>NC_087521.1:30985534-31303136 GCF_963921805.1 Phalacrocorax carbo | reverse complement strand
AGGTTTTTGCTCAGAAACGAGGCATAATGATAATTTTTTTTTTTTGCTCTTGCCCATCTTTCACTTTATTTTAAATGTTTTATATCAAAAAGACATCATATATTAATTTCCACATATAATAGATAACATAATAGAGCGTGCATCACAGTTGCAATTCTTAACGGTGCTGCAAATACCAGGAGTGTATTGCTTGCAAAACCCTTTTATTGTACAGTTCTATATCATTACAGAAAAATCAATGAACTCATAATTAAGACTTCAAAAGAAATGTAGGCTAGTACCTTAATCCTAGATCGATTTGCTTTTATTTTATAGTAGCATAAAAATTTATCTGCCAAGAGCATTATTATCTAGTTCAGTTTTTGGATGTCCAGGTATAACCTTTAAGAAAAAGTACAATGAAATGATTTATTTCACATTCAGCCTGAAATACCTTACATAATAGTCTTCAATAAGGGAGAGTACTTGAAGACACTGTGTTTGTATTAAAGGGGGGGGAAAGAGGCCCTAGTACAGAAGACAGTTCCTGCATCTGAAGTCTCTTGTCACTGTGGAAATCTAAAGAACATATAGTATTGGTATGTGTTTTTGCTCAGGAATGTTATAAATATTTGAGCAAGATCAAACAGAACAGCAAAGGAGGACTGTTTTAGTTGTGTAGCTTTTTAGAAAAATAAAACAGATCCATATCCAGTGAATACGGACTGGCGTCAGACAAAGCTCGGTACTGGTGATATTTAGTCTGGGATATTCTGTTAAGCAGCATTACAAAAACCATGCTTCTGAACACAGAAACCTGTTGGGTGACTTCTCCCCCCTAGATGCCCTAACCAAGTCCTGTCTTCTGGTTTGTGGAGAAGTGGGCATCTGCAAGAGGTGGAAGCCAGAGGATGGGACTTCTCCAAGCAATGTAGTCCATATGCAAGGCCTGTTCAGTTCAGTGATCAGATATTGAAACTTTTGGCAGGAATTGGATGTAAAGTTTTTGCTTTGACTTTTAGGCACCACATTTTTAAGCCCAGTAAAGTTACTCGCAGCTCTCCACTTAGCATTATTTCTGCGCTCTTCAGAAGCCTTTGTTTTCCAATGGTGCTTTCAAAAGCTGACTTTGGCCACGTGGAGGAGAGACACTAGTTTGTCCAGTGAATTTTAATATCTGGATCCAATTGACAGACAATATCTAAAATCACATATTTCATTGTTTGCCTTTATTCGTGGTTAGGCTTTGTCTTGGCAGATTAATTCCAGCCGCTGGGACTGTTTATTTGAAAAGCCAGGAGGTTATCACAGAGAAAGCAAGGCAGTGCTTCATGCTGAAAGAGTAACTGTGAGAATCGTAATGCCCTCTTGGCCCACGTTAACATAGTTTGTCCATACAAAATAAGCATCCTGTCTAATGTCAAAACTTGGATGTGAGCTAACAAGGACCTCTGTAGGGACTCTTTGCTGCATGCATGTCCATACCAGTGTGTTATACCTAGCCTGGAATGAGGCTGTAGTAGATCATCTTCTGGGAACTGCTGCCTTCCAGTGAACATTTTGGCTGTGTCTTGGCATTTGTTCTGCAATGAGGAGGGTGTGTGGCTTTACTGTAACAGCAGTCTCTGCAGCCAGGCTGCCTGTCTCTCTGTCCCGGCAGCGTCTGTGGTCTTTTGTTGCTTTGTCAAGAAATATTCACTGCCTTCCCCACTCCTGCCTGCTTGTTTTAGCTGTGAAAACTACATGTTTCAGCTCTGGCATTCTATTTCACTGACTTAGGGCTAGAGTAGCAATTAATCCAATGGCAGATGGGAGCAAATTTAATTTTTATTCAGGCTGCTGGTGGAATAGTGCAGAGCAACTTATGAGGCCAGATGGACCCAAAATACCTTTCTTTGACAAATAGGCACCACCAAGCTATTTGCTTATGTTAGAGGAGGTCACTGTAGTTTGCAAACATTGCTAGTAAGTAGTAAGGTCAGTGGTTGGTACCAGTGTGTGGAAAGGTACTTGGGCACATCACTTCTGATTGCTTGTAGGGGGTGACCTTTAAAACCCAGCCCTAAATTTCCCCCTCAAGAGCTTGAGACCATCACTGTGATGGTAACTTAGGGTGTCCTGTTGCCCATTCTGCAGCTAAGACAGGTACCTGAGCACATATTCCCACATCCTCCATATCCAGCTAGGAAAGGAGTCAGAAACTTAAAAATGAAAAGCTGAGGAAAGAAGAGGAGGGTGGCTGTGCTGGACAAAAGGCCTGCCTAGCTCACCGTCCTGCCTCTGGCAGCATGTGCTCAGGGAAAATTGTCCTGGGTCCTCACTGCCCCTTAGCCACCAGTAATGTCTTCATCTTTAATAGCCCAGGGTGGATTTTCCTCCCATGAAATTATCTAGCAAATTTTTGAACTTTGTGCATTCTTCTGATGTCTGTAGCTCCAGCAGCAGGGCATTACACAGCTTAATTCTAAGCTGTTTGGGGGATCGCTTGACACCTTGCTGCCCTCAGGAAGGTTGGGGTTTTATTCTGGGTTGCAAACAGATGCCAGTCTCAGCTCAGGAGTGAAAGCACTGAGTGTGGTATGGATGTCAGCAAAAGCAAAAGCGTTTTCCTTCTGTATGTGTAGATTCATTGATAACACCAGTCCTTCCTTTTCAAATAGGTGTGCAATTAGAGCTCGTGTCCAGGAGGCATTCACCTTTGTTTTCTTTACATCTCCTGCCAAACAGAATTTTAGACCTGTTTCTTCAAAATGGCATGAAGGGGAAACAGAGAGCTAAGGGGTAGTTTGAGTTAGACTTCTTGCTGACTTATGGTGAAATCATCCCCATTTGTGCAGAAGAATTAAATATCAATTGGCCAAGTCCCAAATTAGCCTGTGGTTTCATAGGGAGGTCTGGGCACCAGTGGGGCAGAGGAAGATTTCTGGATTTGGGTTTGTGCCCCAGTTAATGTCAGGTTTTATCTTACACAGATTATTTTGTATACACATCTTGCCTTCTTTTGGGTGGCATCAGAACTGAGAAAACATCAGAGACCCACAGCAGACACAGAACTGCTTTCCTTTTCATTTAGGTTAAGATCTAACAGTGGAGAAGCTCTGGGTTTTAGGATAGCCAGGTTAGGTCAAGACTGAACTTATCTGGGCACAGGCTGGTTAACGTGCAGTGGTGATGATGCTTCCACCTTCCAGAAGCTGAACTTTTTCCTATGCTGATCTCCAAATATACTGATGATTCAAATGGATGTGCAGTGATTTTTACCAATTGTACTCTCAGTGTATTTCTGGTGTGGATAAAGTATCCCAGGTAAAGAACCACAATAGTAATGAAAGGAAGGAACTGACTTCTGATGGATAGCTAGCTAGCTTCCTTCTTGATACTTATGACTATACCTTATAGGCTGTTGTCCTATGGAGAGTACTCTGGTGACTAACAAGATAGAAACAGCAGGTGAAGTTTTTAATGTTTTAGGAAATATTTCTGATATCCCCCAAAATCAGAGTGTCTCTCTGTTTCCTGGTGTCTAAGAAGAAGGTGTTGGAACTTTCTCCTCTGTATTGAAACATGTTACTATTGAAACTGTAAGACCCTTAATATGTTTTGAGATACTTTACTCCTGTAACAAATTGACTGAGGGGTTCAAAACTTTTTTGGGAGTTATGTATGCGCACACTCTGCCAAGTGACATCTGTTGTGTAAGTTTAATTCTGTTTGGAAGTGAAGGCAAAAATGGGCAATGGTGACTGAGGAATGTTTGTCTTCCAGAACTGAATGAATGATGAGGTTTGAATCTGAAATATGAAAATTAAATCACTGCTGGAGCAGAGAAGACATTGCTGTCAAAAGCATATGCTTTGGGGCCATGTCTAGAGAAAAATTGGCAGTTTTTGTGAATCCCTGGCTTGTGTTAACAAAGCCAGTCTATTGTAGATGGATTGAACTCCTTTATAGGTTGTGTTTTGGGGATGATAAGATCTCTTTGAGACCAGAGAAGGAACAGCACAGGACCCTGGTCTGCTACAAGAGACAGTTTGGGTGCTGCTGTGTTCTTAAATTGGTTTTCTGGCAAGTGAAGAAAAAACCAGTATATTTTTTTATTGGAAACATTGATTTATAAAAATAGTTATGCCTTGCATTTAGAGATGTAATAAGATTAAGTCCCATAGGTGAGAGGTTTCCTCCCCTCATGTTACCTGACATGTTTGGTAATAACCTCCAGTGCTATGCTGTGTCATACTGTTGGAAACGTGCAGGATGATAAAATCTGATATTCTGTTGCCTGGTTCTGCTCTTCTTTATTAGAACAGATATGATACAGAGGCTGTAAGTAACCAAAAGCTTCCCTTTGATTTCAAAAGGCAGAAGATCAGATTTAGTGATGAATACAATACGCTGCAAAAGGGTCCCCTGCAGAGATTGGCGGGGGGGGGTGGGGGTGGTGGGGGGACAGGGGAGGGGAAGGAACTGATTTACCTATTGCCTAAGTATGGGAGGATCTGGGCTTGAGTTCAGTTTACAAAACTGAAGATTAGTGTTTTACCAGAAAGCTGCTCAGGATCTGATCTGAGCTCACAACAGGCTATTCAGATCACTCGTTGCCTTAATGTTGGGATTGTGTAATATTTCAGCCACTTGTCTATATGGTTCACACAATAACAGCCACCATGTTAATAATAGAGGCTCCTGCTGGAATCTGCCAAACAAAAATGCTATGCTTTTTTGTATTAACTTCCTGTGGTATAAATGATGGTTTGTACATCTGAAAAGTAGTTTTAGAGGCTGCTGTCTCCAGCTCAGCTTTGGGGTGCTGGGTTCAGAGTAGTTTTAAAATTTATAGTCCACTTTGACTTGACTACACTTCTGGGATGGCCTTTCTGGCATCCCTCAGCGTGGGAATGACAGACATAAAAAGATCTCTTCCCACCCCCCCAATTTCAAATGCTTCAGAACTGCTGATTGCAGCACAGCCTGAACAGTAAGCATTTTTTCTGCATGTTGCTTTTATCAAGGTTTAGATTAAAAGCACAAAGAGCAGAGAGTAGCTTCATACAGGTACAATGAGCAGAAGTTTACCCATGTTTCTCTGCTGTGGTGGCAGATACTTCTGTGTCTTATTTAACTGGTCCTGACAGAGCCAACGGTGGAAAATGCATGTTTCAGTAAATGCAGTGAGTTTTGCTTTGTTATCCGCATTGTGGTCCTGCCCAGAGGGTCTCCTGAGAAAGTCAGCACTGGTGGTGCTAAGGGCGTGCTGGGTGTTACCTGGAGGAGCAGCAGCTTCTGGAGTAAGCCAGAGCCCTGGTAGGGAGAGCCAATGCATAGATGGCTTCAGAGGAGGGGAAAGGGACAATGAAATCGGGTACTAAGAGCACCTGAAGAGACCTGTCAGGCCACAAACCTAACTCCCAAGTCTTCTAGATACTCTGCATTCCCCTGTGTTAGCTTTGTGTTTTGTGCACTTGTGGCCTGGGATTACAGCTTCTCTTTTGCCCATTGGCAACTGTGTGTGATTATCATGACTTGGGTTGGTCTGTATGATCTCAGAAGGAGGAAGAGTGATGCTACCAGCAGACATACACCACAGACAGGACAGACAGGACCTTTGGGTTAACCAAGCCCGACACAGACCTTTCCCCTGCAAGACGGCCCAGTCCTGTCATCCTGCATGCCGGAGTCCTACATCGTCTCTGTGCACATTACCTGCCCCAACTGGCAGGGGAGACTGCAGCTTGTTTAGGGGTTTTCTTCAGCCACCTGAAAAGCCCTTCAGCAAACCTGGGGCATGTATGTGCTGGTATCTGAAGAGACTGGGCTGCCCTATTTGTGTAAGCCCTACCTAGAAAGCAGGTTGCTAAAGGACACTTCTTGTTCTCGGTACTCTACGCGTGACTGATCCTGAAAAGGATGGTTTTGTTGAGACTTGAGTATTTCTGAAGGAAGAATTGCATATGCATGTGTGTGGAGAATAAAAAAAGAAACATTAGCGCGTTCTGACGGAGTCACGTCCCCACTTAACTTAATGACAGACACCCACTGACTTCACAGGGGTCAAGATTTCAGTATCCTGTGTGCGGGGGATCTGTCAGTAATGCTATCCTTGTTATAGCAATAGCTGAACTCCTGTTAGCATAAAAAGCTATGGGGAACTGCCAGTTAGCAGCTCTGTCACTTACGCTCCCTAATGTGAATGTTTGCATTCGATTGCTATCTTGGTTAGCCAAAACGTCTTCATGTTCCTGGAATGTTCCTGGAATTATCTTAGTGCTAAAAGACAATGAAGGAAGAGTTATGTCAAGCTGGGCAGCTAAAGTCCCATGTCCTTGTCTTCACTCTCATCTCACATGAAGATCACCTTACCTCTGCAACCTCTGCTGCCTTACATCTCCCTCTAGACACTGTATGCATGGAGCCACCTCTGACTCTCATATTGCCATCGAACCCTTCCCAGGCCTGTCTCTGTTGTAGAGAGAAGTCTTCTGGTCTCTAGCCTAGTAGAGAAAAATAAGCATGGGCTGAGAAATTGCTAGTGTGACCCTTGGAAAAGAATGAACAAGGTGGCAACAGCAGTTTAACACTGACTTCATACTCAGTGAACCAAAACTCTACAGCTGTAAAGACCCTCTGGACAATTAACTCTGCTCAAACCATTTTCTGAAGATGTCTGTTCAACCTGTTCAAACAAATCTCTAATAAGAATGGTTTCACCTGTGCACAGGCACTCTGTTGACATTGTACTCTTCAGTGCTTAGTTGGGTTTAGTCCCTCTGGGACCCTCTTTGTGCTTGGTGCCATACAGACAAAAAGTCTCTCTCTCAGAGTTATCAGCAGGGACTAGATCTAATTTAAGAACAGCTCATCCTCCATATAGCTACAGAATAAAGCATGCTTGGAGTATTAAACCCACTGTGGAAACATTAATTCATTCAGCAATGGCTCTCAAACTAATGTCTGCATCCAGGTTGTGTTTGACTGACCGTTCAGAGTTGTCAATGAAAACAACAAAATCTGTCATGTGTCTGTTCTCAAATACCTGATTCTTGCACTTCCTTTGCAATCTATTTGAAATATGACATCTGATTTCCTGGGACAATTTGTGTCTGTTTCCTGACTTTTTGGTCAACATCTTGATACATTTCTAGATGATGTGATGCATTTTGGGACTCAAAGCTGTTTTCTGCTTACGTGAAATCTCTTGACTAAACTGTTGTGGCACTGCAAGCTTGAGGAGGACTGGATCTTTTTATTCTTTGCACTTGTGCATCTTCTAACATTGGTAAAATTCTCCCCACTTTACAACTTTGGAGTGTTGTCAATAAAAAGGTAGTGATTTGAGCCAGAAATAACATTTTGGAAACTTGCATCTCTTCAGTTGAACAGATTGCTCTTTCTGTTGCAAATACTCTTCTGCTCTATAAATATTCTGTTTTAAAACCTGGAAAAACTGAAAGCTTTTCAGGTGGTGCTCTTTGGGTCCCACACAGGTTACACTTTGTCTTCCATGCTCCTACTTCTGAATTTTATGTGCTCTTTTAATTGACTTTGTATGCACAGAGATACCCCATTGTCATAGCCAGCTTTGCCAAACATGTTACGCAAACATTGCAAAGGTTTCTCACCTCCTCTTGAGATTTTTATCTGTGCTCAAGAGAGAGTCTAAAGTCAGCCTTTCCAGACTCATACAGGCCATTTTCAGTTAAAGCCCCTTCCAGTTTCTTTTAATTGGACATCTCTGGCACACTATCTGCTCTAACACCCAGGACAGGCGCCTTGGTTCAGGAGAGAAATCCAGATTTCTCACATCCTGGACGTGTCTCCATGGTATTTTCTATGTGTATTTGTTGGGTTTTTTTTTTCTGTTCATCCTTTGTGAGCTACAGATGATACCCAAATGATAATATTGGAGAAAATCATAGTGATTTGTTAACCAGAAGTGTTTTGAAATTTTGGAGCACTTAGCTTTTTACCAAGAAGAAATCAAAGGCTGATCTTATAGTTGTAGCTTCAGGTTGATGTGGGGAAATATGTGAAGAAGGGAATGTTTCTTAAAATTTCATATAGCTAATCTTACTCACTGGAGATTGGGATATGTAATTGAAAACTGGGAAACCTTTGATGAACAACTTAACTGTTTCTCTCTGGTGAATTGACAGGGGAGAAACAAGAAGTTTATTAATAGCTTAAGGATTTTAACCAAAAAATCTTTACAAGATAAAGAAAAACAGAGGCTTAGTATTGGTATGACATGGAATACATGACAAAAGTAAGTTTCCCTTGACATAGCTAATGTCTGATTAAATAATTAGTGTCTGATTTATTAATTAGGGAATAGAATAAAAGAGACTATGATGTGACAGGTATGGAATGCAGATAACTTTGCAAAGGACCAGCTGGTTTAAACTGGGGTCCTTTTTAACTAGTTGAAAGAACTTGGTTATATACAAGATATCATGCAGTACTTTTAAATTATAGAATATTGCTGTAATTAAGTAAACATAATTTATTATTGTGACACAAACTAATACACTTATCTTAACCTATTAACTACTCCATATTTGCCAGATTGTGTGTACAATACATAGTTAATAAATATATGTGAAGATGAAAAGGATTTCTGGAGCTGTTTCTAAAGATGATGTGGCATCTTGCCTGCTGCTAATCTTGTTTCTAACACACTAAGGTTTAGGCTGGAGTTGGCTTAAACACATTCTTGTGATGCCTTTTAACTCAGTTTGTTTGGTTTATGTGAACACACTTCTGTAACAACTTTGGTCCTCCTTAACAGTCAAGGGGTTATCAGTCTGAGAGATAAGCTAATAAACTGAAGAAATAATTAGATCTTACCAGGCAGACAGATGGCAGGGTCATGTCCTTTGATACGAAGAATGCCAAAAAGCTTGTCTATTTTTCCAATTAGATAGTTTAATCTAATAATTAAAAAAAAACCCAAACAAAACCAAACCAACAAAAAAACCCAACAAAAAACCCCAAACAAAAAAGTAACCAGTATAAGCCTTGTTTTTTATCTATAGGCAATCCTTGCTGTAGCAACATTTTTACCATGATATAAAGACTGATAATGCTATTGGTGGGATCCTAAGCATTAAGCCCAACAGAATACTGGTGTGTTTGTTTGTTTGTTTGTTTGTTTGTTTAAAAAACAAACAATAAAAAACAGGGTTATGACAGCTCCCTTCAAAAGGTAAGCTATTTAAGCTTATTTTTTTTAGGTGTTGGAAGGCAAGGAAGATAATATGGACTGACTGAGCAAACACAAACTACTAGAATAGCAGCAGAAAGACATTTGCATTTGTACTGGATTTGGGTATGCCAAGTTCATATGGGACATGAACTGGGAGGGTGCCATAGGAAAGTTCAGAGGCAGCACTACCAATAGAGGAGAGGACAGGAAGGTTTCTGGCCTTCTTGGTGTAATAAGAGTCGAATACAAACTGGGTTGGAAAGATCTAAGCAGTACAAAAGAAGTGATACCAAATTTCGTATTGCTAAGAGGAGAAGGGCAGTATATTGGCCTTTAAAATGGGATGTTGGCCAGTTGCTTGCAAATCCTTGCCAGCAATGTGATGGGCAGAAGAAGGGCTGTGCAGAAGAAACATTCATCGATGCAGCAATGAGGCTTTTTGGATGTGTCTGCTGAATGACAGATGACATGGTACTGAGGGCTTTTGTCTTTGCCTTGGTAGAAGGCAGCACACTGCAAGCCAGGCAACTGCAGGGCATGGGGGCAGAAACCACCCACAAAAAGTGGAACAAGGGCCCAAAAATGCTGCATCCCAAAGGGAAGAGTAAAACAGTGGTACCTAATCCGCAGAGTGCTCTTGGTCATTAGATGAGGTTCAGAGGGCAGTAAAAGGCTGCCACTGAGAAAGAAACATGGGAATGTTTAATCCTTCATAGCTGCTATTTATAGCCATAAGAAACTATATTCTGTGTGAATTCAGGAGACTTCAAGCTGATATCTTATGATGTTAGAGCTTTACATACCAAACTTCACCCATTTACAATATTTGTCATGCTTTGTTCTCTATATAGTAGTAAATTCCTCATTGTAGAACAGCTTATCAAACCTTTCAATCGTTAAAATAATTCCCTACTCACTTCTGAAATGTTCTATAATGGCTATAAAGAAGAGAAAATAAAAATCTTTACCTTCTTAAAATAACTCAGAATGTAAGAGAAGGCTTTGAGTTCAGTATTGTGATTCCTGTTCTCCGCCTTTCACTAATCCTGTTATTGACTGGGTATAATGGTTCACTTTATGCTGTATCCAAATAGATTCAAGAAGCAATCTGGCTCAAGACTCAGTCTTTTGTTTTACCAGGAGCTCCATTACTGGATCTCTCAAGGCTTACAGTCTACTTATGAAATATGGGAAATGGCATTTTTAATTGCTTTGGTCACTACTGTTCTATGGAAAATGGGCATACGGATGGATTTCATTCAGTTCACCAAAATGCCTTTTTCCATACCAGGTTTTGAAATAATAGTGAAGAATCTAATAGTAATAGTGAATGTTCCTAATATATAATTAGCTGTGGAGGGTTATGGGCAACCACAAAGGCTAGTCTCTTTCTGGGAAGGTGGCCTGTTTAGGCTTCATTCAGAGTTGATGGCGAAAGGCATGATCCTCTGAGGCTGAACCAGGACATCTGCATTAGATTCCTGGACTGACTCTTGCTCTCTACAGGAACCTATTTCTCTTCTCTGGCTATGGAGGAAGCTTGGGAGCCTTGTCTCCTTATGTTAACACAAGCCTTTGAATAACTGCTAAAGACTTTATAACCTTTTTCTCCTAATAAGGTCCATTAGTGTAATTTAAATCTCATTAAGCTAATTGTACTCTGTTAGACTGTGCATCTCTGAAAATATGTTTAAAAAAAATGAGGGATGTTCAACACAGTAATGTGCTATATGAAGTACTCAGTAGAGTACATTTTCCTTGCAGTTATGCTTGTATCCAGAGAAGTTAAGGTAACTGCAGGATTATTCCCCATAATAAAATCAGTAAATTATTGTGATGTAAGTATCTTTCTCTATCAAATATATCAACATTCTTCCTAGAAAGCGAACCCTTTAAAGTGATGGAAAGAAGAAATGATGTCTTTAGAACATTTTCTTTCAGGCTATGCATCTGTATAGCCAAGTTTTGCCATCTATCAGTACCATTTAAAATAAAAATCAAAGTGCCCTGGTTTCTGGGATCCCTCCCAGGTGCATTGAGATGAATGCTATTGGCTCACTGTGAAGGAGTGCTTAGTGCTTCCTTTCTTAAGATTGCATTTCTTTAAGAGGTCTTCCAAAACAGAGGCATCCCAAACCCCTGCTCAGTCGTGGAAAAAATCTTGGCTACTGTCTAAGGCTATAAGACAGAAATAGCAGTGTCTGCTCTCCTGTGTTAGAAAGCTATTTGACACATTTGTGTTACTGTAAAAAAAACTTCTCAGATCTTTGTTTCCCCAAAGAAATGTCAGGCTCCAGCCTGGAGTGAAGGGCTGCTCGAAAAGGTTGGATGTGCTTGCCGCAGGCACTTAGACTTGGTGCAGGACCCATTTCTGACACCATGAAAGGAAGGCTCGCAAAGTTGTGGGGCCTTTCGGAGGCTCTTGCCAGCAATATGTTGGTTTTGGCAGGGCAAATCCAGCCAGCTCTGCTGTGCTTGGGGAACGAAGCCATCTCTCAAGTATGCAGATCTTACTTAATGCAGGTTTTTGTAGGTCAGAGCTTACCTCTGGGCTCTCGCAAAAGCTGTGGTTCTGACTGGGAGCATACTGGGGCTGTGTGTTCACAGGCTCCATCTGCTGAGTGAATAGGATTCCTCCTTCACCACCTTTTACTTCTGATGCATATTGGTGAACTGGCCCACTAGGACCAGTATGTAGAAGTGATGCACCCTACACATGGCAGTGGGTGGAGATCAGGCTAACAAGAAGTGCAAATAAGAACTAGTGTCTTTATTTCTTGATTAGAAACAGAAATTCTTCAGTTTTTCATCACTTCCCCATTCCAGCTCACCTGCATAGCTATGAAAACCTCTATGACCATTTATGGAGATCTCAAACATTATCAAAAGAACATCTTTCTTCTTTTCTTTCCTCCATGTGCTGTAGTTATTAGCTTTCCAGATTTGAATCTTGGTCAATGGTACAAATCTTCCTTGGGCTCATACCCTACTGAGCTAGTGAAGGCTGTAATGAATGGAAGTGGTGAGTTATGGTGAGAGACACTGATATCCATGAGACAACTGTGAGAAGCCTGTACTAATTAGTAAAACTTGTGACTAAAGTAAGTATGGGGAATGAGAGAAGAGGGGTTGCTGCAGCAACAAAAGCTGTGCAGGTGGTAAATATGTTGATTGTAACTTTGAACTCCTTGGAGAAAATGGATTCTAATGGCTTATTGCTGACAAAAACTGTTTTACAAGGAAAATTAAGTATAACACGTTTGGGTATGTAGTAGTGTTACTTGTGGCTTTCAAAGTGGGACGGTTGCTTTCTGTTCTGCTTAGCAATGAGGGAATTCAATGTTAAATTTGGGGTTTGTAACAGGAGTAGGAATCAGAGACCAATGAGGATAATTTGGCTTCTAAAATCAGCATGATAGACTAGTGCAGTGCTTGGTATCAATTCTTGCAATGATTGGTACATTTCCAGCGGAAAAGTATCTGTAAAACAGAGTTCTGCATTTCCTGAAATGACACAGGAAAAGTAAAGTTGCTCTCTAGGTTGTGGGAACATACTGAGGAATGGATGACCACCACCACTGATGTGGCTGGAGACCAAAGAGCAGCAACAGGAGGGCTGCTGGCAGCCAGAATGCTGCCAGAGCTGTTTTCATCTTTAATACTCCCTCTATTCCAAGAGCAAGGATTTTGCCATTTAATTGAAATAAGATGTTCCTTGAATTATGTCTTCCCTGGGAGGAAGAGGTGAGAATAAACTATTGACAATGTTGGTCAGGTTACTTAGTTTAGTACCAGAAAGCACCATGAATGAGCTCCAAAAAGGGGAAAAGCAATGAGGAGAAAGATGCTCCAGCCGGATGGTGTGGAGGTCTGGGGAGAAACACCCTTAAAAGAGGGAGAAGAAACATCAAACCAGTTCTGACTTGGGAAAACTGCAGGATAATGGGAAATTTTATACAGAACATTAAAAACTAGTAAGGAGATATGGCGAGTGTTAGTGAGCATTTTATTTTTTGCTCTTGGTATTTTGTCAATGAGAAGATATTCCAATATGAGAAAAAAAGGCATATTGGTCAAATTATGAAAGAGAAGTGATGAATAAGGAAGCTGGACTTCAGCTCAGGAGTCAGACACTCATCAGGTTTTCATTTGTAAGCCATAATTCAGGGGAGCACTGAACACAAAACAACATTCTTTGTGAAATCTGAGAAAACACTAAACTATGTCTCTTATGATTCAGCCTGGCATATCTTTGAAGCAATAATGTTCCCCCAAGGAGGCAGAAATTAATATGCAGATCTGCTAGTTGTCTGACTCTTTGGCACTGAACAAATGAGTCTTTGTCCTCTTTGCTCTTCTTCTGACCTTACAACTCTTAGGTTCTTGGCTACAGGAAGACTTTGTACAACAGTACACGAATTAAAAAAGAACAGAAGACAGGAATCTGGATGGGCATGTCAGCTGCTAAGTGCAGAAGGCTTCAGCCTGAATTTTGATTTCCCTAATGTTCTTTTCCACAATCCCAAGATATAGAGCTACATCCAAGAGTGTGGTGATTTGGTACATGTCGTCTTGCCTTCAGCAACCATTGACTTTTAAGTATCACTTATTCAGCGAATCCTCGTGCAATGTGTAACTAAGTAGTATGAATTTTATTCCTTGAACAGTATTTTTACACAGTGCAGACCTTGACATCATCCCTGTGTCCTTTTGCATTCTGGCCTCAAAATGCTACAGCTCTGACTGGTGCAATGCTAGATTTCAGCTGGGACACTTCTGAGGCTTTAAAAATGTGACTTGGGTTCTCTCTCAAATATTGTTGTTGTTTTTTTCTGCTACAGCTTTGAAGAAAAACTTATCTCTTGTAAAAGGTACACAATCTTCATTGAAAGACCTCAAATGAAAGAGGGTAACACCTGGCATAATTTACCTTGGGCTGTGATTAAACACACCTCACATGTTTCTCATTTCTCTTTCCTGAATATATTCTAACTTCAGCTTCCAGTCATTGAATCTTGTTATGCTTCTCTGTTTCAGTCATGCACTGCATTGTATCTGAAATCTTGCCCCCAGTAATGTTATGATAGGTGCAAAGTGTCAGTCTTCTAAAGCAGACACTACGTAATGTGGTAAAACACAATGAGAAACCATTTATTAAAAGAGATGTACGTGTGCATCTCACTGTCTGATTTGAACATCCAGATGATAAAAGGAAGCAGCACAAGGAGGATGCCGTTTTGTTCCTCCATTTCTGTTCTTCAATAATCTGAGATTCTGAAAGGTATAAATATGCAATGAAATATTTTTTGCCTTCTTTTTATGTCACAATGTTCTTTTTATATCACAATGTCTGATAAGAGAAAATACTTTAGGTGAGGTATTTTAATACTGGCCCTTCAGTTGTTGACAACTGAAAAACATACAGCAACAATAAGCTACAAAACCCGACTACGAGGCAGCTTCTAAATATTTACTAGGCACAAGCTCATCAATGCTATATTAAAGCACTATTAAAGTTAGGGGAATAAAACCAGCAAGAGCTGTTTATCAGCTTCCTTATGTATCTGGAACAAGTTGGAGCAGACTGGTAAGAGGTTTTCACAGCATGTGGGAATATGCTACAGTTCTTTCCCTGGGTGGATTGTCCTTAGTACTATTACTTCAGCAGACTTTTGCAAACCTTTCCCTTCTCTTCTATGTGCCCTTGTTCCACATACACAAGTAGAATGGGGCAGGCTTGCATAAAAATGAAGGAAAGATGCTTTCTGGTGGGACCTTATTCTGTAAGCTTTAAAACGCCAGCTTTCTGCAAATGTTACTGCTCTCCAAAATAAAGAAATAAATAAATTTGGCTAGTAATTTGACTACAGGAATCCAGACCATAATGGAAGTGGAAACAAAGAAAGCTCACCTGGAGAGTCAGGCCGTATTGGGGGAAAAGGTTCCATGATGTTTTGAAGTGTTGCCTATCCCATGAAGAAAACTCTACTTATTTAGGTTTAGAAATGAAAATCACATTTAATATACCTGAATATATAAATCAAGGAATTCAAAGCTGAAGTACAAGAGACAGAATTACATATGATGCGTGGTAGAAATTAAGTACTTCTGTACGTCTTCAATATTTTGTTCCCATTTTGCCCAAGTGTGCTAAATAATCCTTTGAGTGACAGAAATGATACCTTTCAGTTCACATATGCATTTTAGTTAGTAAAGTCCTGCTAAATAGAGCACAGTATATGTGCATCTGGTGACACAAATTTACAGGGCTTAACAGGAGACTTAAAATGTGGTGCAGTTAACTTCACTGCAGAGCAAAAGAATAGATTAAGACAAACTGTAGTTGCATTGAGGATGCCCCTCCTTCGTGGAGAATCGTGGAGACGGATGTGTTCAAAGTATGGTTCCCTTGAAACAGTGCTTCCTGCAGCTTGCTTGTTCTGTGTGTATGCATGGTTTCTCTGAACAAACAGGCTTCTTGCAAAAAGTCATAGTATGGCCAAACTCAGAGGCTTTCAGTGGCATAACTACAGCACAGAATAAAATCTGACCAAAGTCCCCAAGAAGACTGACCCAATTTTTTTCTAAGATTTTTTTTTTTGTTCCCTTCCCTCCCCCCATCCCCTACTTTCCCCTGGAAACCTGGACAGTCAAAAGAACCTGGAAAAGCTGCTATAATTAAATACGTGGTAGGTAGTGCAGTGGCCTTAGTTCGCTGGTCTCCCCCATGAGCTAGGCTCTGGGGTGGGATGTGTTTTCTACAAAGCACAGGGACAGTTGCTCAGGGATGGCTGTGGGCAGCTGATCCTCCCTCAAGAGAGATGGACACGGTCTCATGTTATTTGCAAAATCAACAGTGTGGTTTGATCATAGGTCATTCTTCTGTCTCTTAGCTGAGTATTATGTTCCTAATGGGAACACATAGATCTGCATTTGTTCAACTGTTCCTTCTGCAATCCTGAGGAGGGTCAATGTAGCATGGGCCAAGAAGGGCCATTCTTATGTGACTGTATTTTTAGACCTTGCATTATGGGCACAAATAGGCAGGAAATTATGTTTAAGCATATGAAAACTTTTTTACTGTGAATATGGTCAAGTGAAACAGGATGCCCAGAGAGGTTGTGAAGTCTCCATTCTTGGTGCTATTCAAACCCCAGCTGGACACAGACCTGAGCAACCTGCTGTCCCTGGCCATGCTTTGAGCAGGGTGCTTCGACTACACCATCTCCAGAGGTCCCTTCCAGCCTCAGCCATTCTGTGATTGCAAACTTTTCCAGTACGGGAATGTCCAGTCTGTTCTGTGTGCTGTTAGCCAGTCTGATGCCCAGTGGATGAGGAAAGGTTGAATGAGCCAAACACAGCATGCACAGATAACCTGCAAAATTATAAGTTTTAAGCATCTTTTTCTCACAGATATTTCTGTGTGTGTCCTTTAACTAGCACTATTGAACCCTGTGTCCCACTTCCCAGTATCCCAGTACGTTCCTTCCTTTACAAAGACCTGATCCAAATGAAGTCCCTATGTTGTTTCCCACTGCCTTTGGCAGGCAGGGCTTCAGTTCCTAATCTAGCTTTGTTCTCTGCTGGTGGCAAATCTGGATTGCAAAGAGGAGGCATTTTCCTGATTAATGACTGAGTCTCATGCTGCTGCCTGGGCTATTCTAGGACAGGGACTGATGTAAACGGCTCTTCTTGGTCTCTCTAAAGGAAGAACCTGAAACTCCTCAGTTTTGAGACAGCTGATGGTACTGCTTGGGATGCATACATTAATCACACCCTCCAAAATCATTTGTCTGCAGAAACTAGTGCTATGCTGTCACTCCATGCAGTCCCCCACCGCATGTGCACATGCACACATAGACTTCCCTGCCAGTCCATCGTCTCTGCCTGGCAGCTATTTTTGCAAAGCTGCCTTCTGTTTTGTCTCCTGCATTCTTGCCTTTGCCCACATGTGCCTCTCGCTGATGCCATCTCGTCTGCCATTTCATAGGCAGGGAGCCCTTCTCCTATTAAAGCTTTTCATCCTATTCCACCATCTTCACCATCACAGGCAGTGCCTTAAGAGCCCTTTTCCCTTTTCATTTCAAAGGACAGACTTCCAGTTTACACTACTGCCAGACTATTTCTTTTAATATATAACTATGTGCCAAATGCCTTTCCTTTCCAACAGAGACTTACTTTACAGCAGCCTTTGTCTTACAGACACCTGCAAACTCTTTATTGATTTGCCTTGTCAGCTCTGCCTGCTCGGTCTCTGCACTGCCAGGGTCACTGGCTCTGTTTGCTTCCTGCAGCTTTTCTCTTCTCCTTGCATAAAGGTGCAGGCAGATACACCTGTGAGGCCTCTATTGTCAGCAAAAATGGACTTCCAATGTGGCCAGAAGCATAAATAACTTCCTTGTGGTCTCGTCCAAAAAATAAATTCAAAGTCCTTTTATCTGTCTGCACCCACAGGAAGTGCTCCACTGCTGTGGCTTCTATAGCTCTATAAACAGACCATTCCTATCCTTTTCCTGCTTTCTCATTACAGCTGAATGAATGCTGTCCAGGCATATTTAGTGCCCCCCGCCCCCTTGGTAGACATGGCATTAGAAAGAACACAAAAAAGAAAAAGGTTTGATGTCAAATGACCATTTGCTTCAAAAGAGCATTGATTGAATAATAGATCACACTTCACTTCGGTGCAGCGTTTTTAATGAAAGATGCACCTTTGCCCGCATGCTTCTGCTCAGCATTATCTTGAGAGACTGAAATGCATTGAGTATTCTGTCTAATTTAATAATCCGTGGCTAATTCTCCTCTGGCCTGTCGGTAGCTCTCATTGGGCACTAAAAATATGAAGGTGAGATTTAAATTGAGCTCGAGCCTCTACAGCTTTGATCAGCAGACTAGGTTGGTTTTCTTTGGCATAAACTAATAGGCGTTGGTGTTCAGATTCCCAGCTAGAGTGAAATAGAAAAGTGCACCTGCAATCCCTGCAGCAACACTGACTTTTTCTGGTGGCACAGCTGATCCCTGTTTAGCAGTAGGGCTGATTCAGTCACACTGAAGTTTTAACACCTAGACTGTCTCATGCTTTCTGAGGAGTTTGCCAGTGGTTTAAAATAGAGAATTTGGGATTGTGCATCTTTGATCCGAGTCTCATGTCCTCACAGGTGAAGCACTACCCTCCTACAGTCCCCCTTGCGTTTCAGAAGTGCTGCTCCTCCTGTCAGTCCACACGGTGCCGCTTTAGCTTTTTCTCCTAGTTCCTGTCCCATGGAAAATTCCTCCTTTCATCCTCCACATAAGCCTTGCTGAAATTCTCATGCCCCCATCACATCATGACATCCTCTTCTGCCTGGCACTGTGGGTTCTGCCGCTTCAGCTCATCCCCCAGCTGAACTGGATCAGAGGCAGTTGACCTTCTCAGTCTGCAGACTGACACTGGTGATTGCTCTAAACTGGAATTGTACTTCCATGAACTAATTTCATGCTAAACTTCACACTGGCTTTTCTGAAAGTGAAAAATAAGATTATTTGTAACTTGTACAGTGTTGATTTGCTACATGTTAGCCTTGACTTTCAAGGCTCAACATTCAACCCAAAGACATTAGGGACATTCATTTTTACCTGTGCTAGAAGGGAAAGGATAATTTCAGATTTTATCTTGTTAATTAAAATCAACCCCTGTTCCTAGGGGGGAAAAAAACCCCTAAAGCTGAGCTATAGATTTTTTTTCAGTTTTCAGGTGGTAATCTTCTGTGCATTGTGAGACCCATGGTTTTAGAACTGAAGGTCTGGTTTACTTCTGCTCCCAGTTTCTCTCTATGGAAACTTTGCCATTTACATGAATGGCAATAAAATCAGGGCATAACTATTAGCATAAACAGTTAGACAACTATTGCTTTAGTCCAAATTTGAATTGCTTGCTGATAATTTGAGCAATAAACTGGATTTGATAAATTCCTTTCCCAACATTATTTTATCATCATAATTATTTGCTGTTCTGCTTTGATTCTGCAAATTATCTCATACAGTTATATTTACATATGCAATAAAAACTGGGTACATGATCTATTGTCTTGCCAACAGCAAAATAAATAAAACAGTTTGTGAAAGATTATTTCTGACTTTTTGGCAGAGCTGTAATAATAAATAAATAATTACTTAGATGATAGATTCTTAGAAGGGATCAGTATGAAACAAGTTTGAGATGCAACACTTAGCATATACACTGCTGTAGAAGTTTTGTCTGAAGGCTAATTCTAAAGCACATTCAGATTAGAAATGGAATTGCAATAGATTTTTCATTTTGAAACATGCTGATAAAGTATTCCCCTGTAAAAGGAACATAGTCTTTGAGTTTGAGCATTTGTAGTTTAGCCAATAAACCTGTCTAAAAGACACAGTGGATGAAGGTACATCAATCATGTTTTATGATTATGATAGCAACACGGCAAAGAAGTAATGTACCAAATAAGTGTTGAAATTGATGGCTGTACCCTTTATAGGTTATAAAGAATAAAGGCTTGTGAAATGTGTATATTTTCAGTATTGCTGGCAAATTCCTCGGGTATTCTGGATACAAATATTGCAAAATCAGATGTAGAATTATTGGCATGCACTTTTATTTCCAAGAATGTGTAAAAAATGCTGATTGAGAAGGACCACCACTCACATGCAGAATAGAAATCCACACAAAGGCATATTTCAGCAAATATGTTTTAGAGCCTGCGTTTTGTTTCTGCAGTCTTTTAAATTAATTTGCTACATTTACTGATAAACCAAACCTTTTGGTTAAAAACTTTTTAATGAAAGCAATAAAGTATCTGGAAGTCTCATGTGAACATTTTTAGGTAAAAGTTAGCAAAAGAAATCTGAGTTGCTTTTCATTTTGTAATTGACCCATGAACCTCCACATCACCTTCTAGATTTGGTGACAAATCAGTACACTGTATGCACTGAACGATAAATAATTCATGAGCAGCCTTCACCCTGACAGAAATTGAGAAAGACTGTTGCAGAAGTGTAACTGTAAAAAAAAAAAAAAAAAAATATATATATATATAAAATATCATGGTGGAAGTGATTTGTGAAATGGAAATGGGTCAACAATGTCAAATTACCAACTCCTTCTGAATGACTCACCCAGCTTAGTACTTACAGTAGTGTACAGTCAGCAACAGGGAATCAGGACAATAACTATGGATTTCCTTCCTCCTTCCCTCACATTGAGCTGAAATATGAACTATCCAAAGTACTGTTAAGACAGGGTATATCTTAATATCTCTCCGAGGGTTGTCCCTCCTCTCTCCAGGCCCCTAAAATCTAGTGGCAGCTCTCCAGGTTAGCAATACCTTTTTTTATTGCTTTACTTTCTCAGTTTTCCTTACCTGAGCAGAGTCAGGCTTGCTCCCTGCAGTGGTGTAAGCCTTACATGAAAAGTTTTGGTTATCCTGCAAAGCTCTATTGAAATATGCAGTGCATCTCCTTGCTGAGTTAGGTATTGCATCCCTGTGGTCAGCATGTTCCCAAAGACAACATGGCCGAAAGGAGGTGGTGAAAACCATGACCATAAAATCCTTCTGCAAGACTCTAGATGTTGTCTCAAACAGACTTTAGGTGACCCACTCTGGGTAACCAAGAGCCTGTAGATATATCTAGGTTCAACCAAGTCACACCTCGCCTTCACAACTGGCAGGACCTTATTCTCTGCTCAGAGATCATATACCTGAGTTAGTGGGAGTCCTGCCCAGACTGGGAATCCCAGATGAGACGTACAACTTGTTAGTGCCACTGTCGTAACTTCCTACAGTCTTTACAGTGCTTCCAGTGCAGAGCTGCCTTGTGGCCCAATGGCTAAAAGGGCAAGGAGGTTGTGCCAGTGACACACTGTGTTCTGCTGTCTCCATATGCCTTCGGAGCTGCCTCAGTATGTTCCCTCCAAGCCTTCTGTTTGATGCAATCCTCTGCTCTCTGTAGAACTTGTGGGGTGTTGTGTGTGGGAAGCATGGCATGTCCTGAAGGACTCTGTGTTTCAACTTGAGCAAGTGATTCTCAGGTACTTGAAATATTTTTTGGGTATGGGGTTTTTCTCTGCTGCTTCTTCTGGTAAGTGTCTTCTGACCTTTCAGGACAGGAAACCTTACTCTGTAATAAGTCAAGGTTTGTTTATTGTGCTGGAGAAACATTAAATAAGGTAAATACCTTGGATTGAAGAAGAAAGGACTAGGCATGACCCTAACCTAGTATGTATGCAGTGGCTGATCAGTTTGTCTGTATGGAATCAAAACAGTCTCATTGCACTTACATGGAGAAATGAGCAAAAGCAGGGCAGAATTACTGAAAGCAGCAAAACCCAAGCTGTTTATCGGGTGAATCAATTCAAAAGGAAGCTGCAGCTAGAAACTCAACATGTTTTGGGGTTTTTTTTAAGTCTATATTTGCATGCAGATGGATGCACTTTAATGTCTTCTTCCAACCTGCAGTACTTTAAAAATTACTTTAGATTTCTTGTAAATCAGCACTAATAACAGCCATTGAAGTACTCTTTGCCAGCCTTTTTGCACGGTACTGGAAGTAATCAACTCTGTGTAATAGTAATATGCATGGAACGCAACGTTCCTTTGGGGAATAATTTGCCTTCCCATATTGCCTTGCCCATACCCTTCAGGTATACTTTCTTTAGCTGTGATTGCTTTGCAAATAAGGATATTGGATTTCTCATTGCTGCTTAAATGCTGCTGTGTAGTACGTGCCTGGGGTGGTGGTTCTTTCAGCTTTTGGTCTGAAAGAATGTTACAGCACTGAAGCAAGCTATTGGAATAAGTCCTTCTGGCCTTTACCTGCACTGGCACATGTGGAAAAAGGTTAAAGAATATGAACTGTTTGCACAGGATGCTCTCTTACCTTGTATATGAGGTGTGCAGGAATGTCTGGTTTAGTTTAGAAATGCCTTTGCTATTGGGCAGAACTATTTGCATCCAGACTTGCTCTGGTGTGCTTCTGGAAGGTATACTTGAGAGTCATAGACCTTTCTATAAATACATAGACACCTTTCCAGACACAAGAATGGGTAGAATGGACAGAGGTGAACTGCACTGAGTGTAGTCATAAATGCTTTTGCTTGCTGTGTCTGGTGTTAAGAAGTCCATCTGTCTAGAGGCTTCTGTGGTCCTCATTTGCCTGGTAGCACCTTGTAGTCTTCACTGGACTTCAGCCTTGCTAAGCTCTGCAAGGGAGAGAAGTGGAGTGATTATCTCAATTTACAGCCAGGGAAGCTGTGATCCCTGTCACGTCTAGGTAATTTATGTGAAGTTGTGCAGCCCATACACAGCTGAACTGTGATTTAACTGGAGTCTCTGTCAGTGTCTGGTTCTCTTAATACAAATGAAGGTCTTTCACAGTTCTTGTCAGGAGTCTTTTCCAAAGCAGAAAACAGAGCTACCATGCCAAAGACTCTTCTCCTGGACTACCTGGATCGTTTTCCAGGTCTGCATGGTCTTGGGCTGTAGGAGTATAGAGCACAGTTTCTATCTGCCACCCCTGTTCTCTGCCCTCCCCACTTTTGAATAGGTGAGCTTTGAGCAGACAGGTGAATTCTTGGCTGTTCTTTCCCAAAGTCACAATCAGAGATGCTCTGTGCGTGAAGAAGAGGAAAACTTGGGAGTCAGGTGATGACTCCCAGAAACAATGTATTTTCTCTCCTATTTCTGAAAGGGATGAAACCTCAGGGTGTTTCTTACACAGGGCTTGTGACCAAATCGCAGGATATCCCAGAGCTACTCCTCTTCCCAACCTTTTATCAGGTGTCCTGGAGTTGAACTGTATAGAATAGCACAGTTACTTCTTGATAGCTGTTTCACTTAGCAAAACTGAAACTTGCACTACTCTGTGAATAACTAATAACACTCATTATAAAGGCAGGAGAGGAAAATATCACTCCCTGTACTGAAGCAATGTTTGTAAGGCTGATTACTAGGAATTAATTACATCCCGGAGTCTTGCTGTACATCTTATGTTTACCAGAACCCCTTACAATCATTGCATATCTACCTTTTACTCTGTGGCGCAATGCACGTATTGTGCTCTGAGAGCATTAAGTGCATTGAATAAGTTCAGAGGAGACTGGTTCAGTTTTCAAGGTAAAGAAATATAGGTCCTGCTCTTTAGAATAAGCCCCAAGGGATCTGAAAAACCTCCCTTTGTTTAAAGAACTTTAGCATTCTAGGTCTTCAGTATCCATCCTGCACATACAATATTCAGACATCCCTGTAAGGATGCCCAACTCCACCAGCATATTTAGACATTCCTTTTTTATTGGGAAGTTCTACTTTGCATGAATAAATTAAATGCACCTGGAAATGTAAAATGTGAGCTGTGGAAGTGGACAAATGGAGTCACTAACAGCTCATCTGGAAAACGTACTCACTCCCAAAAGCTGTTTAAATGCTGCCTGTCAGACGCTGGAAAGGCACCACCATGCTAACTTAGCTGGGATGGGATAGCTGTCACCAAATGCTAAATCAAAGGGCTTTATAAACTGGAAGTGTGGGCTCCTTAGTAATATACACAACCTTCTAGGACTTTCCGGCTTTCAACCAGATTATAGGTTTTCAATGAAATGTCTTAATTTCTTCACAATAGGGGAACTTTACCTAGGATTTTACCTAGTCCATAGGGGTACACCAAAGCAGTGTTGCACATAGACACCAAGGATTCAGGGCAGTAGGGGCAGGGGGTTTCAGCATGAAAACTTAGGGTCTTTGTCACCTGAGTATCATGAACATGATTCAGGTGGCAATTCAGGACATGGTTTAGGAGGCATGCTGGTGTTGGGTTGATGGTTGGACTTGATGATCTTAGAGGTCTTTGCCAACTTTAATGATTCTATGATTCTATGAATAGCAGAAGCCCTCCACTAAACCAAAATATAGCAGGCTACTGTTATAACTTCCAGCCACTAGCAAACTCATTAGATCAATGCATAGGTATTCTGGCCTGTGTGTACACACTAGGTATCTGTTGTGTATCTCCTGAATTATATTAAAGATTGATTGAGCTGCACTAGCATCTATTAGAAGTCATCTGACCCAGTGCACTCTAAATACAATATAAATCTGTAAACCTATTTAACCTTCCCATTTGGGAATGCATTTTGTTGAATAGGGCAGATTGATGTTCATTAACATTAAAGATAGAAAATAGTATTAGGTAATACAGCGTTTTTCCCTTGGCAATGTAGGACAGGCACCTCCTTGATTTTCCAGTTTAACCCTTTGTGTTTTTCTGAGAAGATGTAATTTATTTTCACACGTTATTGGGGTATTTTTTCTGATTGGTCCCCTACTTCTTGTACATCACCATCATCACCCAGTCTGTCTTTCCCCATTCAGATACTTTTGGGAGCATGGAATACCTACATTGAAAAATTTTATACCTACTGGTCTTCCACCTAGCGTATAACAATAGTCAGTTTAGGACATTGGACTCACTCTAAGCCAAAGAAAGGAGATGTAGCAGTCAAGGTACAAATAAATGTTTCCTGCATGGTAGGCATCACTGTGGCTGTTTGAGTCTAAAATAACAACAACAATAATACTAATTTTGTAGGTGCTATATATTAGTTACAACTACAGAAGTCTGTTTCCAGTGCTGCACATATCGACTTGTGGATCAGTAACTACAGGTTTTTTTCAGCCTAGCACAAGTCTGACCTATGTCAAGTTCTGGAATTGGGCTGATTTCTTTTAAAAAGGCAAAGCTAGAAATGTGTAGGTTTTAAAAATGTTGAATGTGGAAGATAGTGTTTATAAACCTGTAGCCCTGGGTCTTAGAACAGTTACAGACCCAGAAAGGAAATATTTAAATATTAACATATATAGACTCTTTACAGAACATCAGGATTAACATAATGGACCAAATGCATCCTGGGTGTTAAGCTGTCTGAGGTAACTGTTGTACCAGAGATTCTGCTAATGTGTGACATGAAAGAAAGGGTGCTCTGTTTTTTTTCCTTTGTGGAAACTTGTTGCTAAGCAATTGGGAAAACAGAGAGGCAAAAGATATGAAAGCATAATTCACTTTGTAAACAATAAAAATCTTTACAATTTTGGAAGAAGCTGCAGCAATAGTACATAACATCAGAAAGGAGAAGCTCTACAGAACATCAATAGAACATTATTCAGGCCTTTTTTTAAGAGTGCCAGAAGATTGACGACTGCGTGCTGATGTAGAATTGAGTTACTATCACTGGTATCAATCATTTCCCCAGCACGGTATGCAGTACCTAAAACCTCAATAAAGTTAGAGAGGCGCGCACATGCACACAGTCACGCTGCAGATTTATTTTACCAGTGTAACTTGATCACATCAAAACTGGTGATAAAGTTTTACAATTTGCAGGTGGGGAAATTTGCTTCACATTAATACAACTTTGTACGGTTAGCTCTTTACAGATAGTTTTGTGTTGTGGGTTTTTTGTTCCACCCCCACCCACCGACACCCCCCCCAAGTGCCAATAAACATCTATGTTGGAGTGGCTTTTGCCTATGAATTAGTACAGCAGGCACTGATTTCTCAAGGACAGCAGAAAATTAGTTACTGTTTGTCCCTCAAATGAACAGAACTGGGAGAAGAATGCAGTCATACCTATTCTTTCCCAATCACAGCAAAAGCATTTTCTTGTTTATCTCTTTCCCAAGTGATGCTGACTCCCTGGTTGGGCGATTCCAACTAAGCACCTACATGGGGATCCTGCAGCATTATTCCCTGTACCAACCCTTGTTTGATTAAACTGATGTTACCATATTGAAATCAATGGAATGAAGACATTTTACATTGCCCGAAGAACTGTCCTAATGTAGAAGTACTTGCTTTTCTATCAGCTCTACTAGTTTCAGTGACGTTTTACTCCAGCTTGGGGGTGAATTTAAGACCGTGGTATACTTTTATCTTTTAAATCAGCTACCAGTATGTTAAGAAGGGGTGGCACAATCTGTTCTCCTGCTATCTTTATAAAAAGGATCCAATCTTTTATTTGAAACTCCCAGATATGGAAGTCCACATGCACTCAGTGCTCCTGAGTACTTTCTGAGAGGTTGCTCAAGCAAGATCATTCATGTGTTTCACACAGAGGTGTGGGAAGAACACATCTGGATATGTGAAACTGATTGCACAGAAACCTTTTTTTTTTGCATGTGCTTGTGTTTAGCTTTATTTCACCATGAACTATTCTCCTTCAGCAAATTTAGGGGAGAAAACCCTAACATTCCTCTTTAAGTGAGGACTGTGGCGTACAGGAAGAGGTGCTTTGTTTTAAATCAAAACATTTCTCTTGTTTATTTTTTCACAGCTAAGCCCTTTGGCTGATTTAGGAAAAAGCCTTTTCATGAAAATGTATGAAACTTTCTAGCAGTCAAGAGAGTGAGAAGTTTTTCAGTTAATGTTTTGTTCCTTTTACCAGCCTCTCTCACTTGCACTTAGGTGAGGAGAAAAAAGCCCACATCCCAAGGCCACTCTAATCCTCCCGCTACACCTCTGGATTGCCGCCAGCTGATGCTGGCAAGTGCAGTGTACCACAGCTTCTCAGGTCAGTCGTCCCTATTACCAAAGCAAACAAAACCACAGCAAGCGCTCCGACTGCATGCATCGCCTCACCTGAGAAGCCCACATCGCTGCTACCTTTTCTCTTGCTCCATTCCTCCATTGGTTTGCTCCAGCCATCAGATGCATCTCGGTGTGGTGGGATGCCGGACCCTGCTGAGCTCTCCAGATATGCTCTCCTGGCATTATCAGGAGAGCTTTTGCCTTCACTGCAGCAAAAGAGAACTGCAAACAAAATCCTCAGGCGAGAAATGGCCTTTAATGTTTGCCCTTAGCAATGGGACCTCTGGTATTAAGCTTTTAATTAAAGGTCTGAAATTAAATTCCAACAAGCTGCTATGAAGCCTTATGATCCTTTGAAATCAATGGCCCAAATACTGTTGATTGCAGTGGATCCGGGCTTTATCCTAAGGTGTTTCTGCTTTATTCACATGCTCAGAAATGCTAAGAATGCTGCAGTCTGTTTGTTTGATGGAAAGCCCTGCAAGTTCTTTGAAACAGGTCTAAAAATACATTGGGTTTTGGCCTTCTGTAGAATGTAGAATTCATAGAAATATGAATGTTTGTCTGTTGAAGTTTTGCTTTGGGTTTTATATTTTCATTAAACAGCATCAATTCAGATTTTATTTTCCGTGCAAGTCTGATAATATAAAGAGTTTGTTTGGTACATAGGTGAACTCATCCATGACAGATTACATGGAAACTATGGAAACACTCTGCTTAATGGAGTACAAGGTCAGGCTGTCTCATGCTAAAAAATTAATCATTCCTCTGCTTTTTTGCACAGGGTTTCTTGGGAGGTGGGGGAAAAAGGTTGAGATTAGTACGACATGGGAAGACTAAATAATGGAATTGTTTAGAGTTAGTTTAATTAATCATTGAGAACAAATTACCTGACAAATTTCATCTTTTTCTTTTTAATTGGTTCCCTTTATGTGAGAGGAAGTGTTTGTTTCTGCAAGTGTCGATCAAATGGTTTACCTGGACACGTTTCCATTTCTGGAGCACGTCATGTCACTCACAGATGTGCCCTTGTGTCCCCTGGGACACGTGTGGGAGCTTTCGGTACTGAACAATTAACAGCCCAAACGAGGAGACAGGGTGGCCCCATGGGTGGGCAGGAGCTCCAGGCAGGGCTGGGATCCTCTGGCTTCTCTGGCTTTGGTGGTGGTGATTGAAACAGGCCGTTGTGCTATAGCATGCCAAAATATTTTCATGACATCAGACATGGATACTCTCACTTTCCACTCAGCCTGACTGCGGGAGGGTTGGTTGCACACTGGGTAGTTGGATTCATCCCCATAACGAAATTTTGTATTTGCCTTCATGACAACAATTAGTTTCTCTTTTCCACATAAACCCATGCTGGATGGGAGGTCTATCCAGCAGGTGTCCTGGAAGCACTGTTAGTGCTCAGCAGAGAAAAGGTAATTTTTTAATGGATTTTGTTTTAGGTTTACTTGGTTTGGGGGGATTTTATAAGATTTCTAGTTACTTCCCCCTTCAGTATTTTCAGATTCTGATAAAAGTACAACCAGGTTTATTCTTTTAATACAGAGATAACCCAAATGCTTATTCTTCAATTCAGTATATGAAAACAAAACCATACATTTGAGCTCATACCATGTGAAAACTACTACTGTGAAGAAGAGGTGTTGTTCATCTGCCACCTGTACATTTCTTTCTTGGTCTTTCTCTAGAACTGAGAGTGATACAGTCAAATCTGTTTAGAAAAATGAATCCTGAATTCCAAATGGGGAGGAGTTTTATGGATTTCAGAAATAGGGGAAATGAGCTGCCATATATGCAAGCTTGTCACCCTTAGTCTAGCTTTATTTAATCCATATATTTAAGATAATGCAACAGAGTAGGCTGTACCAAGTAGTTTGACCTCAATAGGATTTCACAGTACGATGTCAGCATATACTTGAACGTTATGCTGCTTTTAAGTTCACAAATATTGTTAATTTTGAACATTTTTATAACATTCACAACTACAGCTTACCATGGAGGTGGGTTATTTATAATTATATTTTCTTTAGAGAGGCAGAAAGGGGAGGAGGAGGGACAGAGTTTCCACTATGAGTAGTTAGGACTCTGGCTGGGCTTGCAGGAGACAGCTCTACAGGTCTGTACCCTGCCTGTGTCAGAGACCTCTGATGTGTGAGGAGCTTGGCTATGAACCAGACACTCAGTGTTGAACCTCAACCTTTCCTATCCTCCCCATCCATTTATCCTGAGGAGCACAAATAAGCAAATCTGTATTTCCATGGCTATGCTTCTGCTCAGAAAACTTCCCCAAAGTCCTGTCTTTATCAGTGTTTTTGTCCATGAAGATGAGTGATATAACTTCTAGAACAGGTCCAGTCTTAGAGGCTTTATGAAGTGCCTGGACATTAGATGTGTCCTAAAGTATTTCATGCCTTATGAACACAAATTTCTGCCTGAGGGTTTGGGTATGAAAAGAGGCGAGCCCAAGAATTGATGATTTACGAGCACTTGTATTCCCAGGCATGCAAGGGGCAATGTCTAATGGGACTGGTTTTGGTCTGTGTGTTATGTCCCTCTGAATCATTTCTTGAGTGGCAGCTCTGAAGGGAGGGAGATTGTGTTGTGCCTGGGAGACGGCGGAGCCTGGTCAAGGAGGGACATTTCCAGGGTGCAGGGGATAAGAGGAGAAAGACAGCATGAGCATTATAGCAAAGAGTCTGAGAAGGGCATGGGCACAAGATAGCCCTCACAGAGGATGGAGGCAAAAAGCTTCCTTGGAATTAGGGGGGATTCATAGACTTTTTGTGAATGAGAAAGTCCCTGACCTGGCCAAAGCAAATCCTGAAGGCTGGAAACAGCTTTGCCAAGATGCAGAGGGAGGGTAGCTGATAAGCCCCTTTTAATTTGTCTTCTCTCTTTCTAGCTTTCCTGGTGATTTTCAATTATTCATTCTGTAAGAATTGAAGTATTTTGCTTCAAGTTCTTATAAAACTTAACAGGTTTGTGTTTTTCTTTTTTTTTTTTTTTTTTTTTCACTGGGTAGGAAAGGCTCTCACAAACCCACCTGAGACCTCTGGTTCATCTGGGCTCATGTCACAACACTACTAAGCTCCTGTCATTTTTTTAGAGAGCTGAGTGTCCTGCAGCTCCATGACATTTAATTGTTTTGCCTGACACTAATTTCTCAGTTTCATATTAGAACACTAGTATTCACACTTCTTTTTTTCCTGCATGGTCTATAGCTCTGCTTTCCTGAAGCTTATGGTATAGCTGGTATTCTGAGTGCTGCCTGGCTGGATATCCTTGCTTAGCTACCTAAGGTAGTATGAACCAGGAATGTACACCTTTTTTTTTTTTTTTTTCATGAACACACCCACTGCTCTGTAAGGCCAGAAAACTTGCAAAGATGTGCTTTCTACTAACCTTCCAGTTTAGGGTTATAGACACGGACACACCTGATGCTTTTCTCTCTGAAGCTGCCTATGCTGGGATGAATGATGCATGTGGGAAAGGATAACTTAAACCTGGGAAGGAATCTTTGGTTGCCATTCAGATTCCTACGATTAGACCCTCTGGCATATATACCTAGAAGGAGCATGAGTCATACACTTTAAGCTTTTTTGTAGCTGAAATTCACTTCCCTGCAGGTTGATTCAATATTGCCATACCCTTATGAGGCAAGGTAAATGTTAGCTTCCTGAGTGTGAGTTCAATCACCTTTTGTCAATGAAAATAAGCTCATATTGAGCATGATTAATAACTTCCCTATGTGTGGATTACAAATGGGTCCACATTTACCCTACTCTCAAACTTAAACCAAAAGTATTTCTGAAATGCGGTACAAACTTTTTCTCCTTCTGCCACCCCCTTTACCTCCATCTCACCCACCTCCTTCTCCAGGCAGATGGTTCCCACCCCCTCTCAGCTCCCCTTGACACCCTGCCAACACCATGCCCAACCACCCTTGTCATCTGTCTCTTGTCTCTAACCCAGTTCCCTCAGATATGACAGACTACAGTCTCTTCTTTTTCCTTAAAAAGAAACACCGCACCAGCAAGCCAGTACCCAGAAAACCTGGTCAGATAAATGTGGTCAGCGATCAGAGAGGGGTTGGAAGGCTTCCCTGTGGAAGATTTTTGACTTTTCAGCCAATATAACTAGAAACTGTCAAGTTTTAGGCTATTTATTTCTTCCTGTCCAAAACAGGCAAACAGACTCTCACTTCCTCTTCCCGGTCTGGTTAGAAATGCTGCTGAAGCACAACGTGTGAGCTCTAGTTCAACACCTTGTGCATCCAGTCTCTCCTGAAGCTTCCCAATTCCCTGCCCTCCCAAAGTACCCTGCTAAGCCTCCTGAATTCCATCTCCATCCTTTCTGTAGGAAATCCAGCCCAGAGAGATGGAGAGAGCATGTGGCATATCAACTTCATGCCAGTCACATGTCATTTTTTTTGGCTGAAATTTGAGAACTCTTCAGAATCCAAGTGCTTTTGTTTTCCATTTTCTCTAGCAAGTTGAAAATTTTCAAGAAAAGCAGAATCATTCTTTTTATGGGGAAAAAGACCAAAAAACCAAACGAAAACCACCAAGAAAGCCTCATTCCCTTGATTTCTGTTGAAAATGTTTTGACAAATTTCAGTAACAAGCTGTCTGCTGCAGTGTGCAAGGTAGCCACAAAATGTGACTTTTCTTGGGACATCTCTCTAAGATATGATGGCTCCAAGCTCAATAGGTCTTTTGTCTTTGGTGCTACTGAAGTCATCTGATCATAGTACTCTGGTCAGGTTTTCTTTGTGTATTAAAGAACATTGTGTTCTCATCTCCCAGCATTGGGCTTCCACATAAACCTTTGTAAATTGGCCCCAGGAGAGCCTGGGGAATTTATAATCAGGATCATAATATACCTTAAATAAAGTATCTTCATATAAGATTTCACATTTAAAGTTAGATACATACCTTTGTATCTAACAAAGGGGGACCACCTCTGCCCTTAAACTCACATTTATAAACTACACTTAATCCAGTGCCTCCCACCAGCACATTGGGCTTTCAATGATTTGTTAGGCAACACCTTGTCCTTTCTTTCCATTGATCCATTGTTTGTTTAATATATTTTGCATTCCTCAGTCCTACAGCAATGTGGTTTTTCAGTTGTGTTTGGCTTAGTGATACTGGAGAAGGCATGTATGAAACACACTTCTAATTTTCCTTACCTTTTTAATACCTTGATATGGAAGCTCTGTCAATAGGATAGTGCTAGTACCGCTTAGGGTTGCTAAAGAAGTACTTCAGAAACCCTTTTGGGTTTCCTGTGCTTGGTGTTACATATGTAAGAAGACACAACCCAGGTAAGAGAGCACAAGAAATCAAGCAAAAGGCTGCTATAACTTCTTACCAGGTCATATACATATATGTTATCACGTGAATAGATATTTATCTGTACCTTGAAAGTATGCCAGTGGATATAGGAAGATGCATTCATGCTGCACTCCTCAGTGTTGTGGCATCTGTGGGGAGAGCTGGTTTTTTGAGTTTTAATTTTGCTTTATTTTTATCTCATACACGTAAAGTTATCAATGAGAAATGTGAGCTTAACTTTTGGTGGTGAATCTGTGCTAACATTTGAAAACCTCACTAATCCCATTTACAAGCCTAACAGGGACCTTAGAAATGGTCACTGGCAAGCTAAGCAAGCTGCTTTCTTCTAAGCCATATGAGCTGTTATCAAAGAGTCTATGGGGCTGAAAATCCCATCATTAAAAAACATAGACATGCACTCTATGACTTTCAAAAGCAGCTTGGTGTCTTGGGTGACAGTTCATTCACCAAAAATTAGTGAGCCTTTTGCTCTTAAGCAATTTTGGTAAAAAAAAGAAATCCCCTCCTGTTCTTGTTATCATGTAGCAGCCTAGTGATAGCAGTGGGAATTGAGAAGAAATTTTAATTTACATGGCTTGATAAGCCTTACCAAACACAGCTGCTTGTATTTTGTATTTAAATTGCCCGAAGGGGCACAAATCTGCCCTCCTTATCTTTAACACAAAAAGATGTAATGTTCTTAACATAGATGTAAAATGCAGAAGAAAATGAAGAATAAAAAATTGGGACCTGTGATCAGTGTCTTTATCTTTCCTAAAACTCTTTTATGAAGAGTTAAGTGCATAATGCTATTAAAAAGAAGGTGAATAAGTAAACACTATCTTTCAGCAGCAGCTTCTTCTGGGATGCAGTCTAACCAGCTTTGTTTAGAAAGCTTCAGGCTCCATGATGCAATTTTAATGACATTTAAATTTAGCATTCATATTGCAGAACAAGGAGAGTTGCCCCCATGCAGCAAGGCTTCTTGTTTCCTTGCAGGGGTGAAGGCAATAACGATTCTGTGCATGAACCGTGGGTAGTGCCCAGAGAGACAGTCGTGACTGCAGGTGAAAACAACTCCCCACTTGCCCCCACGTTGTTAAATAAATATTTGGCCAAATAATAAGTGCTCCTTATTTTAAGCAGTTAGGTTAGCATAAAAAGGGAGACAAATAATCAGTTTTTGCTGGCTGGGGCTGCAACCCTGCTGAGTGCCTGAGTGTGATGAACAGCTAGGGTGGAAGAGGAAGCAGACATTCACATTCATCCTTAGAGAGTGCGAATATCACTGAACATGTGCAGACAAAATATTCATTATTTTACCATTGAGGAACAAGGAGGCCAGTCTGTGAATCAAGATTTGGACAGTCCATGTAGCCTATGCTTCTTTTCGGCCCCATCCAGAGACCTGCTCAGTAGCTCTCAGGGAAATTGGTCTACACCAGTGTTACCTACCTTAGGTCACTTGGGACCTTATTTCAAGAAGCTCTGCCTGCTCTGCTCCCCAGCCAGCACATTCCCATTGCCTGAATGCTGTCCTCCTCACTAGATTTAAGTGACCTGCGTAGCATGGAGTACCTGTTGGTGTTTTGGTTCTGCCTCTGTTCAGGGAAGAGGCGTGAGTTCATGGTGAGGCACTGAAATGCTCTGAAAACACAATTTCATAAGCTGATCAAAGCCTACATTGCTGCCAAAGCCTGGGGTGTTACCTTCTAGAGGGTATTTTTCCCTTCTCATTTGTTTCTCAGCCCAGTTCACCATGCATCTGCCCAGAGGGCTGGGTAGCCACCATGGGGAGATAGAAGGGGGAGAGGGTGGCCTTGGGGCGCAGGAGTAGGCAACCGTGTGTGTGGGGATGGGTACTCCAGACAGGTGGCTGGGGAGGCGTAGGTGAAACACGAGGGCAGGTGTGACCCTTGGGTATCACAGACTAGGTGCTGTTGGTTAGGAGGTGAGGAGAGGTGGCATTAGCAAGGCCATTGCTGGAATAACATGTTCAGTCTGGTGACCATCCTGAAAAGCAAGACTGGAAGACTTGGGAAAGAGCTGCAGAAACAGCTCCAGACCTGGGATTCTGGCCTGGAGAGAATCAGCTTGAAGGTGGCTTTGGTGTACCAGCGCTATAGATGGGTGACCTCTGAAATGGTCTTCAAATGTGATCAAAAAAGTGGAAAAGGAAATTCAGCCAAGTTTGTGCTGGAAACAAGGAATGTGATTTTGACAATAAGGATAATTTGTTATTGAAACTGCTTATGAGGAAGTATATGGGATTGTCACCATCCTAGACTTGACTGATCAGCCTTCTAAAACATGGGAAAGGGCCTTGAAGCTGCAGGTTTGATGCTGGTTTTGGGGTGGGGGATCATTCGTCCACAAGCTGTAAGATGGTACAAGGCTCTGAACAATTCTCTATACTACTTTAGAGGGAAGACTTTGTTGGCCATAATATTTTTTCTTTACATAGTTCAGGTATTTCTCTGCATCTTGGAATGAACAAAATGCTAATCTTAATGTTAGGTTGTTTTTCATTTAAAATTGCAACATATGAGAAGGATTATTTTCCCTTAGAAACTTATTCCTTTCCTCTGTTTTTGTGTCCTGGAGGTTTTTCTCTCTTTTTTATTTATCATCTCATATTGCTATGTTTTGAAGATGTACAGCAATGACGCAGGCTGCTGTTGAGTTTTGGTTCTTTGACTGTTTTCTATTTTTAGAGTGTTCTTAGCTGCACTGAAAACAAGCAACAGCAACTGTATTGGCCCCAATATATAGCACAGTTTTTCTCAGAGGATAAAATATGCATAAAATAGCTTGCCTCATATTTGGGGACTGTGCAGAACATGATCCTTTTAAGGAACATGCTCTACCTATAAACATAACAGTTCTTGCTGTGGCTGCACAGATCCCCCCTGAACAACTGAAACCAGAATTAATAACCTTGGCTCAGCATCTTCACCAAGATACAGGACTGAGACCAGTTGCATTAGCTCAGCCCTCAGAAGATGGTAAACTGTAGCTTATCTGCTGTATAACTGGCCATGAAGTACTTAGCAGGCACGGGAGAACATATGTACTTCTTTACATGTGGATGTCCTAACCAGCCCAGAGGATCAGCCTGCCTGTCTCTTCTGCCCAAAGTTTGATTAAAAAGCGGAACATCTCCTCCAAGAGGGGAAGTGTGGCACCTCGATCCTCAAAGTAATTAGAGATGACAGAAGAGCGAGGATTAACTCTTGAGTCTGAGCTGGCAGAGCGGTGCCTGTCCCTCGGCTTGCCAGAGTCCAGCTGAGCATCCTTCATGCAATTAGTCACGGTCTCTTTTCTTTACTGAAGCAAAAAACATTGAGCCCTAATTTTCTCCCAAGGTATGATGGGAACACTTGGGAGTTCCCAAAATTTCCATGGGTTGGAATAAATAGAATTTAAAAAATCCCCTCTCAGTACTTGGTACAGCTTTTTATTAGTGTTCGTGCTTTAGAGGAATCAGGAATTCCCAGTTCTACCCTTTTATGCAGCCACCTTTTGTCTAGCTCAAACCCCCAATAGGAGAAACCTCCACATGGGATAAATAAAATGAAGTAATTTTGCTAGCAGTTTCCTGTACAAGAAGCTTTGCCTGTGAAAGACTTCTCAAAATTGATTTTCCTGATATGATTTCCTTTTTTAACTTGAATTTCCTCTGAGGTTTTGTCTCTCTATTTTTGCCTGGATTACTTGAAGAAAGTAAGTTTTAGCTGAGCTGCTTTTGAAGAAGGAACACCAGTATTAAGAAAGAAAGATTCTGTCTGAGATTGTCATTTCTACCATTTAAAAATATTCCTAAAGTTTGGATTGAAAAAAAGCAGCTAATAATGGTGAACAGAGCTAAGTGAATGGAAATGCAGACTGAACTGTGGTGTGCTTTTTGAATAGGTTTTGAAAAGATGCCTTTTCCCAACCAGTGTGAAAACATTATCCATGCCAGGCATTTAGTGCTAAGGCACAGCTCCTTTAGGTATATAAATTTGCCCTGTATGGTGGAAGACTCTTGTACAGGCTATATTGCTTCTTATATTTTCTTTTGACAGCTCTTCCCAGCCATGTTCCCAGGTCTTGCCCTGTTCCTGTGGATAGTTTGAGCAGTGAACATCACTGAGCAGACTGTGTCCACCTTGCAAAGTGCAGGTCCAGGCCCCTTCCTGGGGTCAAGCCGGTGGCCCAGGACCCCTGCTGTAGGCATCAGTCAGGCACCATGAGATTTATCTGAACGAAAAGCCTCAGCATGCACTCAGACTTCTTCACACCACTTGGAGAGATCAGACACACTCCAGGCAGTGAACTCAAGTATCTGACAGCTCTGTCCTCAGCAAGTATCTTCATAAATGCCTGGTTTAAGTTAAACCCACTTAAATGTGCCAAGAAACAGCTATGTGTTCAACATCTGCATAGGGTGTGGCTCCTGATATGTTTTATTCCACTTGCCATTCCGGTTTTATCACCCTTTCTCCATCACAGACCAAGCCCATGGGCTGAGAAGTACAAGAGAGAAGTTCACTGTCTTATTTTCCATCTTGAATCAGATCTTACGGACATTTGCTTTGAGACTACTCTTTTAAGTAATTCTGTCTAGCATCTGATTTAAAAATATCTTAGGCAAAGTCAAGCTTCTTGCAATATCATCTGTTCAAGGCAACACCTATACTGAACTGTAACTGTACACTCAGTGCCCCTGCTTCTTTTGGAGGAGGAGTGAGTTTGATACAGGAATGGAAGGATTTCTGCAGCTTCTGCTCTAAACTTTAAGCTTAGGATGTTTTCTGGACTTGTAAAAGGTATGGGACCTCTTTACTTCTCCATCTGTTTGCTGTTGTCCTTATTAATTGCTCCTTTTGCTTGCCCATCTTCATAACAAAATGTTACATGACAACGTATTTTGCCCTAACAAGGGTACATTAGAAAATGCTTGAAAATAGTTTGGTTGTGATTTTGCAGCCCACAGTAATTGGAGTTTCATTGAAGTACCCTCTCTATATCACCCCTATGTCAGAAGCCCTTACAACGTTTCCTAATAACCAGTATTTTCCCTCTTCACATCAATCAGTATTGGCCTGAATTGCTCTTCGTTCCCCTCTCTTTCTTTTATGTATGTCACTAGTGACTGAGAGTGATCCTAATGTCATTTCTAGGACATGTTCCACTCTCTCCTGCCTGAGACCTCCTTCCATAATGAAATACACTGTAAAGTCCCAGGAGAGACAACTGTTACCTCTGTGTGATGAAACAGGCAATACATCTGTTAGTTATCCTCTCCTAACAAGGTAGTAACTTGGTAATCATTGAATAATTTGGGTTGGAAGGGACCTCGGAGGTCTTCTAGTCCAAAACAGGCACAGCACTTCAGCTGCAGTCCCACAGGCACTGAATAAAGAGGAAGGAGGACCTTCCTTAACTTGCTGGCTATATTTGGTTCGTCTTTTTGCTGCAAGGACACACTGTTGATAAACTATAGCCAAATATGATAAGAGGTTTAGAAATGGCCCAAGAGGGCGAGGCACACTGATGTAGTGAACTGAGAAGTAAGTGTGTGCATTGCTCCTGCCCCCACTGCCCCTGTTGATAGGAGCACGTCTGCATCCTGTGGTCCCTGGAGAGACGACTGCATCCTCTTAGGCAGAACTTGTGGGATTTCCCACAGGGTTACAGTCAATCTCCAAAGTAGATGTTAGAGGCACAGATGAGAGCGGGGAGCACTGGTGAGATCCAGCCTGCTCCAATGCTTGAACTCATGTACTGATGCTGTACCAGCTCGTAAACCAGAGCACAGCACAGATGTTCTTCCCAGGGGAGGCAAGAGGTGGCTTCTTAGCTTGTCCTAGCATCAAACATACCTCCCTTCTCCCTTTTCTTGGTGTGTGGTGCAAGTCTCCCTTTCCTCTCTCCAAAGTAGATTATTGGTTTTATCTTGCGCTATGCTGTAGCTGCAGTTCACCTTCTCAGTCAGCACAGGGTCTGCCTGTCCTAGACCTGGAGTTTAGTGCCCACCCTCAGTGTTTGTTGAGTTATCTTGTGAGACATTAAGGTCTGAGTCAGATGCCCTCGAGGGAGGTTGCAATGGAAAGAAACACCAAGATTTCTTCCTTCTCCAGGGCTTTTGCTGTTGCACAAGGCCACAAATGGGAGTGATAGCCAGGATGGGGTGTGAAAGCAGCACTGTTGAGGAAGTTTATTTAATGCTTCCCTGACTGCGGGCTGGAGCTGTGGATCCAGCAGAACACCAGAGAGCAGGGTAAAGGGTCAAATCCTGTGTGTCCTCCCCAGAGGCTGCATCCCTTGAGAGTCCTCACGTGCTCAGAGGGGTGAGGTTTGTACTTCCCTGCACCAGAAGGCAGTGGACCAGAAAGCCATAATTTAAATCCAGAATGGGCTGTTTAGAATACTTCGTTCTCAGCTCTTGCCTAACACGGGCCAGAGAATTCTTCCCACTAATTCCTGCCTTGCGCATTGCAACCCAGCCTCTGTTTGAGCTAGAACAGATCTCTCAGGAATAGGGATTTAGTTATGTTTTAACAACACTATGAGGTGCAGAATTTGCTGCTTCCCTTCATAATCTTTTTAATCTAACCAAGCCCCTGAGTGGGAGAATAGGCCTCAGACTATTCCTGAACAAACTGGGACTTTAAACTTTCTTTTGAAATATTTTTTTAAATAGATTTGCTAACTATTAGGAGCTTAATCTTACAATTCTTCATCTGGAAAAAGGTGGCTTGACATCAGAGGCAGACCTGGCAGGCACTGTAAGTCCATTTCATTTCACCATTTCCTCTGGATAGCTAAGAAATGCTATAACTTATTGCTCCACTATCTTAAAGCTATTATAGCCATTAGCTTCTCCAGTAATGCAAATATGTGACTGGTGTTGATGCTGTTGATTAATCATATTTATTATTTTAATCTCCTTTGGTAACATGCAGTCCAGCTGCTTACGCAGATGCCAGTCAGGCAATAAAATTCCCCAACCCCAGAAGAAAAAATCATGATGGGTGGCTCTGTCTCACCGCACTCACTGCCTATGCATTTGTTGATAAATCCAATGCTTTTTCTGTGTTATTGACCAGCAGCATGAGACTCCTCTTCTTTTTTGTCAGTAGCTTGTAAAATGCCATTCTGGCATTCCTTTCTTCCTAAATGCAGCCTGAGAGCTGGGTGAGGCTTTGGCTGTGCAGGCAAACGAGCTGGTTATCCAGAAATTCAGTTAACAGAAGTGAGTTGAAGTGTTAATACTGTCTTCTCAGATCTGTCTGCTCAGCTATGGAGTATTCTTCAGGGCCATGCCAGGTATGAACATGCTCAGCCCAGGCCATGACATCTAGCTCCTATTTCAGATCCAAGAATTTAACTTCTTGGCTTCCCTGACAGGTCCAGACAGATTTTGGGATCTCCAAATGAGTAACTGTGATTAGCAGGTGGCCTTGGTTACCAAGGTAAGCTTGGTAAGCTTTTACCCTTGGGGATAATGTGCTGAAATTCCCTCTGCCTTCAAGGGAAGAAGCATGGGGTTGAGAATGCAGTAATTCATCAGTGTCCCAAGAAGCAGCAAGAAAAAATAGCTGGATGGAGGAGTTCCCTGAGAAGCTGTTGAGCTGAGGGGTCCTGTTAGAAGATGTTGTGAACCCTGTGCAGATCAGAGATCCCTTAACATCCCAGGCATACTCACTGTGAATGCGATGATGCTGTGTTGTGTGTGTACAGTTCAGCCATGTGGTGCATGGCCTTGTGGGACCCCTGAGATTTATCTGTTCGTCCGCAGCAGCTGTTTGGAGGCCAGGTACCCAGCAAGCAGTGCTTTGCTCAAAAATTTGGGAAAACCTACTCCCTGGATACTTATCTCAAAATAAACTGTGTTGGTAAACATAATAGGGATGTCCTGTATTCTTCAGGGTATTCAGCGATCAAATCAATCTCAGATCTCTTTCTGTCTGCAGGCTGAAGGTTTGAGCTCCATGGGCCAGTGGCATAAAGCTGGCACAAAAGCTCGGTAGTGCTTGAATGATGAAAGCAAACAGAAGACAAGGGGTAGAAGAAAATTCCTGCACAAATGTGTCATTCACAGGCAAAGAAACCAGGGCAACTGTTCTTTTGGAGCAATTATTAACTCCTCTGTAGTGGAGACATTGCTGTATTTTGTTGCTGTGGCTAAAGCTTCATCGTACACTCTGTTGCATGGTAATTCAATGCTGTTTGTTGTAAGCAAGGGCAGAGCGGTGTCCCCCTGACAGCAGAGGACTGGCTGCAGCACAGGCAGGATGGCAGCAGGGAATACCATGTCAGTACCTGCAAGTGTCTTTCCACTTGAGTTAACTTCATTGTTATAAACTTCTGACCTCACTTCTGGGAATTGCTCATGCCAAATTAAGTTGTGCCCCACAAGATTGCTAATAGGATCATAGCAGAAAAGTACTGAACGTTTGCTTCTGGGGATAAGAATGAGATCTGAGATTATACCAGAAACTCTGCAGCATCTGCTCGCTAGTTTAAACTGTGATGGTAATGGCGATGGCGATTGCACTCCACGTTCCTTCCCCCCCCCCCCCACTTTTTTTAGGAACTGAAATATTTAGCCGTTTTTCCAGCACAGCCAGGCCTTGTAGGCCTTGTACCTGATTACAGCGTACACCCCATGCAAACTCTGTGGAAACACATTTTTTCTGCCAGTTCTGGAAAGTGCACACTCCGTTTCACACAGTTAAGAGTCTCCAGTGACAGAGATACCAGAGCAAAAGGTTTTTTATTATGATAGCCCAGAATGGGATTATAGTACCTGAACTACTAGCCATGAGGGTTTCCCAGAGCCTCTGTCAGTCCTATAAACCTGCATGTCCCTCCAGCTTTTTTACAGTATAATAACCCTCCCCAAGAATGCTCCTTTAAAACACATTAAAATTAATTTAGGAGGAAGCAGTTTGATCAAATAAATGCTACTTCAAACCTCCCCTTCACAACGCCCACTGAGCTGGGATGACACGTGCCCTGCATGTCTGCATGGTGAGAGAGAAAAGGTGCCGATCCAGCTGCAAAACCACTTTTGCTGGATTTCTTGGCTGTTTTGCAGTAGCAATATGCTATAGAAGTCTTAGAACAACCTCTGAACTTTCTAGTGAGTCTGATTCAAAGCAAACCTTCCAAAGCTTTTTATACTATCCATTTGTTAAGCCAGAAGTGATATTCTACTCACAGTACCAAATTCACTCACTTCTTTCCCCAGATGAAAGTCTCATCCTCTCCATGAGCAACAATGGTCCAGCAAAAGGCTGTTACTATCAAGAGGCAGCATACGTATCCTGCTATCAAATTTCATTGAGTTTAAGCCATTGTGGTTAACTGGTTTGGTCTCCTGCACAGAGAATCTTATTTTTCTTGGAGCCAGCTACTTGTGATTGAAATGGAGTATACCTTTTAATAATCTGATCTTCACTTGCAAAGGTCAGATGATGATATACTATATTAACCCCCCTTCGCATTACGCTCCAATACTTAGTTATTTTCACCATTCAGAATGTCTTTTTCTGTATTTGGACTTAAGCCTCCAAGGACTGGAAATTGTTACGTTTGCTGGTTTAAATTTTCTTTTGCATGGGGCCTGTTTCCACTCTTCTTGTCTCTTGCCTTGATTTAAATCATGCCATGAGTTTTATTCTGATAAAGAAAATCACATAAGTGGAAATCAGAAGTTCTGTTCCACAAAAGATAATGGACTGTGATATTTACATTAATTGGCCCAGACCACATCTTCAATTAAACTGTATTGCAAAACACAGGTAACCTGTTGAAGGAACACCAAACTGGAATGTTTTGATATGACTCAAATACTTCAGTCTGTGTGGTTCTGAGAGAAATTTCATTTAAAGCGACACTTCAGAAGTGTGGATGTTCCCTCAGTGTGTTTATTATTCCATATGCAGAGGAGACATAAACAGAGTGTATAACACCCTTTTATAAATATATCCAAGGACCTTTTAGGTGTTCTTATCTTTATATTATGTTCCTCTTACTTAATTTTCTTGCACCAGCTTCCTTTTCAATAGTTTTCCATAGTTTTTGGTCAGTTACACAAAGGAGTTGCTAAGAAAGATATTTGCTGTCTGGTCTTGTCATTGCTGTGGTAGATGGATTTGATTGCCATGCTACCTTGCTTTGAATCTTTCTGCTACTTATTCTGCCAAATGCAACACTATTCTATTTTTAATACATGCAGTTTAGTGGTCTTATTGTCAGCTATTATATTAGCCAATAAACCACTTCACAACTACTTGTTGCCTTCAGTTTTATAGCATGATCCACTTGGAAACAAAATTACTACTTCAAAAACAATTCTCATTTCTTTTCAAATTGTAGACATCTGTGTTTTCTTTATCTCTGCATATTTTTACAAGTGCTTCTCACCCTTATCATTTGGTATGCAGCTGATTGTCAGCACTGGGGTAAATCCACAGAGGTCAGTCTGTTCACTAAGCATGGAGCTGCTGAGAATTTAGTCTCAGATGATTTCTTCTCCAAATTTTGTATACTTTCTTTTCTATTAGTCTGGCTTTAACAATGACTCCCTTCTAAAAATGTTCAGGAATGCATTTATTTTATTGCTAACTCACTGATAATCCTCTCTTGTGGATGGAAGAGCCTAGTGGGAATGGGTTACCTTCCCAGCTGTGGACATGAGGGAAGAGAGGAACAATGCACAGCAAGCAGTCTTGAAGTGTTCTTCACCCACCAGTCACACGTGTAGACTCTGGGAATCAGAGACGCATGCCACATCGCTGTGGTGTCCCTGCCAAGTGCCCCTCTGCTCTTGTGCTGGTCTGCTGCCATGCGAAGCTCACAGCCACGTGTGCCCTATATGAAGGTGTTACTGTGGTATCTTTCATGAGAAAACTGTAAAATTTCTTTTGATTCTCATGTTTTCTTTTATTATTGTATTTATAGCTCAGGACCAGGGCCTAAGGGCTAGACTACGCTGCCCTGCTTGGGCTGTGATCTTTGCTCCTTGCTGTTTTCCATCCCAGACAGTACTGACATGTACCTGTGGGAAAACTCTGTTCTTTAGGAGATCAGAACCTTTTGATCTGCAATTGCAGACAGTAACTGTGGAGTGTCTGATCAAAGGGGAAAGGACCCAGGATACTCAGGATAAAGCCATGTCCATGAGATGAGATTCAGTCCAAGTGTGTTTCCAGCTTCAGAACGTATTTCTCTCTACTTTTATTTTTCAGATTAATTTATCCAGTTTCTAAGTGACAAATGACTACTTCAGTATAGCTGGTTGCTTTTATAAGTCTTCTGTTTTGCTGACATATAAACCCCTCCCTGTTCCTGGGGAGTGAGTGTCCTAAATCTGAGTCTGCAGAATTGCTGCTTTCCCCATTACTTTTTATTTACAATACAGAAGGGAACAGCTCCAAAAGGAGGAATGTAGAAAACAGACAGACTGTCACAACTAGCCACGTGCTTGGTTGTAAGGACATTTGCCTGGATTGCAGGACACTTGGGTTCACAATCTTTACTGATACCCTGTAACTGGCACACTCATTTTGAGGAACAATAATCTTGTTAACAGCCCATTTCCTATTTGGGTTGAGGGAAACATTGTGTCCCATTTGAATCATTAATTCTGCACTGATATTAATAAACTTGCCTGACCAAGGTTATAGTCAAAATCAGTATATTTCCCTGGAAGGGATTGGTTTCAAAGAATTGGCAGTTTTTGATGAACAATTAAAGTTATTATCTCCCTCCCCCAAAAAATTTCAGACAGGTCTCCTAATTACAAGTCTTCCCAGCGATCACAAATCTGGTTAAATACTCAATGGTAGCAGATGAGGTCCAAATCTTTGAAAGATCCTCTTCATCCAAGTATCAGGATATATAGCCCAGGATATTGCATAAGTATGTAGGCTATCAATGGCAAAGAGAGCACAGGGTTGTGCTTAAAATAGACAGACGTATATAGAAAATGATATGTCAGCAAAATGATCTCCAAGCATGTTTCAGAATTTTCCATGAGGTATCAGGGATCTTTGACCTAAGTTCAAAAAACTTATTCTGCCTTTCGTTATGTATCTTAGTCACAGAGTGACACTTTAGGTTCACTTCAGCAGAGTCTGTGCCATCAGAATCTGGCATGAATTTTCCTGTGACAGCATTAGATCAATCATGTTTTAAAGAATGCAAGTAATTGCATCTACTCCATCTTCCAAGATAGTCCAAAACTGACACTTTGGGTTCACTGCAACCTAAGTTGCTACCAGGGGTTGGAAGGTGAGAGAAAAGTATCGCAAAGCTGTATTTTTAATATTCTTAGCTAAAACAAGTTGGTTTCAAATTAAAAAATGCCTAGATTTAGTTTTTGAAAAATGTGATGAAGCTTGGGGACTCTATTGAAGTCAAAGCACTCTTAGCCCTTATTGAACATACACTAAGGTTATAATTTTAATGGGTAGGTCAGGATATTTGAAGTTCAGACATCTGCAATAACCTCTGTGAACCAGGTCTTTAAAATAAATCTTTACTGCAGTGACAGATCTAAATAGAGAGCAGAAAATGCCACCTGGGTGTAACTTCTTGGTGAATTCATTATGAAGGGCTGGTACACGTGGTTTTGAGAAAATGGGTTACAAGCCCAGTGAAAGAGCTTTTCCTCATGCTGTAGGTGTTCATAAAGGCAGTTGTGATATGTGCATCTTCGCTAAACTTGCACTTCCTTTTCATAGTCTTGTATGCAGGCACTGGAAATTCAAGCCAAGCCAAAACCAGACTAGAAACAGACTGTATTTTTCATGGTGATGGCAACTAATCATTGGAGCAGATGAGAAGTATTGTTGTCAGCTGTCTGTGACTGGCATCTCTTAAAATGAGCTTAGATATTTTTTAGAACAGAACTGTACTTGAAATGGGGAGAAATCCCAGGAAGTTCTCTGTTCTACATTACACTGAAAGTCAGACTAGGTAATAGCAGTATTTCCTCCTGACCTTGTAGTCTGAAGGTATGCTATATACCACATGGTAAGGGTGTACCACCAAAGAGGAAAGACTGTGGGGCAGTGGGTATTAAGATAATTTTGTTGATCTGAATTTGCATTCAGAGAGCATTCCCTCTAGCTTTACTGCTGCTATCCTGCTAACAGAAATGCTCTGCACATTTCTCCTCCTCTTCCCATGTTCCTCGAGGGGCCCTGCAGAGTGAGAAGTTTCCCTAAGGGCATCCTGTGGCTGCATCTCCTAAAGGCTTAGCTGAGTGCTCTTGTAGGTGAAGGGGGATGAGATGCTAGACCAGCTACTGCCTTCCCACCCCTTGTCCCATGTCCAGATGAAGCTTATCCCTGGCTTTTTGCTCAGGTAGCAAGACAGTGGATACTGAAAGCAGTAAGGATTGCATCATCCCACTTCTTCGGGGTTTCTAGCAGGTAGCAAGTCAGAATGGAACAGCACAAGTCCTGCCATACAGCAGTGGAGAAACCAAGGCCAAAGGAATGGTTCAGGCACTAAACTTTCTACTCCCCACTTCAAAATGTTCTCACTATTCCTTCCCAGGCTCCATTCACAGGTAAAGATGGGTATTTGGTAGTCACTGGTTATGACTAGGCCATGAGTGTAAGACCTGTGAAGAGGCTAAAGGTAATAAGGGTATAAGAGAGTTTTGTCTCTTCTCTGTGCCTTAAACCCTGCAGTTTTCTACAAAGAAATGAGAAACAAAAGGTTATACTGATAAACTTAATCATCTGAATCTGTTTTTCATGTGCCCTTGAAACTGTAAAATGAAAGCACCACATCCCTGTCAGGCATTAAAATGCCAGATTTGAGAGTCATTAAAAGCAGCATCATGCTTAATCAAAGGCCCTTACAGAGCAGCACAAAGCTGCTCCTCCCTTTCTGTACATGATTTATTTTTTAATAAGGGCGACCAAGATGGCAGCCTGTGCAACGCGCTGAGCTGTGTGAGCTGCCCTGCAGCGGGACATGATGATTTGCAAACTCTCTCTGCAGTGTTAATGCCTATGTGAACAACCTGGAGGAAATAGTGCCTTCTTATTGCTTCAAATGTTTTTCCCAGTCTTATGGGCCTTTCTCATTCTGGGTAAAGAAAGAAGTTGCAGGAGTCATTATGTAGATATAATTTTTTTAATGGTTTATCTTTATTACCTTCTGGTTTCTTTCACAGACTCCATCAGTGGGTAACCCAAGGTACAGAAGCTCATCCCCTGCGTCTTTGGGGAGCTATCTAGCTTTCATCAGAAGATGCTAGCTGGATGTTATGGTAGGCCTGGCTTATTAGCTTCATCCTCAAATAGCAGGAAGGTTGGGTGTGGGACTAGATGAATTTCCAGCTGAGGTCTTATGAGTGCAAAATGCAATGCACTGGGCATAGCTGAAAGCTGAGCTGTTGTCCCAGTTTGTTGTAGCTCCAGGAGTCCCCTTAGGTGGGAATCATCACTCAAGTTAAGCACAGGGTCTCCTTGACAGGTGGCATGGATGTCACAGTGTCATCTTCTTCAGAGTGATTTGGAAGCCAGGCTGCCTGCACCAGCTATCCACACATTTTATACAGGGAGAATATGGCTTCATGTTTTCCCACTCTGAAAAAACCAAGCAACCAACGTACCCTGCATGGTCTGCTACTGTCCCTTCATCCTTTCACATGAGATTACAGAATCACAGAATCACAGAATGGTAGGGGTTGGAAGGCACCCATCTTGTCCCACCCCCTGCTTGAGCAGGCACACCCAGAGCAGGGGGCACAGGACTGCGTCCAGGCAGGGTTTCAATGTCTCCAGGGAAGGAGACCCACAACCTCCCTGGGCAGCCTGTGCCACTGCTCTGGCACCCTCACAGTAAAGAAGGTTTTCTCATGTTGAGGTGGAACTTCCTGTGTTCCAACTTGTGCCCATTGCCCCTTGGCCTGTCGTTGGGCACCACTGAAAAGAGCCTGGTCCCATCATCCTGACACCCACCCTTTAGATATTTATAGGTATTTATGAAATCCCCCCTCAGCGTTCTCTTCTCCAGGCTGAACAAACCCAGGTCTCTCAGCCTTTCCTCATAAGGGAGGTGCTCCAGTCCCCTGATCATCTTCGTAGCGGATTCACTGCCCCATCTTCATCACCACAGATACGATTGCTTGGGGGCCATGTGGTCCTTGCTGCCTCCTCCTCCGGCTCTGCCAGCTCCATCTGGAGCTCAAGTCACCAAGCCCAGCAGCAGCTTTTGGGTCTGGCTGCAGCCAGCAGCGCCTCAATGGTGAGGGACCAGTGGTTTGCAGCACACAGCCCTGATACAGGTGTGCACCCAACTTGACTGTTTCTCCTGTAGCAGAAGTACTGTAATTAGACCAAGCACTTCAGGGCATGGACCTGTCACAGGTCAGGATGGGATATAGCTAACATGTACCAGAGGACTGCACCTGCTCTGTCCTCCCACCTTTTCCACTTTGGGATACATGATTATTATGTTAATCTTCATAAAAAGGAGAGATTTTAAAGTGAGAGAGGGCAGCCACAGGGAAAGCAGGTGATGACGTGTGAACACTACATGAGTGAGATAGGCATCTGCTGTCCTAAAGCATTTTCAAATGTTAAAAAATATAATTGGGGGCATAAGTTGAGAGAGTGCACAAGGAGCTTTTAAAGTGGAGGACTGGTGCTTACATGAAGGATTGCCCTTTCATCTCTCTGATCTTGGCAGCCTCCAGGACCAGTCATATTCAAATGGCTGAAGGATTAAGAGAAGAAGTTCCATGTGGTGGACAAAATAAGGATCACATTTGCCCTTTCCTTTCAAGTCCTCCTTTTTCAGTCTAGGTTTTTCCTAAATAAACAAATCCTCACACTGCGAGCTACCATTTATTTGTCTGCATTTCAAACATAAACCTGCCTGTTTCACACTCTGTTTTGTGAGCCAGGGAGTCCATTCTGGAACCCTAGGGAAATGCAATTGTGCATATAATTTCCTAGTGGTGAAGGCAAAGGTTTTCAAACAGATCTGGTGACTGTGGGCAACCACTTTGTGAGAAACATAAAGGGAATGTGTAACTCAGAAAATGCTGAGCCTTTTGAAAGCTGTCTGCTTAGACAGAATTTGATGGAGGGAGAAAAAGTTTGCTTGGTTTTTTTTTTCCTTTTTTAAGCTTGCAGATGGAGCTTAGCTTTTCTGAGAGCAAGGGATGAGTAGCATGGATATGAGCCAGACATAGGACTGGTAGGCTGTGTTGCGACTGCCCCAGATAGATGTGTTGATCCATTGGCGTGAAGCATCCTCTGCTGTTCCCATCCCAAACAGCTCCTGAATACAGACTAACAGCTGAGCTGTGGTGTTGATTATCAGAACACTCAGGGAAGGTTATAAAGGAGCCTGCTTTTTATCAGAGGCTGAACTGGGAGAGTTCATTTCCCTCTAATTGAGCCAAAGATTTCAGACCAGTTGGGTATGTTTTACTGATCTTGTTGCACAAACTCATCCCACTTGTGTGGTCCTGAGACTGAAATGTTTGAAAATTACCCTGTGTTTGCTAAGTGTGCACGAGCTGGTTCAAAATGCAATGAAGACGGAAGCCTCAGATTCCTCTGCCTTTTGTGCTGAAGGATCCAGAGGCATGTCCCAAGTTATATATACCCTATGCTACTGAAGTGCCACAATTTTTAGGATACTACATGGATGTCCTGATGAATGGAAGAAGCCAGGAGTGACATATGCTCTGTAGCTGTGGGTACAAGGGTAAGTAACTGAAGGATGAGTGAAATCATGTCCTGAAGACAAGAAGTTCTGTGAACTCCTGAATGACCATGTAACACAAGCAGGATTTAGCTCTTATCTGAAGGACTGAGGCTGGTTAAACACTTGGTGTTCTTCTTCTGTATTTCATAGACTCATAGAATTGTTAAGGTTGGAAAAGACTCTTAAGAACATCGAGTCGACCCACTAACCTGTCACTGTCAAGTCCACCGCGTATCCTCAAGCACCACGTCTACCCTTCTTTTAAATACCCCCAGGGATGGAGACTCAACCACCTCCCTAGGCAGCCTGTTCCAATGTTTGACAACCCTTTCGGTGAAGAAGTTTTTCATAATGTCCAACCTAAACTTCCTCTCGTACTAGGGAGGAGAGACTGACCCCCACCTCGCTACAACCTCCTTTCAGGTAGTTGTAGAGAGCGATAAGGTCTCCCCTCAGCCTCCTCTTCTCCAGGCTAAACAACCTCAGCTCTTCCTCATAAGACTTGTTCTCTAGACCCTTCACCAACTTCGTTGCCCTTCTCTGGACACGCTCCAGCACCTCCATGTCCTTCTTGTAGTGAGGGGCCCAAAACTGAACACAGTACACGAGGTGCAGCCTCACCAGTGCCAAGCACAGGGGCACGATCACTTCCCTGCTCCTGCTGGCCACACTATGCCTGACACAAGCCAGGATGCCATTGGCCTTCTTGGCCGCCTGAGCACACTGCTGGCTCATGTTCAGCCGGCTGTTGACCAGCACCCCCAGGTCCTTCCCTGCCAGGCAGCTCTCCAGCCACTCCTCCCCAAGCCTGTAGCACTGCAGGGGGCTGTTGTGACTGAAGTGCAGGACCCGGCACTTGGCCTTGTTGAATCTCAAAACATTTGGGAATACTGAAGTGCTGAATGGACTGTGTCAGTATTTGAACTTCTGCCTGAGAGACATCAATACACTTCAAAGATTAAGTGTTATATTGATACTAGGTGTTTTGCTGTGTGTATGCTGGTGTAACTAGAAGACAGATCTCATGCTTCCACATCCATGGTATTCTTTACCTGCCTCTTGCTTTTTAAAATGAGACCTATCCTGCCCCAAAATCAACACCAGAACTCCAACAGGCAGCACTGTGAAAAGCCTCCAAAGCAAATATTTTGAAAATATTGCAACTTGTTATTGGTAAAAGAATATTCACTGTGCTTCTGCCAAGAGAGTTTGGCTTGGCTTGGCTGCACTTCGCCTTTGTATGCTGGTCCAGAGCCCGAAAAGGCAATCAGGACCAGGCAACCCAAGTCAGAACTTCCCCATGCTCCCAGTCACCTCCTGCCCCACTGCAGGGACTGTGTGGGGGCGCTGGCCCCGCAAGGCTGATGGCAGAATAGACTTGGAGGGTTGTGGGTGGGTGTCCTTCTCCATTCCCATCACCAGCTTACCACATTACTTTTGGCATGGAGCCCCGTCTCTCTGTCTGTATTGCCCTATTAATGCAACATGGGTAATACATAGCAGTTTGCTTGTGAAATGCTCTGAACTCAGAGTATTTAATTATAGTTGTGGAGAATGTGATTATTTATCTCCCATGGTAGAGACGAAGCTCAAGGTTGTAGTGAGATGACAAGGGGTAGTATAGAAGATACAGGCTATGTCTGGCTCTGGCAGCGTCTCCTTCAGGAATGTGTGAAGAGGGGAGCCACGTGCATCTGACAAGAGAAAATATTTTTGGAAGGGTTGAAGGTGCTTTCCCTCTTCCTATTAGAAGCTATTAATTTTGTTGTTTCGCTTTTTCTTTTTTCTCAATTTTTATTGTCTGGCATTGTTAATATTCCCAATGTGTGGATTTTTTCTCATAAAGTGTGAGATAAAAGAGCAGATTGGTAATGTTGGATAAAATAATTCCAATTATTTTAAAAGGTTTTTTGACTGTGGCTCAGGTGGAAAATTTACATTTTCTTTGGGATGATCTTTTAATTTTGTGAACTGGACCTCCCCGTCAGAACAGGAACGCACATAAAAGCCAGCAGAGCTGTGATACGACCACAGAAAACATTTCCTTTGAATCAACACTGTTGTATGGCCTGAAACAGCACTAGTTTTATGTGTGCTTGCATGCTTAAGACATGAAGCATCATCAAGGAATACAAACAGACCAGAGTTTGACCTAATGGACATGGAAGATACACATATGCCCTGGAAGAAAATCTCCGAGCAGGATCTTGATGTGTATAACATGTTCTGGCCTTTCAGACAACCCTTCATTTCTCCCAGATACTTTGTCCCCTGTTAATGATGTGCTTCTTAAAGAGCCTTCTGTCATGCTAATGAGACCCTCCCAAAGAGGAGCACATTAACACTAGTTAGCCCATGTAATGAATACTCATAATTAATTAACATGCCATAATTTGTATTCACTCAGCTATCCCCCCCATATGGTGGCATCAGAGTAGATACAGGGGTTTTAAATGTGAAGGGCTGATTAAGAGGAGAGGGGAAGGCAAATTTCACACTTCAGTTAGTGCTTTTGAGTTAGTCCCTCTGGTTGCAGATTGCCTAACGCAATTGGCTGCTCCCCACAGCTGCTGCTGAACATGAGAAGCAATCCAACTTGCCCTGAAGTCTCTGGTTTACAGCAAAGGTCATGGGAAAGCAGTTTTGTGGTATTCGAGAAGTTAACACTGCAACTAAAGAGAGGCTATGAAATAAAACCCTTGCTTGATGTTGGCTTGTCAACATCATATCTCTGCATTCTGGTGGATATTCAGGCCAGATGCCTACGAAAAACAAATGAAATTGTCCCTATTGCACAGCCTGAAGAAGTAGCATGTCTTTCACACCAGTAAAGGCACAGACAGGACTCAGAACTGCTCAGATGCACGCCCCAGTCACATCCTGGCAATGTGCCCCCCTGCTGAAAGTGGCGTTCGGTGCAGTGCACCCACCTCTGCAGTCTCTCCAAAAAGGCATTTTGCTATTTGTTCTTTTCTGTCATCTCCAGGCTCACCTTGTGGCCTCTTACAGACCCTTTAACTTTACCAGCCACCCTACCCCCACATTTCCTACCCATTTTAACTCAGATGTAACTCAGTGAGGAGACAGAAAACACAGGAAACTTGTGATGCCTTAGACAACCCCATAGATTTTGCTCCCAGTGCAAGGATCTCCAGAGGTTCAGGCTGAAGGATCTTGCTCCTTGCTGCATGAAAGGGTGGTTTGTTATGGAGGCAGGATAGGGACAAAAGGACACCATGTGTGCTGGTAAAGGTCACAGCCTCTTGGCTGCTAACAATCTCTCTGGAACCCCAAAAGGTATCATTCTGACTTCACGGCATGCAGCCCACTTGCAGGACCAGGCAACACGTTGGGGTCTCTCTGGTGGTGGCAGAAGCCATCAAACAGCACTTTTTGGCTTTTATACCATGGGGTAGCAGGGAAACTAGAGGAGAAGCCTAGACCTCCCTGTTGTACATCTCTCCCTGCACAGGGCTGTGCGTGGCACTGAGAGGACCCATTTGGGTCCCAGCTCATTTGAATCCAAGCTGGTTTTCTCATGATGCCCAGTGGCTGGAGTGGAACAACATGCCTTGGCACTGTCTCAGTGCAGAGCAGTCCATCACAGCCTCTGCATATGTATGCTGCATTCACCCCTTCTTCTTGGGCAAATCTGATCAAGATTTTTGCAGCGTGCAATGCTTATCTCTGGAACCCTCCATGTTATTCCCCAGCTGAGGAAACACTATTTTCAGATGTGAAATTTATCAGTAACGGGAAAAAAGAGAATGTTTAAATGCAACTGTGCAAGCCCTTGAGCATGTTGGAGGGGAAGTGATTCCTCAAATAAACCCCTTCACGTGAATCCCCCAGGGTGCATCATCTCCATTGCTCCCACTGTCCAGGTGGGGACGGTGAGCTTGTGCAGGCCAGAAGGGACAACAGAAATACCTGTCTGGTCTGTTCTCTGCAGAAAAAAACCCCCAAAACTTTCCAAAGTGTCTTCCCATAAGGCACTCACCCTCCCAGAAAAACAGGGTCAGCTTAGGAAGGAAATGTACCCCAAGTACATGGGTAAAGGGGGTGTCTCTGTACACAAACTAACATCCCTAGGGGTGTCTCCCTCCCCTCTTTCTTAGACACAAATAACTTAAAAAATATAGCAGAAGGTATGAGACTAAGTTATTTATCAAACACACAGACAAAACATTTGTGACCCATTCTGTCTCTGAAAATTTTGTGCAAGACCCACTGAAGCCTGCAATCTGTAAATGGGTTCTCTTAACTCTATTTCCTTTCATTTTCTTCCCTTCTAGTGCTCTCTGAAATAGGTTTCCTTTTCTTTGGTCTATTAGATTTGCCTGAACCTTGCTTTGTAACATTTTAAAGTGACCAAGACCTCTCCTGGCTATCATTGCGGGCTGATGTGCTATGTGCAGCTCACTGCTGTAGCCCATGAAATATTCTTTGGTGCTTGGCCTGAAAGAAGAGGAGGAGGTTCTGGTAAGATAATAGGCCAAGAGACAACTGGAGCAGCACCCCATAGCGGTGTGTGAAAATAGGCCCATTATATTCCTTCAAATTACATTTGAAATGCTATTATTGAAGATGGCTGGTCAGAAAATGGAATTTTCATTCTGCAGGAAACTTACAATTTTATTTTTAAACCAGCACTAAAGGTCAAAATTAAATACTAGCTGAATTTTGGGAAATTTTTTGTTCCTGAAACATTGAAATGGCTTTCTCGAAATGCTTCGTAAAGCTAATTTAGAACATTTTGCTCTTATTTCTGCTTGTCATAATAGTAGCTCAAATTATTCTATTGAAGCAAAATGATTTGAATATATCACAGTGAAATGTAATTTCCTGGTGAAAGCACTGATGGCATTTGATACCTTCCTGCAAAATTTCCTGATTTTTTCAAAAAAGTGCTTATTGTTATAAAACTTGAACAAGCCGCCTTTTTGGACTTGTTTTTATTCCAATGTCATTTGTGATATTTTGTGTAAAAACAGCAAAAAAAGCAAAGCCAAAGAACAGAAAGGCAGATTTGGATGTCTTACATTAAGATAACCAACACTGAGAAAGGAATCAAAGGGGTGTTGCGTCTTATTTTGTGTTCAGTTGACCTAAAATTTAGTCTTACAGAGTACCCTTCCTCCCTTCATGGTGTCTGTCTAATCATGGATATGTAAGTCTAGTACCTGCTGACAGAAAATTCCATTAAAGCTTTGTGATGACCATCTTCCTTCTCTTCTTCCTTCTAACATGGAAGATGCTGAATTTCTGCAGCACTGGGTTGTGGTACCAGCCCTGAGAAGACATTCCCTCTCCATCCTGACTGGACTGGTAGCCATGTCCACTCCACTCAATGTTTTTGGCAGTGCCTTAGAATCTGCCTCTGTGCAGGATGCCTCCAGTTCCACGCTGCAATGCGCTTAGTCTATGCTCAGCTTCCTCTGATAGAGGCTGTGACTTTATTTCTTTTAGAATGGGGCTCAAAGGGCTGTAACAGCTAGAAAGGGTCATGTTAGGGGCGGGGGAGATGATAGCTATTAGATGCTGTTTCACAAACTGCTTCTCTTTCTGGATAAATTCCTTCCTGCCTGTGTTTTTTGAAGACCAGTCATCGTTTGAACCACTTGAGAACTATAAATCATAATCCTTTGCATCATGTAGGCAGAGGGGCACCGCTAATGCTCACAGGGGCTCTTGGATAGGAAGTTCCTACCCACATGGAGTTATGCACCCGCCTTTGCAAGCGTGGCAGTTCTCTAACACTAATACTCCTATTACTTCTAACATATCATCTTTGTTAGGCAGGGGCATAAAGCCCACATTATTAGCAACCAAGATACATTTCTATTAATAGCTGTTCACCAGTTCTTAATTAGATCAGTGTATATTGAAGATATGTAGCTGAATTAAACTAGACTGAATGAAGAGCTACTATCAGTATTTCCAGAATTTTAACTGGATTTTCCATTGTCATCGTGTCTCTATAACTACAATGAAATTTTCCTTAGGATGCTGTCTTGACAAAATACAGGCCTCCTATAGAGAGATAATAAATAACCTGGCATACATTTCCCCCCACCCCACCTGCTTCTGCATGATTGAATTTTTCAGCACCTAATAACAGTTCTTGCCAGCACAGCAATATAATTTCTAAATCTCAACACACAGAAAAAAAAGTAAGTTTAGACAATATTGAAGTGAAACACCTAAAAGTTGGAATTGAAGTCTTGGCACTGAGTACGAAGTCTGCCATTTATTCAACTTCTAAAACATCCCAGGCTCCATTTCGGAACAGGCTATTGTTGATATTTTAAGTCAATGTCTGAGGACTTTGTAACTTCATTCGGGGCTTTTAAAAAGTCTATTAAATGTTCCAATTGCTTTTGCAGAATTCACAGTTGTCCTCTGTGACTGACTGCTTTTTTGTAATTGGGTGGGGTTTTTTACCTCCAGCCTCAATAATTCAGAGCTGTTAAGTGCTGGCTGATTTTTTTAATGTCTTGAAGAACACTAAAATTTCAGCCAGGTTCTATAGCTAACTTGTTCAAGCTATGAAAATTCATAGGATTTCTAAAAGACCTGGCTTGTTCCCACTCATGATGCGACTGTGCCAACCAATTCTCACACTTTTGACAGCCATACAGTGATTGGTGAAGGCAGGCGAGGGAGAATAATATATCACCAGAGTATAGGATCAGTCAGCTATAGCAACAACAACGAAAACGAGAAAAACTATCCTTAAACTGAAATAGAAAGTAATGTTTTCAAAAGTAGACACTCGCTCCTCCAGTGGCAGTCACTTGCTCAGGATGACATGCACTGACATGTTTCATGTACCCTGCAGGGATATTGTAACATAAGCTCCATAGCCAACAAGTATTTGTGCTTTTAAAACACTTACTTTTATGCAAAATATATGCCAGACAATGCCTCAGAAGTGCCTGTATGGCCTCTAACTCTGCCTGTGTCAAGGGATTTTATTTGCTTTGGTTACAGAAGCCAGTTGTTGAATTCACCTAAATGTGCCAAGTCAGAAACACTGGAGGAAGATTTCTGCAGGAGCTTCTCATCTCTTTGAGATGTGCCACACCAAGTTGGGGAGCGGGGTTAGCATGGGGGTTCGGTGGGTCATCTATGTGAATGTGAAAGGAAGTGAAAAATGAAATGACTCAATGACTTTACTGATGGAATTATACTGTGACCAGAAATGGAAAGTGTTGGAAGTGAAAAGACAGTTCAGGAAATGGGCAAATACAGGAAAATTTGTCTTTTGTCTGTAGGTGTTATCTTTGGAAGAGGCTGGCTAGGTGGAGGCATGGTAGCCATTCTAATGATAGGTTATTAGACACCTCAGGAGAAGTTCATCTTGTAGCCAATCTGTTTTGCGAAGTCTTCAGTTAAATGTAATTTCATTCCTGTTGTATATCCGTAATAATACAGATATGTGGGTTTCACAGCGCTGAACAGAGGAGGGTTGACTGTCCTTGTGCAGCAGGCAAATGTAAAAGAGAAGCATGACTTGTGTTACTCAGTAGGTCGGCAGCAGACCTGAAACTAGACAGATCTTCTGTTTGTGTTTCTAACCACTCGGAACTACTGCTTTCTTTTACTACTAGTATATTGGGAGTTGACAAATGAAAACACTATGAAATAATACCACAATAAATTTGCATGTTGCCATTATATGGAATTAGACGAGGAGTATTTTAAGTCAGTAAAGCTGACCAAAATTAAACTAGCATTATAAAGACATTCCATGGCTCTTGGGTTCTCAGTTTTTTCAGTGTCAATCGGGATTAATTGATCATATGAGAGAATCTGCCTCAAATTTATACTGTTTTAATCAAGATTGAGAGCTATCCAGTAATGCTGCATTCTTGCCTGAGTCTGTAGTGTTTGAAATAGAGTTTTACTCTGAAATGGACAACTGCATGTTACTGTTGTTGCAGATTTAGAAGTTTAATTAAGAATCCACATATTTCCAATTGGTGTGTGTTATCTTTTGAAAAAAAAAGATACAAAACTAGGAGCTTTGGTCCTGAATGCTGGTTGTTAGGCATGCATTAGTTCATATCCTGATGAAACAAGAATAGCTGAGGTTGACTGCCCACTTAGGCTGTCTCTGTGGAGAGCTAACAAATGCTGTTGTCCTTTAGCATCTGTTCCTCAAAATCATGGACATGTGCAATGGTGGCAAAGAACTTTTGTTGGAAAAGAGCATCTCTGCTTCTATTGTAAGACAGTTCTGATTTCTGTTCTTCAGAAACTGCATGACCCAGTAGAACACCTTTGTCTAATAAGACCCTTTCTGCTTGGCAGCATTTTGGTGTCCTTTCAGAAGAATCTGAATCTGAATATTAATCACAGACATCATATCAAGGTCTTTGGTTTGCTTGGACCTAGGCCACCTGATGCGATAGGACATTTATATTGAGGTACCCTTCACCTCCAGCAATATACAAACTGATGATGTGGGTGTAGTGGGTGTTCAGATTATTGATTTTGCAATCCAAACAAACATGTGCCTATTTAAAGTGGGGTCATTTCAACAAACATTTGGTACTAGTCTACACAGAGGCTTAAATGCCTGGATGTATAGCCTCATGATTTAACAGCTTTAAGATCTTTAGGTCCTGGGAATTCACACCATAGCACTGGGATACATGGAGGAAAACTAGAGGTTTGCTAGAGTCAACCACACAGTGCTGAGGCCATCGCTGATTTTCTGTTTGTGACAAAGTAAATTGTTCTGCAGATGTTATTTTGCTGGAGTGAGCAACAAGTTCACCCCTGCTCAGAGGGTAGAAGTCTGCTGGTGAGGATTGCTGAAGTTTCTTAATTTCTTTTCTCCTGACCTTTGATTAACAGACTGTCAAGACTGTTCTTCACTTACAGCCCTGCAGCACTGGCAGGTATAAGCAAGACAAATGTTGCTTTGAATGAACTTGACTGGGGCAGTGCAGTCAATGGTGACCCCAAGAACTGAAAGGATGTGTCATTGTCAATGTATTTGCTCAGAGCATGAGCACTTCAATCCATCAAGGTGGTAGCCCATATCTAATGGAAGCAGAAGGCCAAGTGGTGCCTTGCTGCAGGATATTTTCAAACACCGGAGCTCAAATATTTGTATTTCTTGCTCACTCTGGCTTTATGACTAGTAATCCTTGAAAACACATGAAATGTGTCATCTAGTGTGAGATAAAAAAGCTCCTTGCTGACCACAGGGCCAGTTGGTTGCAATGATATCTGCAGTGCTTCGCAGGCTTCCAGCTGGGCTTGAGTCAAAATCTTGAGTTATTTTTTAAAGGAACAATTAATGGACTCTGGTCAAACTGGACTGTCTGCTCACAGGGCAGTCCTGGCACAGCCAGTGGTCTACAGAGGTTGAGCAATAGCAAACACTATTGTGACTATTTTCAGTTGCATTTTTTGATTAGTCCTTTCCATAGAGCTCAGTACTGTAGGTCAGAAAGGCAGAGGCTGAGGAAAGCAAAGGCAAGGAGAGCCCAGCTAGACATAACTGCTGGTGAGAATGGCCCAAGCACAGCATTTTCAGAGGTGGCATTTTTAAGTGAGTTTGTCCTCTCAACTGCACCAAGCAGAAGGAGGGTATGAACAGACCCATCTTTAGGACCCCATACAAAAAGGAGATATGGTCAATGGTATTTCCCAGCCACAACCTCACACTCCCACCTTCAAGTGAAGGTTTCCTTGAAAGAAGGGACCTACAAGGTTATAAGTCCCTTCCCAGTCTCCTCCCTGGGGTCATTGCCTTAGTTTTGGTCTATCTGAAACCTGAGTGTGGGCCACATATTTCAGTTTCAAGTCCCAGTCTTGGTGCTGAAAAAGCATTGAAAGTGTTCATAATAGTCTACGTTAGCTTGTGAAGAGCCATCAATGCTTCTAGTGAGGTCTGAATGCTCAGACTCGTAATGCAGTCTCCTTGTATTCCTTTCCCTTGACCTGCCTCTGTTATGAATTAAATACTTCTGACTGGAAAACTGAAAAAAAAAAAATATGCCTGACTGAATATTTGTATTTTGTGTCTGAAGGATGTCCATTTTAGTAGCATGCCTCATTTTTAATGGACAACATAGGTATCCTGCCATTAATATTCAGTACTGTGAAAACAAAGTATTTTACATTGATGTCTCTGTTTCCAGAGCATCAATATTTTCTTTGCTACAGGGAATGGCCATTGAAAAGATTCACATACTTTGTCTTGTGTATTATTCGGCACCCAAGAACTGTTCCCAATATTTTTTAACAAATGAATCCACTGTGTTGGTGAATAGCTCCAAATCAATTACAGTAATATTTCAAGTCATCAAGAACTTTTTCTAGACATATTTGCACTAAAGTATAGTGAGATAGTTTAGCAATTGTTTAAAAGCAAATGTATTTATGTCTTATTTGTGTGCATGTTAGAATGTTTGTTCCATTATCCATGATATCATTATATTACTAATCAGTGCTTCTAGGAAGCTTCCCTATTATGGATCAAAGGTACTGGAGAAAGCATGGCAGAAAAGATGTTTAGATGTTTGTTACCATAAGGAACTACTCCATATATGTGTGCTGGAGTGTCACTAGACCCACACACTCACCTTGTAGGTGCCATATCATCCATATATAAAACAGAAGCAAATGAAAAGGTATCAGACTAGAAAGCCAATACACTCACTACAGTGTTTGTAAGTGAAAAACAAGTGAGACATTTTTTCCATGCAATAGTTGTTGTTTTCAGAGGCTGAAACTGAATTGCCTGTAAAGTATGTTATGTAAACTGGCATTGTAACATTAGCCATTGCTCTAGAGGACCTGCAGAGTTGGAGGTGGCAATCAGGATGAGTGGCAAATAAAGTCCTCATAAAAGACTGTGGCTCCTAAAGAGTGGTCATTTTAACCACCTGGTTAAAATGCTGCATGAAATTGCTTTTGTACTAAGGGAAACCTAATTTTGCTAGCATACCCTGAATCAACCAATATCAGGACATTTTTAGCAGGAGTTTGGCCCTCTTCCTTTTTCAAACGCTTGAGGACTGGGTTCTTGGCACCGTCAGAATAGAATGATTGCAGGAAAAGCATAGATATTATGGAGCATTTTTGCACCACATAGAACCCAATTTTTAAGTAGGTTCGCTTGGTATACTAGAATTGACAGGTTCACGTATAGTTGCAGTATAATCTCAGTAACCTGATAGTGTTTTGTCTCGTTGTGAATTGTTGGGGGTTTTGCATTTAATGAAGGGTAAATGAAATATAAAAACATTGGCTTGGAAGAGGGCATCAAGGGCATTGAATGCAGTTCATTGCAAGGGCAGGGCACCAATGCAAGGGCAGGGCACCAAGCAGTAGTCGAAGAAAGTCCACAGGGTACTTCTCACACCAGAAAGCACCGTAAAACATGCCTATTTGTGGCCAGTCTAAGACCTGTAGTAAATGAGCAAATGCCACAAGCATGTGACAAAAAGAGGACAGAAGAGGTTGAGGGAATCACCAGTATTTTACACCCCTGTGATACCAGAGCACTCGATAAACAGCTTTCATTAAGATTATGGAAGAGAGAGAAGACACATGACAAAAGCAAGCCAGAAAATCCTCAAAATTTCCTGCAAGTCTTACCTGGAGGGAACATTCCCTCCTAGTCCCAAACCTGGTGGTTGAATGCAAGCACTGCACACTTCAGAGAGCAGAATGTCATTAGAGACCCAGAACAGAAGCCTCACTCTCGTGTTGAAATTTGGCTGCATTTTGGTGCCCAGAGAAAGCAGAAAAAAGCAACCAGCCAGAAAATAAATTCTGCAGTAAGATAAGAAAGAAATGTGAAATTTTTACTGTCCATTGCATGCAAACAGTAACAGCCTCAAAGTCTGAGACTTCTATCATGTGGCTACAGAGCCAAAAAAGAAGTCACCAGTCACCTTCTTGCCTTACAAACCTGCCTGGACATATTAACAAATCAGAAAAAAAATGCTTTATTCTCAGGGACAATCTAGGATGATGAAAGTAGAGCATGAGGTGGTGTCTTTGAGTAAGGCAGAGACATTCCAGTTGGTATTTCAACAATGACTTTGCAAAACTTGCCTGGATTTCTTTCTGGTAAGACAAGCAGGTAATTGTCTTAATTGCATTTAATTTTGCCAAGACCATAACTCCCTCAGTGCACCTGTAATTACATAGTTTTTCTGCTGCCTGACCAGGACTGTGTATCTTTTTTAGGCTGTTTTGTGTTTTCTTCCTTTAACAGGAATTAGTATGGACTAGGCCTTTTTCTGCAAACCCAAGCAACTTGTCTGCTGGACCTATGCTTTCTAAAAATAATTAGTAGAATATTGATGATGGTCAGTCAGAACTTCTGCAAAACATACCCTACCCTCAGGTGGAGTGGGAGCCTTCAGGTATCTGCTTAGAGCTGATTTTAATCCCAGCATAGGGTTTTGAACCTGCATTGACAGCCTCAGGCACCAAACACTGCAGAAGTCTCACAGACAGGCTCACTGGAGAGGAGGCCTTCCTTTAGCTGCACTGCAAGAAGTGTTTCTTCTCCATACCTTATAAAAAGAAGAGTGAGGTTAAATGTGAAAAACAGCATTTCAGCATATGTCCCCTGGATATAAAATTTTGCTTTCACACCTGAGTAATAAAACTGCAACAGGGCTCCTTTCCAAGATATGTTCTCCCAATCCTCCAGCAACCACTCTACAGAAAACGGCTTTATTTTCTCACAGCTGTCATCTTTTAACCTCTTTGGTAATAAGGGCTGTACAAAGCACCTGGTCCTTTAGCAGCTTCTGTCAGTAGCCTTCTGGCAGAGCCAGGGGATGCATCTGCCCGGCTTCCAAAATGCAGAGAGCTTGGCAGGTACTGTATCATCTGGTCCTTGGATTTTGGGCTAGATACCAATAATCCTTGCCTTCTTCTAGTCTTTCCATCTGTAAAAAACAAGCTTGAAGCCACTTTTGATGGACAGCTGTGGCTAAATGGGTTGCTTTGGGCATCAGAGATCAAATAAGATCAAATTATTCCTTCAAATAAGGCTTGTTTTGGGGCGTATGGGGCAAGAAGTGATCAAAAGGCATTGTTTAGAGCTAAGGAACTTGGCAGAAGCTTGTGTGTCCAGTACTTCAGCTCTTTCTGTGATCCCTGTTAGATAACTTGAGCCTCTCAACACCTCCATTTTTCAGGGGTGCTTCCTTAGCACCCAGCTCCTCATTTCCCTGCAGTAGGCCCTGCTGTGCTGCTGGGACCTGTGGAGAATGGCATTGCTTCTCTCAGCTTTGACTGTAAGAAAGGAGCTAAAATGGGGAGAGATCATCCCATAGGGGTGACTAGATCATCCCGTTGATGTGGCCTTAGTTCTTCGCATGGCAGAGACTGCAGATGGCAGGCTGAGGACCAGTCTTATCAGAGTAGCTATCAGACGCATGGAGGCTTCAAACAGAAGTCAAAGTTGTTCAGGACCCTCTTTTCTGCCACCTCCCCACTCAGTGGGTTGTGTAGTTATTTACTTTACTCAGCAAGGTAAAGGAGTTCCCTGCTAAATAGGCTTGACCTCAGTCTTCCAGCCCAGGAAAGCCTGGCCTGGACTATGGAGGAGTCTTTAGTTGAGGAGACAGCTTGTGTGTACCCTGTCTTTTGGGGCGTATGTTGGATGGCCCCAAGGGGTAAGTCTTTGGTGTGTCCTAGTTTTAGCCATAGCACTGGACTATGACAAAAGTGTGGGAGAGTGTGCAATACTTGAGGTGAAACAAGACTGAGTGCCTGAAGCAGTAGAGCATGGCCCAAGGAGATGCAGTGGATGGTGACCTTTACACACCTTGATTTAAAAAGCTGAAAAATTTAATATCTAAAACTTAGTCCTAGGATTTTTTTCTTCTAGTCCAGGATTAATCCCTGTTGAAATAGCCTTCTTGTTTTAAAATGAAAAATACACCTGCTGGTGTCACCTCATAAAAATTGCTTTGGAAAAGGCATGAATTCAATTTAGAGGCCTCTGGCCAAATTCATCAGTATCCAGCCTGACTGTGTGCCCAACACAGGCAGGGAGCCAAAACAATATAAAATGCCTGTCCTCCTCATTTGTGCAAGAGTGCTTGCAAGGGGCGTGCAAAAAGGTGTTGCACTAGGAACCTTCAAAACACTGTCATCTGAGGAGATGTGGCCTTTCGGTGGTGCTCCTACTCCACTGCCTTTCCTTCTTTCTCCTCTCTCCCTACACCTTGCTGTGAAATCTCGCCTCCTCCCACTGTCTCACTGGTGTCATACTGTACACTTGGCATTAGGCTGAGTATCCAAATGTGGCTGCAAGGCAGGAGGGTGGTTGTTGGATCAGACATTCCTTAGAAGGCAAGATAGCATTTGAGTGGTGTGGGAATTGGCCCCAACTCCCTCTCACTGAGAGGTGCATTTTCCTTAATGAAAACCCAAGTCCTCTGTGCTAAGATTTTTAAATGTGTTTTCCATTTACATGAGCAATGGGCTAAATCTTAAAAGTTAATGATTTTGCTGAAGGGGAGAAAAAGAAACAGCAGCTAAAGTTTGGAAATCTTACTGTAATTACCAAACTGCTTGGTTACTGGGAGAGGGATGGCTGGTGAGTGGTTGGAAGAAAAAAGACGGATCAGGACTTGGAGATTCAATACTCAGCTCTGACTCAGTGGGTAATGCATGAAAAGTTTCTTAACCTCTTTATGCCTTAGGTTACCACAGTGGTACACAGTAGTACTTAATTATCTCCCGGGCATTTAGAAGATTTATGAATATGAGCCTTGAAAAGTACATTGCCATCAGAGAATGAGGGATATTACTATCTACAGATGCCAAGAAGCATTTGTAGCCTCAGCAATCCTGGTGAAGGCTGAACACAAAAAATGTTTAGAAATAATAATAATAATAATAATAATAATAATAATAATAATAATAAAAAAAAATTGAAGCTGTTAGACTTTCCCAAACCTGCCAAAATATATGGTACAGTTGGTTTTGGTCACTTGGGCCAAAGTTTGGAACAGTTTAACCATTGCTAGTCTAAAACCTCTCACCCTTGTAGAATATATAGGGAAAATTTGATGCATCAATGGTCTTTCAGAAATGCCATAGACTGTGATGGGAGTCTAGTGAGGGAGCAGGAGATGTGAGACCTGGTAGTATATCGTCAGAAGGGACTGCAGCAGCTAGGTTTTTGTTTTCAGACACTCTTACATGGCTGAGGCTGAATACCCTCATGCTGACCAAGACCTCCCCAGTTCCCACAGGCTTCCTTGTGAGGAAGGTTCTCCTGTCCAGTTCAGGCAGGCAGGCAGCCCTGGCAGTCAGGATCCATGCTGCATGGGCTGAATATGTGTGGTGGAGCTTCTGCTGACATTAATAATTTAATTCATACTTGAAATTCAGAGTTAAGGGAAGCTTTTGACACACTCCTTGTTGCTAGCCACCAGAGACACGGAAATAAAAACACACATGGAGAAGTCAGAAAATGCTTGTTGCTTTAGGCTTATTTTAATTTGTTACTCTGCGGGGAATGTATCAGCTCTTCACTTTGTTGGTGTAACTAAAACTTTGTTTTTTGTGGTGGCTCTGGGGCAAAGAAACACAAAATAATGAATGAGCCACCTGCCAGCAAGTTTAGCTACTTTTACTTGGTTTATAACCAGGAATATATGTGATAAAAGGAACCAGTATTCTTAAAAGGAGGGGATGGAGAAGTTGAGCAGTTTAACAAATGGCAATAGGACAGAGAAGTTGAGGATCCTCTGAGCAAGGGGAGATGCTGGAGGTTTTAAACAAACCTAAGTGTTTGCTTTCTTCATTTACCATGGTGTAAGGAATATGATCCCATCAGACAACTTGTGAAGGGATTTGTTCCATCACACAAACTAAAGTGGAGTCCATGTGTCCATCATGTAACATGCTGATCGTCATGCAACATGTTGCTCATCGTGCAATAGAAGACACTCTTCCTATTTCCCTCTGCTGGGACAAGACATCTGGGGGCCCAGGAGTCTTCTGCCTTACCCCATACTGAAAAAATGGGTGGTATGAGAGGGAGCATCTTTTTCCCAGATCCAGGAACAGAAATCATGTTCTGAAGAATGCGTTTGGGAATCAGAGTGTCTGTCCTGTCCCCAAACCCCTACACATGCTACTCATCAGATCTCAGTTTTGCCACCCATTCCAACTTGCCAGCTGCACCATTCCTAGAGGCAGCCTGTTGCTGTGCTGTATTAGGCAATGATCAAGCAGTCACCCAGCAGCTCTGGCTTTTAGACCTCTGGAAATGCTAGACAAATGGCCACGGTGTGAACACACCACAGAAACTCTACACACAAGGGAAGGTTGGAGCTTGAAAGTCATTTCTCTTGTGACACAGAGCCAACCCCACCCAGAGTAGTGGGGGGACTAGACTGACTGCTTGTGCAAAAGTGGTCTGCAGCAGAGGTAACACACGCCCAGTGTCTCTCATGGCCACAGTACTACTTACAAGCTTCTCATGTGCTGGCTAGTGTCTGCAGCTCCTTGTGTGGTGTAGCTCAATCAACATCCTCTAGTGCTTCTCTTTCCAGTTTGTACGGTGGAAATCAACATCTATAGTCTTCTTTGTGTCATTGGAGCAGGAATTGCTTTGTGTGTTATAATTGCAGAACACCTCTGGCTAAGTTGCAGAATAATGAGGGTGACTTGCTACAGAACAAAGGCAGTCAGTTCGGGCTTTGTGCCAAACTGTGTGGTTGTTCAGACTAGGAAGCCGAAGGTTGCTTGGTTCTCATGCAACCTATTTCCCTCCCTTGTGTCCCATCACATTCAGGACAAGTGTGACATAGTGGCACTAACAGAATTGCCTGGGTCAAAGTGACCTTAGCATGTTCTTAGTGATCAGGGCCATTCAGGAGAAAAATTTTAGTGGGAAGCAGGGGCTTAATGGGCTGGTATCCAGATCACTGTATGACAGTTTGGGACCACCTGTCTGTTGGTTTTTCCACCAGTCACATCAAAGAGTCTGAACCCTCAAAACATCTTTGCAATGGGAAAAGGTGATTTGACTTTGATGCAATTCCATTTCATTGATGATGTTTCACCTTCTGTAATCCAGGAGACAGAAACATCTTGTCCAGATGCTGTGCCCTGCTCTTAAATGTCTCCTTGAGAAGCCTAATTCCTGAGATCCAGGAATGTGAGTCTGGAATCAGAAATAAAACAAACCCATGGGCTAGTTTGGGCCTCTGGCTCACTAGAAACCAGGCCCAGGCTTGTCAACTCTGCTGCATATCTTCCTGATTTGTAGAAGGAAAGATCAGGGAAGTCTTGTGTGTGCACTTGCTTGCCTATTTTTCCTTGCCAAAGCCCCTCTCAAGTGTCCATACATGTCGTACTTGGTATGTTTGTGCATTTCCAGCACACTCACCCTGGCTTCTCTTGTCTGGAACAGGCTTTTCAAATTCCTCTACTGCTGCAATGATTTTTTTAGAGTAAACATGGGGTTTGTGTTAATTTAGTGCACTAGGCAAATAGTGTACAATGTAAATGCCCCCTCCCTGCCTCTGGTAGTGGACATCCTCTGTGTATTTTATCTTAACCTGCTCCCTTCCCATACTGCTGGGAGTCACAGACACCCAAACTGCTTCCCTAAAAGTTAGTACAGCTGGAAATGTTTAGTCACATCAGGATGATGCTTCATAAACCAGGGCTTACTGGCTGGGAAATGATGCTGTGCCGATGCAGGCCCAAGCTGGCACCTCTGCATGGTGCAGCCCTGTGCCCATGACTGTAGCAGTGCAAATCATCTACACCCCTTTACCTGGTGACAGACTTTTCACACAGGGTGGTCTGACCCTTGATAATGAACCGTAGTGTTGCTGACCCTTGATAATGAACCGTAGTGTTGCTGACTCTCTCCAGGCCTGGGTGAAGAGCTCCATTTCAGAGCCACTTTAGTTTTGGACTGTGTCTACTATCTACAGCTCTCATCAAGCCTCTGAACTGGGTCTCCTCATTATAACCATCCCAGCATGCTGTCAACTCTTACAAATCCCCTTCCCTCCCCATTCTGCCATGCCTCCCAGAACATCCTCCATCTTGCAAGATCATGGAGCATATTAGGAATACTAGAGCTTAAAAAAAACCCAACAGGATTCAAAAGGAGCATAAATTATCTTCACATTTGTATCTGGTTATTAATTTATGCTGTCACTTCAACCCACAGAGTGGTTTTTGTTTTTTCCAATGATCCACTGATTTTAGTAGTGCTGGGAATCCATAAAAGAAAATTGATTCAGTTTAATATATTTGATGTATTTGTTAGAAAACCCTTCATTAAGTTTGAATAATTAGAAATAGTTCATTATATCACAACTGTCAGGTACTGGCTCTATCAATATGAGTTGGTTATAGAGATCTAAAGGTAAGTTGAAGCCAGTAGCTTCTTGGACTATTTTCTTGTTGGAGCCAAAGTGTGGTGATAAATTGTTCATAAACCACATCACAGAAGGCTGCTTATTATGTCTTTGAGTTACATCACTGTCTCCCTAATTGCCTTTGATATTGCTGTGCTTATTTTAGGATACTTTGATGAGTGAAGGATTTTCTTTCTTCCACTTCGATATAAATGTACTATCTGTAGCTTCTTTTGCACTCTGCTCAAATTTTATTCCAATGCTGTGGAGGACATTAAACAAACTTCATTGCATTAATTTCTGCCCCATTTCTGTGGGCACAAAGCAAATCATTAGTCAGAACTAAACTGAAGAAATGTAACATATATAAAAATAGATTTTCTGAAAAGTAAGTGTCAGGTTCATACAACTATTTTATCCTCATCTGGTTCAGTGGGCTCAGCTCTCCTGAACAGGGTGAAGTTTGGTCTTGCACCAGGCACAGCTTTAATTCAGCTGTGAGCATCCAAACTGAGGCCCTCCTGGACTGGGTTAAGTGCAGCCAGAAGAAGATCCAACTCGATCTGCTCCAGACTATGCACAGGCATCTGAGTGTCCAAACTGGGGAGTTACAGTCACTTTCTTTCTAAGGTGCTCTCCCACTGCCCTGTAATTCCTGTGCTCCTGGCTACTCAACGTCCCAGGAAAGGCAGCAAGTGTCCCCCAACCCTCACACACCCAGCAACCCCATCGTACAGTAGCTGGGTGGCCCTGTTACTCTTAGACAGGCATCTGAGATGGAATGAAACCCCTTCAAGCAAAGACCCTCAGCTGAGGTTATTTTAGGCCAAGTCCTCTGACTGTTGGCTGTTATAAGGAAGATGATAACTGTCCTACTGAGTGCCTTTCATGGACCATAAAAGTGTGAGGCTTTGGAGGCCCAGAAATGATAGTTTAGCCAAGAAAGTGTTGCCTTTTCTTGTGGTAACTCAAGGAAACTTCTTGCCACCTCAGAGGACACTAGAGATTCAAGGACTAAGCAGTGCTGAAGAGCAGACAGGCTGCATCAGTAGTGGGACTTGAGCAGAATTTAGGCTACCTGGATGTCACCTGCAGGATCTGATCGAAGAGAAAAAGAAGTATGCTCCCCATCCATCCCCATCTCCTTCAGGATTAAATGTCCTCTGTTGGGTCATGGAAAGAAATTATCTGGAAGTCTCACTCTGTCTCTGAGCACTTGGGGATGGATGAATCATGTGGCAAATAGATAAAATATTCAGAAATGAATGTACCAAGTCCTAAGAAATACAAAATAATAATTAAACTACTGCAGCCAAAGAGAGACAGCTGCAGCCAACAACTCCTTAGAAAGTTATGGTAAAGTAAGAAAATCCCTTTTGTGTGACTGAAAATGGGGATACTGTGGACAGAACCCATCCTGCTAAGCTTTACCAACCAACAGAGAGCAAAGAGGCAGGAAATGGGTGAGGTCCTTAGTTTATTAAGCATCTCTTCTGTCCCATTGCTTTCACCCCCATTTTCTGTGACTCCTGAAGGCTATGATGCCTGAATTTTTAGTCTGTAGTGACCACTGCCCTCACTGTTCCTCTTCTGATTCACTGCAGGGTTTTACATTCACATGATGTCTTTTAAGGCAACTTGAACTCCTAAATATGGGGAGCATGAAACAATCATGAGCATATGACTTGCTTGGCTCAGATGTTTTGTGAAAGGATAGGAGCAGACTTTTGCGTGGTTTCTCACCACTGGCCTTGCACTGCAGATGTTACAGCGCATGAAAGGGCTGAAGAGATGCTAACTGAAATGATTTGAAGGGAAAAAAATGTAGTGCACATATGGTCTTGTACATTAGCAAGGTCAAGGAAAGCTGAGCCGTATTTGGAGTCCAAGAAGAGGAGTACTGGGAAAGGTGAGGAGCAAAGCAGGTGCAAAGAGGATTGTCCGGAGGGACCAGGAAGAATATTTATCCCTCTTAAAGAATAGCAGGTCTGTTATGTCCATAGTGCTTTACTTTAGAGTGGTGTCCTGGCTTTCAAACACCCTTTGTAAATTGAATCTGTGCTGATGTGTGCCCTAGGAAGGCTCTCAGGAAAATAAATAGGTGGTTTTCAGTGCTTTCTGCCCTGTAAATAGAGTCATCCTGCATTTTCTTTGTGAAAATGATACAGAGTTCAGTAGTTCAAATGAATCACAGTGACAGTCTCAAATTATTTATTTCAGCAATGTAATATGAGCTCGACACAGGATATTAATTAATGAGATCTATCTTTGTGCCAAAAACATAATCAACAAAGGAATCCGATTCTGACAAGTAAAAAGGGAAACAACCATTTCTGAACTGCTCCTCCTAAAAGCTGCCTTTGTTCAAGGGTGATTTCTGAGTTCCACTTCCAGCCTGTGTTTCTCACAGAGTGCAGAGATTGCTGGTCAAAAACTCCTGATTCTAAGGAGAGTTTAGTAAGGGAGTGTCCCAGCCCACCACTCTTTGTGGGGAGTGGTATCTCAGTGAGGATGGAAGGGCACTTGGGGCACACAGGAGCATGGCGAGAGCCATGGGCCATTTCAGGGAGGGTCAAGGATCACAGCCTCCCCACTGCACTGTAAGGTGTACAGAACATCACAGCACTGTCTGTGTCATCCATTCTCTCACAAATTTAATATAGGACTTCTTCACGTGCTGATGATGAATATTGTACAGGTCATCTCTTGAGCTACAGAGATGGGAGGCAGAAAGAGGAAGCTGGTTTCATTACACACAGGATCCTAACTCTGATGGAGCACTTCAGTTAGCTATTTATTTTCGTTTTCCTTTTTCACTCCTTTGTCACTGGACAGACAGCCAAGAGATCCTTAGATTAGCTCCTGGTCAAGCTCATGTTACAGCTGTGAGCCATTAGCTTGCAGCATGCTGGAGGTCTGCGCTGTGCCATCACAGAGTGATTAATGTGGCTCTTGGGCACATCCAGTTCTGAAATTCTAATGGAGTTTTGCTTGGAGAGGGGGGAATTGCACAGAACAACCCTCAGTTACATGTTATCAATGCCAGGGAGAACTCTGGATGGCATTTCCTGCTCTCTGTCTCCACTAATTGACTATACGTGCTGATATGAAGTTTTGGCGAGAAACTTACAATAAGTTATAAGGTAAATGTTTGCAACAGAATTGCCATATATCCTGAACCCTAATGAACTACCTGCGTGCCTTCCTGATGTCTCTGGGTGGAAAGCCAGAGTACATCTAGTAAATAAATTGCTTTCCACAACTGCTTTCAAGTCTGCCTCCTTTAAATGAACATGGACATGAAACACAGCTGTGAACCTATGTCACAATTTTTCATTTTAATTTGTGATTTTATCCAAAGCAATAGTGTTCTCAAAGCTGGCTTCATCGCAGTTCAAAGGTGTTCAACGGGACATTAACTATTGCTAGTGCAACTCCTCAGGTTTTCAGCTTGCTGGGAAAACTGCGTGTTGCTGTTTTGCGTTCAGGGATAGCCGTGTGCTTCTCGGGCTCATTCCACTTCCTCCAGGATTCATATTTAAGTGGGGTCATCTCTCATGAGGAAGGCTAAGTTAACTTGCTGAAAAAGCAAAGACCTTTCTTTCCATAGAATGAAACTACAAGTCTCTTTCAATCTCATTTACGTGGCTGTTACACCAGTGTGGACACCTGATTTATGGCGCTGCCTGATTTACAACTCTCCGAGATCAGATTTAGCCGTAAGAGTTTCCTGAGTTAATGCAAGTAGAAACATACCTGAAGACAAGAAAATGGAAAGGAAAATTCAGTGTAATGTTTGCTAATGAAAGGAATAATTATGGGTAGCTGGTGATTCAATGCACAACATGACTGAGCTGAAATAGTGACATTCGGATTTATGTGCTGGTGCAGCAAAGGGCGGAGGGATGTACCCACCGTCAAATGCAAATGTGCCATGTGCTACAGCTAAAGCTGAGCCTGTGCAGAATCACTTTGCTAATCCGAGGGCCAGGTAACTAGTTTTTCCTTTTGTGCTTCCATTTTCATGTAGGGTCATGAAAAACTTGGCAGGCAAGTGCAAATCCACTTCCCTTCAGGCTGCTAACCTGATGGAAGAAAAGAAAACACTGGCATGTTCTGCTTTTGAAGACGTTGGCTCCAGCAATTCACTGCCTGGCTGATTTTTGCTTTTCATTGTTTATTTAGATTACAGTGAGTTGGCACCAAAACCATGAGGTCAAGACTCCCAAATTAAGCAAATAACTACACTTTCACATCTACTTAAAAAAAATTTCTGCAGATATGCTTTTCTATGAGAACAGATGGTTCCATCATTTCTGCTTCTGCAGAATGTTTTGTTTTGGTAGGATACAGTCATTATCTCTGTCTCTGTTGTTTTTCTTAAGCTTTTGCTTTATGTCAGTTTTCAACATTATCACATCTCTGGGTGCATTAGAACCTAACTCTATTGCTGCAACAAAAAGAAAGTGGCTTTACCAATTATTTTCATGATTTCTTAAAATACTTATGGTTTTCATTCTGATTTGCAATGAAATAGCTAAATTTCCTGCATCTAGAAATTCTCATCAGCTCCTGTCAGATTTTAAAGCAATGGGCCAAGGGACACAATTCAAAGCACTAGATAAATAACTCGCATGCACTGCCTACACAGAAATAAGATGGATTGCATGTGCTTCCTTCTCTCCTCTTTGTCGCATAGACCATCTTATTTGATGGACAGCCAGGCAAGGGCTGAAAAGTGCTTTAGATATACTTCAATAGTGGTTTTTTTTTTTTCTCCTTACTGACCAGTGGGATTTAACTTGCAATATTTAGCAAAGAACTGTACACTCCATTTGGTACAACTTCAAGAGCATGATAATTACAGGAATAAATCACCAATATCTGCTCAGTGTTTGTGGAAACAGATATTATAAAGCACTGTAGGGCTGCAAGCACTAGCAGCCAGAGAAGATGGTGCTGGAAAGTGATTTGTCTGTAAAGTTACCTCCCTAAGGAATAGAGTTAATTATGATAAAAATATTCCTATTCTTTTATTTCTTTGGAGACCAGAACTTTAGAAATTGGTCTGAGCAGTGGTACAGGCAGACGAATCTAGAAATGCCCCAAAATATAAACCCTGCAGTATTCAAGGTGTCACCTTCCAGAGAGAAGAGCATGGAGGATACTTTTCCGACATATCTCAGACACATTTGGATCTTGATCTTTAGAAACATTCTAGATTTTGCTTTCTCTGAAAGTAAGGGAGGTAAAAATATCCAACAGGTATTTATGTCTGCTATGTAAAGACATTGTTACATTCTCTGTCCTCTTGAAGGAGTCACAGCTAGCCCAAATTTACAGCCAGATTCACTATACAACAGATTTAGTTTGGATTGCTTGGTGTGGATGCAGAAACCTGCAGGCTTGACTCTTTTTCTACTCCTCCTCCCCTTGTCCCAGATATAAGCACGGCAATGCTCAGTATTGCAGCAGCGCATATTTGTGGATGCTGCCTCCCAGTTGTGGCTCCATACCATACATTACCAAAGAGCTCTGCAGAAAACTTTCTGGTGTGTATACAGACTCCCAGCCTTTGGGGTTTTTTTGGCTTGACATGCACTAAAGCAAGCAATAGCTCACCTACTGAGGAGAGGCAAATGTTACAGACAGTTGTTGAGATTAAATGTATCGCTTCATCATCCTTGAAGGTTTTTGGAAAGGTTCCACATGTCCCCCACATTTCTTGAAGGAGTCCTCACAGAAGGATCCACCACGGCTCCTTCCAGCCCTATCCAAGAAATGAGGAGCAAGGCAGGAAAAGGGATAGCTGATAAGGCACAACAAATTATAAATGAGATGTCTGGAGGAGTTTTAGACAGTCCTTGAGCTTAAGGAGTGAGTTTCTGCAGTCTTCAGTTGACTTACACTGAATGAGGAATGCAACTGGCCTATTGGTATCGATTTAGACTACCTTGCCAAGGAAAAGCTTATTACCCAGGTAAGACTGTATAGCGTTCAAGTAAAACACTTCATAAACGAGAGCAAGTACCTGACATTTATATCACCAGGCTGGCTATTTTCTTTCTGTGAAAAAGACCAATGCTGAAAGGCAAACAAGAAGAAGAATCTATTCTATTCTTCAAAATTTTGGGTAATAGAGGTTCCAAACTGCTTAAACTTGGAGTCACTCAAATGCTAAAAAGACATCAAAACCAATATAAAATATTTTATAAATATAGTGCAGTGCGAATCACTCATTTTGCTTTGATTAAAGAAAGAACAAACCTCTTGTGACATTTTCAAAACAAAATGGGATAACCTCAATAAGTCATTTTCTTTTTTCTATCTAATAATAGTTTTAAAACAGTATCCGGAAAAGCATTTCACTTTCAATGAAACTGCAAGGAAAATCTCTTCTGGCTAAAATATTTCAACTAGCTCTGGGATTGAAAACATCCTGGGCTAACATTTATTTTACAGACAGTCAGATCTATTTCCTGGCAAGACCACCTGGGTGGTGAATACCAGGGGATAAAACCAACATATACAAGTCTCAGGATAAAGGATTCTGTCAGAAATAAATCAATGCCCCAGCAGTACATAAATGGAAAGCAGGAGAGGAGAGACTGTAAGGCTGTGATCATGTGAATTTATTAGAATTCAGGTCATGCTGATGTATGAAAAATGCTGTTGGGGAACAATAATTCACTTTACTTTAGACTGGATATATTAAGAAATATGGCATCTTGCCTTAGTTTTCAGAGCTGGTATTTCATATGCATGGGAAATGTGAAATTCTCTGTGTCAGTAAGGAATGAAGCTGTAGGGGAGAGAAAATCTGAGGCTTAGCCAAAACATTAAAAGTGACTAGTGTCACTGAATTGCTAATGGAACCTTATTTTTGGAAGGGTAATCTAGAAAACTTTGTGTCTCTTTGACGGCTCTTCAAAATTGGGCACCCAAAAAGTGAGAAACACATCCTAACTTAATAAGTCTTAGTCTTAGTGATTAATTCTAGACTCTTTCTGGAAGAGAAAGCAAGTACCAATACTTCTCTGGACAAGAGAGATTGTATATTTGTAAGTAATTTAGCAGTTGTCAACACTGGTTTGCAAGAACAGTAGACAAACACATAACAAATAAATATGATCTTTTTATAGTACTGTTTTTAGCATCTTGCTTTCTCATTTTCAGACACCTTGTTCTAAGAACCTTTGATTATTGCCCGGAAGTGGGCTTCATCAAGGTTATTAGCATGGTGTCAAGTGACATCAAGTGGTCATTTGAAGAAATCATTTGTGTCTTTCCTTCAGAGCAGTGGCCTTGGACTGCTCTGCAGACCCCCAAAGACTGAGATACACAGAACCATAATAAAAGCTCAGTACCTATCCATGCTACTGTATTAAAACCAAGCATTTATAAATGTGTCCACTTTGTGCACATACTTTGTGCAGTCCATGAAAGTCTACAGTCTTCCCATGATTCTACTGAGCCAGATATTTGGGAAAAAAATTCTTAAAGTACCCAGGATTCCTCTACTTCCTCGACCAGCTATAGCCGTTGGTATCAGCCGATACGTTCCTAAATATATTGAAACAGAGCTTGTTTCAATAAAATTTGTATTCTAACCTTAACAAATCCATGGTCCTGAACATCAGTGTTCATTTCACAAGCGTCTGAGAACTTTTGTAAAATGCAGGTAGAGCATATTCTAGGAGAATGGATGAAACAACAGGGTTGGTAGATGAGCAGCCCTGAGCAACCTGATCTAGGAAGGCCCTGCTTGAGCATGCCATGGGACTAGACGATCTCCAGGGATCCCTTCCAGCCTCATCCGTTCTGTGAGCCTGTGATTCTCTTTGGTCGCAACAATATTGAAATACGTGTTTTGAAAACACTTTTCTGTGTTGGTTTGTTGTTGGTTTTCTTCCCTAAAACATCCTTATCCTCACAATATGGTTCCAATCTGCTAGAATGTAATTTTCTAGTGTAAAAACAGTCTTTCACAAAACTTTCAGCTGCTGTAGTTCCCAGTGTTGCTGTGTGAAAAGCTTCCAAATCCATAGTAATCTGCCCAGCTCTGGGGGCAGAGACACCAGTACTTGAAAATTTGTTCTCTGGACCAGTTCTGGATTCCTATCAGGTCTGATATATTGCTAACTAGATTCTGTGTGAGTTTTTCAGAGAGGCTGGAGACAACATAAATGCTATAAATTCAGCTCAGTTATTCTTTATGCCAGTTGTTGCTGTCTCAAGGTCTCAGAGTTCTGGTGACAATTAATTGCATCCATTTTAAAATTTTCATAGCTACTTTTAACAAGTACTGTAGATTGAACAAACCTAGTAACTAGATTAATGTAATCTCATCCATTTCTCTGGCTTCCCTTGTGGTGCTCTGGTGGGATTATGCAGCTTCAATAGTCTTTCAGCTGTTAAGGTTGTATTGATAAATACGTAGTAGCACAGTGAGCAGCATACTAAAACTGCTGTTAAGTAGTTGTGAATCGAGATTGCTTATAGCACCTGTTGTATTCCTGATCTGTTCAGAAGTGATTTGTTTTTCCTCAGCATTTCAGTTAAGGCATGTTGAAATCATTTGAGGTATAAATATCAGACATGACACATCCCTCTATCTTTAGACATAAAAAAAAAAAAAAAGAGCTAGCTTGTCTAGGAAGTAGGAATATTGACACATTCAGGCAGCGTTTCTTACTCCGTAATTTTAATTTCTACTAAAGATTCACTGTGTGTCTGATAATTTAAAAGAAAAACGGTCAGAAGTTTCTTGCAACTTTGGAAAAAATAGTGACAGGGTTTAATGCTCTGTGGTGATGGGATGGCTCCAGACCCGTTCAAGAAACATATTCCTGTGTTACTAGACAAGGTCTTCTATGGGATCTTGCTTCCAGGCCCTGTGAGAGGGACCTGCAAGTGTGAGGGGATAAAAAATAAGCTCTAATGTTCAGGTAGTATCCCAGGATAGAGTCTGTTCCTGTCATCTCAAGGTGCCTCCTGAATGATGCTGTCATACAGTGATGATCGAGACCAACAAGAGATGAAGGGACCAGTTCCCTCAATTGAAGCACAGAGATAGCTATGGCAGCTCCCCTGTTCCTGTCTTATTCCAGAAAAAAAAGAACACAAAAAAACAAACCTGAAATTTGGAGTTGCTTTATTTTCAAAAAATGGCCAGAGAAAAAAGGCCTCATCCTATAAGGCCCTTACCCTGTAAGTTTGTTAGGTGTAGCTCTGACCAGTGCAGGCATTTCCAGAGAGAGTCACTGCCCCACCTGATTTCTAGATGCTTAACCAGTCTTCGGTAGGAATGACACATCCAGTATTGGGAAGAGTAGTTTTGGAGTTGGGCAGAAGATATGTCAGGAGGTAGCTGGAAGAGGTTGACAGCACAGGGTTGCTGTTGAACAGAACTTTTCTGACTTGCAATTTTGGACTTTGGGTCAATTTTGGCTTTGTCTCCTGCTCTGCTCACCCTCTCCCATAGCAATGAAGCAATTTGAAATGCTACTGGAAAAGTAGCAAACTCACTTAACAAAAGGATTTCTTTTATACCACGTAACTTCAGACTGTGGGAAGCTTTGGCTCAGTCCCTGACTGTCGTTTTTGAGATGTCAGTACTTTTATTGCAACTCATCCCACTTCAATCTGGGTAAGCAGCTACTGAATCCAAACTTTACAAAGGTCCAGCAGTGCTTCCTGTCCCAGAGTACTCACATTTCCATGTAAAATTATATTTATATCAGTCATTGATCAAACACTCAAAATGTCACTCTACCATTTTCACAGCCACCCTCCTGCATATTTTCTCTTCCCATCTTGAATTTCTTCCAGACATTTCAATCTCTCTAAAACCTTTGTTTTTACAGGAGTGTTAGTGCTTTTCCCAACAGGTAAAACTAATTCCATTCCAGGTATTTGCTGAGCAGTTAATAACAATGTCCTATAAATCAAATGACCACATACTCTCTGAAAAGCAATGGAAACTTTTCCGTCAGTAGGAATGTGTCAGTACTTTAATTAAATGCAAAATAATACTCCTTGCACCTAACAATGCAAGTAGAATAAGTTTACGTTTTATCCAAATAAATGAACAAACAGTCCAAATCCCAAGAGAAACAGGATGAAATGCAATTAGGCTGTCTGTGATGATTTCCCCCCTAAAATAATAATTCCTGGCCATTGTGTCATAGGTGCTTCCATTTTTCAATTTATTTCTTAATTGCATTTTCCCTTCAGAATTTTTTCTCTGACTTCAAGTGCCATAATTCATCTATCTCTTTTCCTTCCTTTCTAAATGTTACCTTAGACTCAGTCAGAAATGGAAGTGGGGGAGCAAGCTGGAGCATGGATCGAAGTAGAAAATGGTACCAGTCTATTAAGGTCCAAAATAAAAAATGGAAAAGTTGCAAAAGGTAAAGAATAAAAAATAAACCAAAAAAAAAATCCCAAAACAACCACCACCCAAAAAAAAAACCCCAGCCATGTGTACCAAATGTCAGCAAAGTACCCTTAGGTTGAGTCAATTTTGTCCTGTACATTAAACCACTTCCACAGAAAAGTCACCAGAAGGGTTGGCATGTGCAGGACCTTTAACATGATTGCAAAGCACAATGGGATGTATGACAAAGCAGTGCTGCATGGGCATGGTGAGGTGCCCGAGAAGAGGGATCCAGGCTCTGAGAGTCAGTGTTTGGGCACCTGTGGAGCCCGTCAGGCGGAGGATCCACAGCCAGCGACTCACACCTGCAGGGAGAGTCTTATAGTGGCTCTACACTGTGCCACCACCCTGTGCATAAGCTTTGCTCTCCAGCATCACAGGACTGCTGTGTTTTCAGAGTAGTCCAACCACACAGCAATGTTCTACCATACCCTTTTCCAGACTTCTAGGGAATATCTACGCTGCTAAATTAAAGAGAGGGAGCCAGTTTAAGCACTGGACCTGTATCATCCACATTGCTTAGCTGATAACTAACGCTCCAACTCTGTTGCAGACCTTTCCAACACATTTCTAGACAAATTTGGGACAGAAAGGGTAAGCTATAAACAGCATAGATGTGAACCAGCTGATTCCACTTGCTCTTGGTGTTTGAGGTTGTTTACTTTAGCAGCACAGGCATGGCCTAAGCAGCTTTCTGGAGGAATTGCCTGGTTGGTGTTGTATCCCAAAATAATGTTTGCAGTTCTTTAGGGTGGAAAGTTGACAGTGAGGCATTGAGATCTCTGTTCATTCAGAGGCTTCACAAAGCTATATGTGAGTAGCTTCTAGTATCAAAAAGACCTGAACTTTCTGAAGTCAGTGGGAGAATTTCCCCCGGCTCCAGGGGCCCTGTATATGACCATGGTTGCAGAACAGCTCCAGGGACTGCTGTGGAGACCAGAGGTGGGCTCGCTGTCATGGGCTTCTAGTGAAGTGCCTACAGGGCTTCTCTACATCAGCAATAGCCTTCTGCACATTGCCTGACTGTGTTCTGGCCAGTTGGAGGAAAGCAGAGTTTTTGAGCAGTCCGTCATAATGTGTTAGTGCCTTTTCTGTCCTGTTTGTATCCCATAGGCGCTGTGCTCTATTGAGATGTATTTTTGCTAACAAAATCTGAAAGCCTATTAGGAGTGACTTTTGTGTCTTTATCAGCAAAAATGCAGATTTAATCTGATATGAAAACTACTAATCCATTAGGACTTGGACATTTCATTAGCATGAAGAGAAGCTTTTATTGTCTGCTCAAGCTCATAAACTTGTCTCCACTGGAAGGAAATGGTATGTAGTTTGAAATCCCAGAGTTGGGTAGTACACGTGCTCAGGTACCATGTCAATCTCACTTGCCCCAGGGAATGCTTGTAGCACTGTACTAAGCTTACGCTTAAAGGTCACATGAGGAGAGACTGCTACTTGTCATGCTGCTTTGCAGCCAGCAGCTTTGCCTCTGCAGTCACTGTGTTGGGAGCAGAGGCGTTGCTTGGGAAAGTGCTACTTGAGTAGGACTAGATACTAAGCTATTGGCCAGCTAAGCTGCCCCTATAAGCCTATAAGCCCATATAAGACATCAAAGAAGCAGAGAAAGAAAAAGAAAAATAATTTATTGAGAGTCATAGGTGAGAACTTGGCTGGGCTTTCCACCCAACAACACCAATTCCTGCCTTAGAGGGATGAAATAGTGACCCACTGGAGGATGTCTTGCATCCTTTCTTCCCACTGTTCCGTGCTGTCCTATCCACGCTTTGCTCACAGTCCCTTTGGCTCTGTATCACCCTCACCAGTGGTTTGCCTCCCTGTCTTGTCCTTTCCCCTTCTCTCTGCCTCTTCATATGCCTGACTGGGCTTTCCTGCTCCACTACTCCTTCTCTTATATTGTTCATCAGGTTTTATCCTCCTTCTCCCTTTTCCCAGACTTAGGAAGGGTTCTTCTGTGTCAACTCTTCTTCATAAACCGTGGAAGGAATACAATTGGGCCTTGATTGAGGGGGACGTCCTGGAGGGGACGAACAGGTTTAGGGATGGCTCTACTTCTGGAAAGAAAAGTTGAGTCTACTCTTTTCTCCCCCTGAATTTTATATTTCATCCAACGTTAGTAAAGGTTATACATAGGCTATTACTGTCACAAACATAGTTTAGATCTGCTGCAGGAAGTTTTATGTGCAGTATTCATTTTAAATGGCAAGAGCTGGTCCCTGCTGCACCTTCTGCCACCTAGGTGATAGAGCTGCATTTACAGGATGTCAGGGGAATTCTGATGAATATTGGTACAATCCCCATCAAAATCTAAATACTGATGCTCTATTCAACCTCAAGGCTGGAATAAGGTTATTCAGAGCACCTAGAATTAGACTCTTGCATGGGAAGGCCAGTCCCCTGTATTGCCAATGCTGCTGTTTTCCCAATGGAGGGAGACTGCCTCCCCTAAAAGACAATTTGGAGCGGTGATACTACCCCTTCAGACCTGCCTCCCCACTTACTAGCAGCATCCAAAGTGAAGGTCTTCTGTTGTCCCTCAGCCTCTCAAATGCTTGCCTTTTAAATTTTGTATCTTTAACTTATCTCCTGAGCAAGCCGATAGCAGAAATATGTCAATGAAATAAAAATCAGTAACCTGATACAGCAGAAAATGGTCCTGATCCACAAGTACAGGATTCATTAGCAGAAAGACAAAATCATCAGTGTACCGGTCTGTCCACTTCAGCTGTTACACAACAGCTATTTGCAAAGCCAGGGTTATGTCTCACAGCTGGCGCAGCCTGGCTTAGATAAATATAAAACTTGCTGTAAGGGAATAGCTTGTAATTGGGTTATGCACAGTGTTTTAATTAGATTTGCGTAAATGCATACAATGCATTGCAGAAATCAATAGCTTGAAGAGCTTCTTCAGTTTTATTGTTTAATTCAGCAACATCAAGTCAGCTGAATTTAATAGCATGCTTACATTTACCCCAACCCTCCAAAAATGACACTCTTAGCACGACTGATGGTATGTTTGAAATCTGCTGTGCTGCATAATGAGCTCCACTGAGCAGGTCCATTGCACAGTGCTCTCTTTTATCGGTCTGGCCACCTGCAGATGGCACCTGTCCAGTACAAAGGAAGGAGATAGGAAGTATTTTGATTCTAGGAAGAATTTAAGGATTAAACAAAAGCTGTGCCATCCAAAACAGTACAGGTGAATAGCAATTATTCTGACTTGGTATGCTGACATGAGCTTATCAGTTCCTGGAGTTAAAGCATTTACCACCTCTGCAAATGGTAGCAATGGTAGACAGTGAAGCAAGGTCTTTCTGTTACGACTAGAAGTAAATGCCTATGAGCTACACATATTGGGTTTCATAGGCAGTGTGTGCTGATTTTCTGCAGAGCTCTTAAGGAAAAAATAATTGTTTCATTATTTATTTCAACTGAGAAATTGAAATTTTAAAAAAATAATTGCTTTATTATTTACTGATAAGGACTTTCTTGTCTATATCCATCAACTGAGAGAAAAAAGGCAGAAAGAAAACAGTAGTATCAGCTTTTTCTTAAAGGGACAAGTCAAGTATGGTGTGAGATGGATTTAAAATACTCTGAGGGTCCCAAATATCTCTGTATTGCATTTTTTTAGGGAAAAAAGTAGCAGATCTTTTTGTTTTCTGTTTTGCTTCCTACCTCAGTGTGGTCTGCTTGGGACTACTGCTTTTCCATGCCTTAAGAAGCATTTCTGCCCTTAGGAAAACCTTCATGTAAAATAAGAGTGAGACTTTTAGAACAGCTTGCTATTGGCCTCACTTGCAGTCAATGGAAAGCAACTGCCACCAAGTGCTTCAAAGCTCTTACCTTAAAAAATCACTTGTTACAGAGAAAACTATGACTTTCCAGGAACATCGCCAAGTGCAGGGTTATGCGCTCAGAAGGTAACTGCCAGCTTTAAAGAGTTTGTGCAAGGTCCATTTTTGTAGGCTTTTTATGATACAGTCTTTAATTGACTGATCACTGTCTAAACCTCCTGCCTTCTTCAGTACCTCAGTGGACACCGTTCATTTCTCCTTGCTGAACAGAATGTAGTTACAAGCTTTTTTTACTGCTGCTATTTAGCCTCAGTATATTGTTCCTCGCTAATGGGGTTTTATCACTATAGTAACATGACCAGATTTTTGGGTGTCTGTATATGCTCAGAGAGTTGTAATGAAAGTTTCCAAAGCATCATTATGTTTGCTGGAAATCCCAACTAGATCCTCTGTTCTTCCATCTACAAACCTGAGCTCTTCAGCTGTACCACTCCAACCTTTTTTTTTTTTTTTTTTTCCTCTCTTTTTCCTGCTGTACCATTCAATTCTGTCTTATCCCCTTTTCCCAAGTTCAGACCTGGTCTTGTCTCTTCATTCTTTCATTCTTTCTCCTCCATTCTGTTGCTTTCCTCTTCCCAAACTCTTGTCTCCCCTTTCTTTCCCGCAGTCTCTGCCCCATCAGTGCTTCATCTTTTGGGTGTTTTTCATCCCCTTCATCTTGGCTGCATGTCATCCTATCTGTCCTCATACAACTTTTCTGTTTACCTAGTCAAGTGCTACACAACCCTTCAGTGGTAATTGAAGAGAAAGTCCAGCTCCATTTTCACCACTGCAGCCTGCAGCACATGGTATCCCATGGGGGCATGGCTTGTGCTCCATGGTAGTTGCATGTAAGAGAGATCACACATCTCAGAGGCTGTGCAATCTTTTGAGACTGAAGCTGCCACCTTCAAAAGTATCAATAGTTGAAGTCAGAAAAATCCACTGAATTGAGCCTTATAACTTAGTGGATTTTCACAGCAGCAGGTAAAGGCAGAGCTGTGACCCCAAAGATCACACTTGGACTAAATTCTAGTATGCTCATGGTTTCTAATGAAATTAAGCAAAGCAAAACAAAACAAAAAGGCTTGCCAATATTATTTTAAGACAGCAAAGGAAAATGTGCTTCCTGTTCTCTCCTGCTCTTGTTCAGAAGTTCTAAACTTTGTTCTCAACTGGTTTTCCCCAAAAAAGAAAACAGAAAATACCCCACAATAACCAAACCAAAACAAAAACCTAAGCAACCCCTGCCCTATATGAATTCTCAGAGTAGAAAATTTTAGTGTTAGTGTGGGAAAGCTATAAGCAACTGAAAACAGATTCTCTTAAATGAAGTATTGTATTTATCAGTCCTTGCATGCATGCACCCCCCCCCCCCGAAATGGCTCAGAGACCATCTTGCTTTCAGCAAGTGATGTTCCCCTTCATTAAACAACAGAAGTTGGTGTTGATAAATGTGTGCTGTTAATTTAATTCAAAAAACAAAAGCCATGTGTATCTCAACAATGTTTGGTGCTACTGCTGATTTACACCATCATAAAGTTTAAATTTAAATTTGATTAAAGGAAGGGAATTGTCATTGTTGAGGGCTAAAGCTTTCATTCTGTCTAGAGTGCAGCTAGAGTGAACAGCGGTAGCGCATTTGCACTTACACAGGTTAGGAATTGGGCTATATGAGGATTGTGAAAACAAGACCTTAACACAAAATCTTTGGACCAGCTAATTTGTGACTTTCCATGTTTGTCACTTAGTTCAGTTAATTTTTTCTTCTCTTAGCTTTTTTTTTTCTCTTGTCCTTCATCTTGTGCTGTCCACAGCAACACTGTTCTTCCAAAAAAATTGGATGGTCTGATGAGACCTGTCTCCATGCAAAACTTCTGCTAAGTGGACTGACACTCTAGCCAGAAGTATCCAAGTAAATACTGGGGTTTTTTGTTTGTTTGTTTTTTTGTGGTTTTTTTTTGTTTTTTTTTTAAATCCAATAGTAAAGACAGCTAATAGAGTTCTGTGCTTGAGCATCTTCATCAGACATCATCTGAAAATTATCCTGGTTGCCTCAATGGATTGAGAACTGGTGACCAAAATGTGGTTTTCAGGAGGAAGATTTAAGGAGCCATTTATATCAGTGCACAATCTTGCACTAACCGAGAAAATTTACAGTCACTAGGGCTGTGCAGACCAGACTTAAAATGTATCATCTCAGTTAAACAGATTTCAATCAGGGGTTACATAACTCAAATACAAGGAGTCACTTTGGCACTATAAGAAGGAATCGGATCATGACCTGGCCGAACATGCAGAATTTGCATATGGCAAGAAATATCCAAATATGTCAATAAAGTACTTCAAATGAATTACAACCACTAGAATTTAAAAAAAAAAACAAAAAAAAAAAACAAAACAAAAAAACAAACAACAACAACAACAACAAAAAAAACCAAAAACCAAAACTTTTGGTTCAGTCTCTGAAAGAGTATGAAATAGATTCCTTTGTAGAAATTTAAAAGTATGCCCAAGAAAGATATATGTGAAAAGAAAACTGAATTTGAGGTGGGAACATGCACCTGTCCTATAAAAATGGTGGGATTTTTTGGCAGAATAAGACATTCTTCAATGAGTTTTCTAAGACTCAGTTTATGCAGGGAAATGCAAATGTTATTGTGTAAAGGAAGCTGCTGGGCCAACTCAAATCAAGTTTGGACTGCATCCTATAAAGTCTGTCTGGTTAAAACAGGAGCAAGCATATGCATTTTCGTTGCCTGGATTTGAACAGTAGTCTTCAAAATAGCTTGGTTCAATATTTGGCAGACAGGCAGCAAGGAAGAAAAGCTGAATCTTCAATAAAATTGTCACTTGTATTCACAAGAGTAATGTAGACCAGAGTAGGATACTTTGAAACTGCACAAAAGAAAACCAGGAAGATGGAGCAAGAGACAGTCAAAACCACAAGAAAAGATAAATAAGGGTCAATGCTGTGGTGGACTTGACAGATCCTCTGAATGAAAAAAGGAAATCTGTTCCACATGGCAGCTAGGAGCCAATAACAAATGATGATAAGGTCAGGAGACAGCAAAAGAAAGAAGGTCCTGGGCTAAGAACTTGAAGAAATGGCAAAACAAAATGGACACTGGAGAATATTGCTTACCTATGGTTTTGCTTACTTGCAATACATGGGCATCATATGAAGTGTATCCTGACATCCTTGGAAATAAAGTTGGGTGGCTGGTGTCCTGGTGCATCACTCTTTTTTCAATTAGTTTCATGGTGAGAAGAGTGTTTGTGAGGATACACTAGCCCACCTCCTTTGAGCCCTAGCTTGTTGAAGTGTTCCTTAAACTGACCGGTCCAGGTGGAGAGGGTGACATTTCCCTCCAGCAGCTGGCCTGAGTGGTGAGCTGTGGTGGCCCTAAACTGTGGTAGTGCATAACAGACTGTGCACTCCAAAACTTTCAAACCTCTTATTATCCCTTTTATATTTCATTAATCAGCCTTGGCTCCTTCCAGCTGAAACTGTACTGACTGTATAGTAGGGCTAGGTTTTTCCATTGCATATCTTATGGCAATCCATAAAGCAGAATTTTTGGAAGCAATGCTATTGGTTTTCAAGTTGGACTGTTGAGACTTTAAATGAATGTAATGGCAATACTTTTCTTGTGAAATGCTGTGCAGAAAGGAGTACACATTTCACTGATTTCTTTTTTTCTCATTTTTCTATTTTAAGAACTCATATAGAAGGAGTCAGGCTTCCTGCAGTCATCTGGGTGTGATGATTATTCCTGACTCTGGTCACGTCACCCCAGAATTCTCTCAGGAGATGTCTTCTAGGTTCTCCATGGGAATAGAAGGTGTTGGTAACGCTGTGGCTAGTGGCACTTACCATGAGATGGGTCTGGAATGTGTCTGGTCAATGGTTGCTAAGAATAAAAAGGTACAAAAAGATGGTAACAGATCCTTGGCCAGAAAGAGTCACCCTGATCAGTGAGTCTCACTGCTTGCATGGTGAAAGCCAGATTCAGGCAGCAATTTATCTATGAAGCTCACAGCTCTTCCTGGAGTTCCTTTAAATTCTTTTAAATGAGGTTCTGTGTGTTCTTAAATACACCAAGGGATGGTGAACCCACCACTTGCCACTGTCCATGCAACAGCAGTGTGCTCTCTTTTCTAATGTGAACTGATCCAGTGGCCTTCCACTGGCTTTTGTAACGTCCTTCACAAGCAATAAAGTAATCACTGATTAACTGGGACATCTTCCCTACCATGATCTTGACTATGATCTTCACTTTCTCTTGGTTTAACTGAATAGATGGCACTGAAGTGCCCCTGACTATATTTCTACCATGAAAATGTATGGGTTGCATGCCAGACCTGACAATTATTGTTGAGATGCAGGAGCAAAGTCCAGACAGGGCCCTCTTCCCTTTCCCGCTGCTGCCCTGCTTGTTGCTCTCACCCCCGTGAGTACAGCCCAGGTGGGATACTCAGTGGACTGAGGAGACAGCAAAAGGCTGTAGATGTAGAAATATTGAAGGTCCTTCGTTTATCTCATTTGAACTCTTTTGAGGATCCCCCTGGCCAGCAGAAGCAAACCAACCATGAGTGGGGTCACTGCATGTGCTGGCTCAAACGCAGTTCTGCTTCAGTAAGCTGTGGAAATTTGGCCTTGCACAAATTTCAAGGAACCTAAACCTTTTAAGTTGTCCACAAAGGAGAATTAAGAAGAATGTGTTTGGGGAGTAAAATGCTTTAGTTCCTTTCTCCTTTATGATCATATAACATGCAACCATTTAAAGCAAGACTGAAATGTTTAACTTTAAAAATCCTTGAAATTGTATGGTGTGACATTGTCTGCTTTTTCTTTACTTCTGTTTGTTTCCAAAGATAAAAAAATTGGCAGAATGAACATGATTTTAGTATTGATTTGTACTTTTGTTAAGCTGTAACAAGCTGCCCATCGTGTTTGTTATAGTTACATTCAGGTAGTCTTTCAGATAAACTCAGGCTTGCCTGAATTAATTCATGGGAAAGGCTGACCACGCATCTGGGGCTGGCAGATCCACTTAGTAAGGGAAAGAATCTGCCACCCTGCCTTCCAAGGTTTGGTGTTACGCACTTCAATTATTGCCAGTTATTTCAGTGAAACTCTCTGTGCAGTAAGGTACTTCTAAATGTTCAGAAAAGTGATAGAATCCAGCTCTACCTCATTACCACGGCTATAGTGAAATGGTAAAGGCGGAATAAATTGCCTGGTATAATTATGTATATGCCAGATGTTCTTAATCATTCCTCTTCAAGCCTCCTTTTCTAACTGCAATTTTGAGCCTTTTCCGAATCTAAAGGAATTGGTAAACATGAGTAATTAAAAAGGAATTAAATGGATTTTAGAAGTGAATTACTGTAGTTCCTGCAACACAGTATAATATAATTAGCACCTCTAAAATCAATCTGGGCTAGAAGATGTGCTTTATGTAGCACAAAGGATGTTTCATTTGTGGTTTGCACTAAAAACATAGTCATTGTGTTAGTGTGGTTAAACAACTCAACAGAACCATACCAGGCAAGTAAGGAGAAATTTATTCTTACAGCTGATTTATTAAAATAGAAACAGAAAGCCATATCTCAGCTGGTGTAAATCACAATATTTTCATTGACTCTTACATGCTGAACCTGCACCAGCTGAGCCTGTGGCCCATCCTCCATTCGCATCCATGCAAGCAAAGGTCTGTTGGTAGCCCTATTCATAATAAATGATTTTTGGCTCTGTAACTAGAACTCCTCTTTCAAACGAGACGGAGTTCCTATAGCTGAAAGCAGAAGATACCCTACTATTAGTTTGTATTTTTTTTTTAATCATGTTCATATTTGGAATATTTCTTTTCTTTGCTTTCCAATACTCTGAGGATGAGAACTAAAAAAACAAAGCTGTAACACAGATTATCCCAAAGAAAATAGATTTCTCATAAAAGTTTGAGGTCAAAGGCACCTGTGCTTTGTCAGACCTCTGTGACATACCATAAAAACTCAGTTTTTCTGGGAGAATACAGGTATTACCAACAGAGGAAGGTGGGTAAGCATGGGATATCTGTTACAGGAATCACAGACACAGCAGTGTTGGTTGGAAAGAACCTCTGAAAGTCTACAATACAATTTACTGGCCAGCTGTGATTTTGCCTAGCTGCATCTTGAAAGTGTCCAAGGACGGATATTATAGCACCTCCCTGTGCAGCTTCCTTTAGCATTGCAGCACCCTCCTGATGAAGCAGTTTCTCCTGAACATCCAAAATGGCAATTTACAGGTGTTTTCCCTTGTTATACTGTCTGCACTACTGGACCTGCCTTTGTAACCTTTGTAATTACCCTTCAAGGCACCTGATCATTCCTTATCCTCCTTTCTGCTAGATTAAACAAAACCAGCTCCCTCACCATATCATGTGCACTGTTAACTTGTATTGAACCTGGTGTCCAACATAATCCCCTGCTCCTATTCAGAAGGACTGCTGCATATTGAGGCAGATCCCAGCCTGCACGAGGGAACGGGGTTAATTCCAGGTGCAGAATTTTGCACCTCTCTTTATTGAACTCCATGAGGTTTCTGTTGTCCTAGTCTAGTTTCTCAAGATCCCTCTGGACTGAAGAGAAGCATCAAGAGATAAGAATCCTTTTCTGTATATTTTGTGCTAAATGGAAGGTACCTCCTTGATTTGATCCCAGTAAATTCTTTACTTGCACCTAATTTTCTTAGCCCAAACTATAGGGTATTCCCTACAGACCAGGAAGGAAGCAATGGTATTTCTGTTCTTAAATACAGATGTATCAGAAGTTAAGGTACACAGCTAGTTTGCAGAAACACTTAGATACATATACACTCAGAGTGCCTGTCGTGTCTGCTGCCTGCCTCCTGACTGTCACAGCAACAAATGCGTATTTGCCTCCTTTCACCAGGTTGCAAGCTGAAAAGTGGAGAGTTGCTTCAGCCATCCATATGCTGGAAGTATGTAGACAATGTGAAGGAAAGCCTCTTGCATCATACTGGTGAGATGCTCAGCTGCTTCTTTTCAAACATGGTGGACCAGATCTGCTGCTGCTAAATTGGCTTTAGCGGTATTGAAGATATGGAGTTATGCCAACTGACAGCAGGGCCAGAGCAACAGCACTTTAATGGTTTTTGCCTTATTTAACTATTACAATTTGTTACAGGATTGTTCATTAGATGAAACATAAAGTACAAGTATTTTTATTAGGTTTCCATCTCTCCTTTCCCATTAGAGCGAGGTTCTACTTCCAAATGAATATTAGAAGAACATTAAAGTCTTAGCTATCCCTAATCTTTATGGTTTCATTCGAGCTCATAATGTATCTTTTGGCTTATCCTGTGAGCTGGGAGCTATCTATCTGAGAGACTTAGTCCAAAGATACAGTATAAGCAGACAGTTTGGTTAAGCTGATTTTTGCAGTTTAAGCGGGTCTAAAGCACATCATGCCTTGGGATTATCTTTATGCTTGTGGTTAAATTTCACAGAATTTGAGCATTCTTTGTGTATTGCACTGTATATCTTAGAAAGTAAAAGGCAGCTAGGTTAGTGGTTTATATGTAAAGGAGTGTTTGAAGGAGCATGTAGATGATTTACATTTTCATTCTTTTCTACATCACTCAGGGAGAAAGTAAATATTTTGGCAGCTTAGATGATGTGATAGCAAAACAAGAGACCTCATTAATTCAGGTATTTCATATTCAACAACAGCAGAAAGGAGGGAATATGACTGCCCAGTTTGATCCAACTGGAAAAATGTGAATCTAGACCAAGGTCAGGTACATCACAAATGAAGGAACAACATAAAGTGAATTTAATTTCCTGAGAGCTGTGATAAAATTAAGACAGGAGCCCTGGGAAGAGAGTCTAATATACCACGTAGCCCTATCATGCCTCACATGTTTACCAGGTGTGTCATAGCTGATTTGAAAGGGTGATCCCTAAAAATAAAACCTGCAGAATTTTCTATTTTTATTCTTTTAAGAGTGCTTGTCCTTCTGAGTAGGGCCATTCATAGAGTCAAATGATATTCAGTTGTGCAATATTACTTAGCGAAAGCATTTGTGCTCTTTGCCAGTAACTAGGGACAAGACCACATTTTCATTTCTTCAGCCGGTGCATAACCCTGTGATATGTTTTGCCTTCCCTCCTATGGGAATTGAAAATCATAGCACTGCAATAGGCTTTGCCATCTTAGATTTAACATTTCCCTTCACAGTGTAGAACTGCTCGTGGTGGAAAAGACCCTCACAAACAAAGCAGGAGCAGGGCCCTGGAGGACTCCTGCCCCACTGCTGTTGCAAACCATTTCCTTAAGCTTAATTTATTTTGCAGAGGCAGGGAAAAAAAAGAACAGCGCTAGTTAGGGGAGAAAGAGAGGCAGCGGAAACATTGTGACTTTAGACTCCCGTCTCCTTGGTGGTCATTCTAAGAACGGCTTTTGCTCCAGTAAGTGAAAACTTCCCTTCTTTCTCTATAACTTTTTTTTTCTCCTTCAGTTCATCTCTTTAATAAATTTCTTTTCATACACATGGAAATATGTTCGTGCATGTGTGTATGTGCATGTGTATACACATATATTTTTATATAGGGGTGTCTGTATTTTGTGTTTTGAATTAAAAGCATGTTACTACTATCTCTTATAGACTAAGGGCTCCGCTCTAAACAGTGAACGTCATATGCATCCACTCCTGCTTGAAAATAACACCAAGCATTTTCTTAGCTCTTATTAGATCAGATCTAGGTAACACTGGGAAGGAATTTAAATTGCCTCCTAACCCATGCCTATTTTTCTTCCCAGTTTCACAGAGGTTACACACGTCTGTGAAAGCTGCTCTTTGCATTCTGGCTGCATTTTTGTTTTCACCTAGGTAACAAAAATCCTCTGTCCCTGTCCAAAGACCAGACTGTAACAGCTGGCTCTTCAGCTCAAGTAATAGCAGTCAAGAGCAGAAGTGTTTGATTGAAAGTAACCATTGATGAAAGGGGAGGATGGCAAAATACCTGCAGGCCACCAAACATTTCCCAGCAATCCAGCTCTGGCCAACTGTGAGTGCTAATTAGAGATATTGCGTCACTGACCCGCTATTAAAACGGAAAGGAAACGGGTCTGTTTACCTGTGTTGCATTTAGTTCAGCTTACAAAAGGAGCGACTGCTTCTCCTGGCTTTTGTGAAGCGTGTTGCAGGTCTGATGCTGCGCCCAGAGCACAGCTTGGGCAGCGAGTGAGGCAGCACAGTGGTGCTGGAGGGCAACGAGGTCTCGGCAGTGAACTGAAAATTCAGCTGGACTCTGAGAGAGAAGTCTATAGTGCTATGAAATGCAATGTGGAGAGTCTCTCACACACGCACGTGCCTATCAAAGTCAGATTAAACTGTTTAAAAAGTAAAGAAATCCAAGGTGTTTTTAGAGCACCAAGTTTAGTGTCGCTCCCTGGTAGTCAGCAGTTAGCACTGCAGAGTCAGAAACCATGAGCACATTTTCCCCCCGAGATCATGCAGATGTGAAGGCGATGCATGCAGTGGTTTGATGTCATAACTTCATGTGCAAGTTTGCATGTAATTCTCAAGGGTTGTTGAGCCATACATTTACACTAAAAACATCGAAGCGACGGCTCTGGTGAGTTCATATGGCTGTAGGGTCTAATGTTTTTACAGTTGTCAGGTGTCAAGAAATTTTATGTAATAATAGGAATAATAATATAAAATTATTAGTTTCTGTAACCCTCAGCCTAAGCAGGTCTTTGTGCTAGGTTAAACCCACCTCCTCACTGTATACCTGTGTGTCACATGCTTGGTCCAAGGTGTGAAAATTAAGTTCAAAATCTTCAGTTATCTTCCTTAATTCTGCAACAGCAAGTCCAGCAGGGGTGAAAGGTTTGACACCCCAAAAGCCATTCTCTTCCTCTGCTCTCAGGCATCAGAATAAATGAGAGCAATCATTGTCACCTCATCTCATCAAAAGAGACACCTTGGGGGGTTTCATCTTACCCTAATGCAAACCTCTCAAATGGATCTGCAGATGAGATGAGCTCACTGCCGCTCTCAAAACTGTCGGACCAGCAAACAGAGATCAGATGTGAGAAATGTATATCTGGATTAAAAACCCCACTAACTCAGGGTGCTTTGACAGCCAAACTCCTGGTAATTTCATGTTAGCAATTTTGAGTTACCTTCTTCTGAATGATTTTGAGGTCACTTTCCATTGATTCCTCGTTTGCTGCTCTCCAGATCATTGGTGCTTGGTTGCAATTGCCTGCCACGTTTGTTCTAAGCTAACATTTTGTTTCATTTATGTGGGATTTTATTGCTCAGCATGAAAAGATATGATTAGCTAGTGGAAACATGAACTAATTATTGTAGCCCTGTACCAGCAGCTTGGTTTGGCTTGACACCAGGGTTCAAGCTGAACATACAACTCCAAGCCAGAGGGAACAAGGCACAGGCCTGAATATTTGCAGGGGAGCACTGCACAGGGAACACTGAGCACCTGCTGCAAAAGAGGCTTTGTCCTGCCCAAGAACCGTGTCCAGCCTGGGAGGCGGCGTGAGCGGATGATCAGTCAGCAGCGCCAGCAGTGGTGTGCAACTACGCGTGTGGAAGAAGCCCCTCCAGCAATGGTGAACCTCAGATCAGAAACCCGGGACTGCTGAAATTGCATTCTCAGCAGAGGGTTGGAGTCCTCCACTGCAGGAGAGAAATGACCAGGTCACCTTAGTCATTCCTAAGGAGAAATTACACAACGTTTGAGTTGTCAGTGGTTTTCTAATGAACAAACCAACAAGCTCATCCTCCTGTGATGGATGCCCAGGTGGATCCCCAGACACAAGGATGAATAATTTGCTGTTGGTTACATCTGAGCCCAGAACAACTTTCTTCTTTTAGAAATGCCAAGATAATACTAATTTTATGCAGCAAGGACCAACTGAATGTCACGTGCTTCTTGTTTTGAAAGCACATTTTCCTGTGTACCCCATGGTAAATGAACCCTAGGACTTTGGAGGTGGGTTTTACCCTGCACTGCAAGAAGAGAACTGCCTCACCCAGCCACGCTGACATGGTGTTTTGGTAACACGGCAAACAAAAGCACCTCCACAGAGACATTATGAAAACTGCTTCAAGATGGGTTAGAAATATGAGCTGGAAATGACAAATGAGGGACTAATCACATGAAACTTGAAAGGGAGAAAGATACTCACAAAGTACCAGTGCTGAAAAAGCCCTGCTGAGCACTCTGTTTAAAAAACCTTTTAATGTTATGCAGGTGAGCCCACCAATGGTTAAAATGAATAATTTGGATAACAAATGTTCTTGTAGCCAAAACATGGAATTGAATCAAGAGAAAGCATGAATGCCATAGCCAGGCTTCTGCAGCCAGCGGCTGGGGGACCAGCAGCTCATCGTTATCTGCTGGTTACAGGGGAATGTTTTGCCAGATCAGAGCCTCAAAGAACAGGTGGGATTTATCTAGGCAAAGGCAGGCACCTGCATCTCAGTGAGGTTCTGCGTTCCTAACTTAAACCAAGAGAGGTAGACATGTTCATAAAGCACTGTTCATTCTACCTATCTAGATGTTTAATTTTGAGAAAAAAATCTGCTTAGGCACACTATTGCATGCATGCACACACGTGAGTACATGTGCACACAGCCAGGCACACATGCCCATACTTTCTTTCTCTTTTTCTGTTTCCTGCAAAAGAGGTCTGGGTGATCAGCTGAGACGCAAACAGCTATAGGTCAGGCACCAAAGGGTGAACAGATGAGCCCCAAATGAATGCTAAGTTGCATGGAGCTGTGACAGCAGCACGTCCCTGGGCGGGGGCAGCTTTTCTCTGCAGGGCACTGCTCTGTGCTTTGCTTACAGCCAAGCAAGCCCCCATCCCTCTATTTAGAGGTTCTAGAAAGGTTTATTCTGATTTCTTTACTGGACAAGACAAAAGGGAATTCTGAGACAGGATCATCTTCTTCTCCCTTTCTATGGATTGTGCATGCATCTTTTTTCTTATTGCCCTGGTCCTTCAGGTGTTCAAATGGGTAATACCAGTGCTGGGCATTGGGTGAGCATGTGCAGGTCAGAGCTGATGAGCCCTGGGTGAAGCTGGACATAGCCTGAAACAGAAATGGGGGTGCAGAGGAGCCTTTTGGAGTGAAGCCCCAGCTCAGCAAGTCACCAGGATGCTAGTACTGGCAGCATGTTGGGCTTGGGTATTGGTCCCTTTTCGTGACTCCAGTCCAGAGCTTGGCATCGATTTTTAAAGTATTTGAAAGCACTGAAAGGTTCTCTGCACCTTGCTGCTAATGAGATTGCAATGTAAGATAAAAGGAACCATGTCTAACCCAGATTAAACTCGCTCCTGAGTTATTTTTAGCTTACCTAAACTCTTTCAACCCTTTTGGTAAAACTCATCAAAATTCAGCTCTACTAAAAGGATGTAACTTCAAAGAAGTCAAATGCATTAAATGTCAACATGCTTTACTCATTATAAATTACAGTATCATTAAATCTAACATGAGTTAAAATGAGGAAGATTTAATTTCACTATCTTTAAAATGAAGGCTTTTTAGCAAGGGAATAAAGTTTGTTTTAAAAATTCTCTTTAAAGTAAAAGTTGGTATAGAAGTTTTATTTTACATAGTATTATATTTGTTTATAATAATAATAAAGGCAAAAATGTAACACTCTATTGTTCTTAGGAAAACGTGGAAATAGTAGCTTACTTCTGCTCATTTTAAAACACTCTTTTTGGAGAGACTTCTAATTTAAACTACGGAAACTGAAAATGTTCCTTTAAAACTGGTTGTCATGGTTATAAAATCCCGAAAGAAATGATGTGCGTCTGCATCTGCTGAGGGAAACATTTATGGCATGATTTAGTGGGGGGGGGCAGCAACCGCCCACCACAACCCATTTTCAGACTTTCTTATTACATTATTTGATAATAATTCATCAGCCTCCCCAAAAAGCCGCAGAAAGGATTCTCACACATTTTGCACTGCATGCAGTTCATTAGCAAATATCATATGGTGAGGGGTTAGGTCTGTCAAGTTCTAACAGGTTGGGGTTTTTTGTTTGTTTGTTTTCTTTAGTTGTCTTTGTTTCAAGCTTATCTGGAAACCCAGAGCGTGCTAGACTACTAGTGTACATTTGCTGGCAGAATGGATGTCTTGGATTCCCTCTGTTACTTTTCTTTCCTTGCTACAGTTAGAAAGTTGTCTGGCCAGAATAAAAAGCCAACCTCAAAACTGCAGGTCAGCCTGGCCAGAACAAGGGTCTGCATTTCTTGATGGAACTCAAAAAAAAAAAAAAAAGAAAAGGAAAAGGGGAGGAGGGGGGAGCCAAAAAGGAAAGAAAATAGGGAAAGGGGGAAAAAGAAGAACGGAAAAAGGGAAAAGGAGGGGAAAGGGAAAGGGAAAGAAACATCATCCTACTAAAGGAAAACTGAGCCTTTTGTAAAGACACATGCTCCCAGCATGAAGTTTCCCAACCTTTTGAAACCATAGGTTTATTAGAGATGTGTCTGTGCTGGGCCATTATCTCTTACAGGGATGCAGAAGTCTGCATGTGTCTTAGAAGCTATTGTTCGGCACTTTTCATTTTTCACTAAGAAAAGCTGATTACATACACATATAAAAATTATGCTGGGAGAAGCTGCAGTAGCTTTTTTTTTAAGCTTTAGAAGGAAGGAGAAAGACAAAGGGTGGGTTATCTGTTGGCTGGAGGAAATCTCTGCAGCTCCTCATCCTGATTCACGAAGTAAATAGAAGATAAGAAGGATGGGGGCATCTTTAATAAATAGTATGCTTTATGTTATCAGATTGTGAACCACAAATGGGATTCAAAGAGTCTGCTTATACCCATTGATCCCGTGCTGTTTCTATTCAAAAACTGCTGCTGGAGAAGGAAGTTTAGTGTCCCCAGCATGAAGCAGAACCCTTCTGAGAAAGTTTGGAAAGTCATGACAGGCTGAGCTAGTTCTGAAAAGCTGTGGATACTTCCAGACCCTTTGACCCCCCCACACCCATAAAACCAAGGATGCCATTTTTCACTGATCTGTTTCATGGAAAATTATTTCTAATGAATGTTTTCACAATCCCAACAGAAGCCAGTAATTCATAGCAACTGAATGGAAGAATATAAGAAACTGGAGGAGAGGGGAAGCATCAAGGACAGAATTACACTTCTCCAACCCTCTTGCATCCCTTCTTTCCATCTCAGCAAATGCAAAAGCTTGCCACTGTTTTTGAATCCCTACATGTGTCTTCTGATTGCTCATGTGCTGCATGGCCACAGATTTGCCTTTTCCCTTTCTGCCCTTGGAGTGAGAGCCCTTGCTCAGGCTCTGCTCAGACCTAATGGTTGGAATATATATGAGAAACACAGGCAGGCGGCGGGGCTGTGTCCATCCAGCTCCCCACAGCTGGTCCCACTGGTACCTTCTGCCTCTGCTGCAGGGTACTGCCAGGTTGTGGCAGAGTGGAGCTAGGGTCTTTGAATGGTACATCACATATGCATATGAAAAATAGCTAAATACATCCAAATTCTCCTCCCATGTTGAATAATGTCTGTCCTGAAGTCTTAGATATTGCATACCAACATGTCCTTGAGTAGTGTATGTATCACTGATCTGTAATGTTGTCCTAATGCCTACATATAAGTAGATGGCAAGACTGATTAATCTAAGTCTGTTCATCTGTTTATTGCTCACCTCGGTTCTCTTCTTACCTATGCTTTATTTACCTAGCAGGCAATAAATTGATTCAGTCTATCTCCTTATCTAGCCTTTTATTATTCCCCTGCTAATTATTAGTAAATACACTTGGCAGCCCCTTGGAGAGTCACCGTCTACCCCATGCCATGGGGGCAGCAGTGTTGCTTGCTCTCAGCTGAGACATACCATCACACCACTCTGCCTCTTCCAGTGAAGCCCTGCACTCTCCAGGGGCTGACAACAGTCTGATTCACTGCAATCAGATTAATTGGGAAGTATGTTACTTTCCTGGAGAAAATGTCACAGAATTACAGAGGGGAGAGATGGAAGAGGTTTATTAAATCGCTCGGTCCATCTTCCTGCCAATCAAGGGCAGTTCCCTTCAGTGCACACTCCCGGCCCTGCACCAGCGATGTTTTCAAAGTGCCTCGTGATGTGCTGCCGGCCCCTGCCCTTGAGGGCTCTTCACAGCCAGCACCATCCCGTGACAGGAGCACTTAGCTGGCCGCGTGTCCTGCACCTGCGCTCTGCCCTCCTGGCCGAGCGCCGTTCCTCCTCATTTATTCCCATTAGTGAGCGGCACAAGCATACTCGGAAGACCTTCCTCCTGTTTGTTAAAGGAGGTGTTGAGTGGCACTAATCCTGGCAGCAGGACTTGTGAAGCCAGAAAGCACCTCTGGGACCAAATACTTTGCTGTTTATCAGGAAGGTCACCTCAATGCTTCAGTGGGCAGCTTCTAGCTGATGTAGCTGTGCTCTCCTTCATGCCAATAGGACAAGATACAGACACAGAGGAGATTCAGACCCTTTGCTACAATATCTAACATGCCCTGCACTTTTTAGCCTCTAACCCTTTCAGTGAGATCCTAGTTTAAAAGAACAATTTAAATTGTGCTGGACTAATGAGCAACAAACCCTTCCTGTGATCTGTATAAACTGGGAATTCCTGAAAATACCTGTGACATTGGGGTATCTTTGAAAGTTAGTGGGCTAGCACAGCACTGGGCTAATGTGGCCAACTTTTGTTCTGACTTGAACACACAAGCGATTTTGGAGTGGTTTGGTGGTAGGTTCCCATGACCTCCTGCAGAAATGGTTGGACAGTCCCAAATGGTGTCCCAGTCGAGCTCTTTTAAAGTCGACTGCTTTTACATCCTGGGACCCAGAGACAAGCCCTCCAGAAGAAGCAACCTGCCTCTTCTGATTTCAGGTACTCCCATCCATGGTTCACCATCTCTCAAAATCAGAAGGGGAGCAACCAGACTTGTAGAGAAAACTCAGGTTTGGGATCTCTTTAAGTATCTGTCTCTCCCATACAAAATTACAGGCTAGCTTTAAAATTGTGCCCTGAATAGGGAATAAATGAGTGCTCAGCTCTCTGTCTCGCTTGCTTAGCTGCCATGGGAGCGACAGGCACTGCTGACAGTGGCAGGACCTCTTGAAAGAAGTCTGTGAGAGCTGGGCAGGAGCAAGTGACTTGCAGGTACAGGGCAGAATGAAAAGACAACAGGCAGGACTGGGTGCAGCGCCTGGCAGACTTGAGCTGGGGAGCTCGTGGAGACAGGATCTGTCACACAGATTTGTGCTTTCTTGCTGCTTTAGTTATTGGGCACATCCAAGCCGAGAGCCTTGTCATTTGCAGGGGAAGACCAACCCACTGGCTTTCCTCTGTAGATGTGTTTATAAAAAGCCTGGGCAGAAGCACACCTTTCTTCACAGTGTAGCTCCATTTGTGGCTCCTTTTCAGCAATAAAAAAGTCCATACAACCTTTCTTGACAGATGTTTCTTTCCCTCCTTCTGAACCACATGTTCTCCATGCGCAGAAGAATAATAGACACTACCAGTGAACTTAACTTTTCCCTTCATAATCTGCATTATAATAATCATTTAGCTAGCTCCTCATACATGTTCACAGAAAGCTTTTGACGGTTCTTCTAAAAAACGATTTTTTTCAAGCCTTTTGCAAATGGGCTCTCTAGCAAGAATGGTATATATTGCTCTTGAAGGGCTTGTGTGATGACTCTGAACACTGCTTTTCACCTGTAGGATATATATTTGCAAAAAACATAGGAGCCAATGTTTCCATGCCTCTGTTTTTCCAGCACAATGGCAATTTATAGCCAGTGTCCCAGGACAGTAATGACATAAGGATGTTGTCACCTTAGGCCCCCCGATCTGGATAATGGGAAGAGATAACTAGCCCAAGTTGGCTTGAGTTGTGAGCCAGAAGTGCCCTATGTCTCGCCCATCATGATGGATCTTTAGCAGGATCAGGTTCCAGTTTGGCATCATCAATGAGTTCCCTAAATTTTAGGTGAGATGAACAAAGGCCATAGGGAGTAGAATAGGAAAGTAAATGTTCAGATCTTGTCTCTCCCTTGGTGAATGGCAGCAGAGTTTGAGGCTCTGCATGTCCACCTGTGATGGCAGAGAAAGTAAGGTATTTAGCTAATGTCTCTATTTACCATTTCTTTACACAGCACAGTTTATTTATATTTAATTCTATAAATACACCATATATTTGTATTTATTTGTTTGTCAGCCTTTGAAGTGAAGTGGTTATGACCAGGAGAAGCTATTGACAAATGGCTTGCAAAGCAAAACTCTACTTTCCACACCTGAGCTAAGCAATCAGGATGTATTTTCTGTGTCTTTCTATGTAACCAAGGGCAGAAGAGCATCTCCAAAAAGTTGTGGCAGTGACTGCTGAGCAGCTTCTGGTGCTAATAGTCAAAAGCACCGAGCAGTGCTGCCACAAAGGTGTTTGTAGAGACATATTGCTCTGTTTGAGCTCTGCCCCATGCTGCCCAAATGCTTCAAACACTCCACCCTCGGGCTTGCAGGACCAGCTTCCTCATGCTTGAAAGTAATGATTTGTGAACTTTCTTAGGTGCAACCAAGTGAGCAAGAAAATATATTCAGGAAGACCTGGCCAAAATGAAGTCATTGGCCAGGAGAGGAGGGTGGTCAAAGTGGCCCCAAAAATAGCTGATATCAGTGGTGTATCTCTCTTTATCCATTTTCTGAGTTGTGCACTACAAAATTGCAGGTAGCTTTCAGTGCCTGGCTCAATTTGTGCTCTAAAGTGAGCAGCTGTTTTATTTCTATGCAGCAAAGTAAACCACCAAAGAATTTCCAGCATTAAAGAACTCACTCACTCTGTCTTCATTACTTCGCCTAATCAGAGGTGTAAGGTGATTGGTTTAGCCTCATTCTCTGCCAAATAACATCACTGTGGACAACAGGAAAAAAAATTTTTTAAGATGCTGCCTGTAAAGGATGCACTGATGTGCGGAAGGAGCCGGTCTGAGCCAAGCCTCCGCCTCTGCCCTGTGCTCCTGGACCATGTTAGCTAACGCACATTATTTAAAGATGGATCCTAAATCAGTGGGACCATCAGCTCTGGAGAACAAATCCTCAGCCTAGTGTGTTGGATGGTGGTCTTGTAAAAGGAATGAGATGTGCATATATAATAACCTGTTTTCCTGGCTTTCAGGCTTGTTTAGGCAGAGGTAATATGCATAGGTAAAGCAATCTGCAAAGCAAAATGGGTGCTTTGTCTCCCCCAGGGCCTCAGAAATCTTGGGCACCGAACCCCCCACTTTGGCTGGCATCCTTGCCACTTGCAAGAGTACAAGCCAAACCCTGTCTGGGGGGTGGAAGTAGTTTGGGATGCTGGTGGGGACCAGTCCCATGGATAATGACAGAAGTTGCCAGCTTGCTCAGGCACAGCTGCACTACTGCACAAATCAGTGCTATCAGCCAGCAACGAATTAGCTCCTGCAAATAAATCCACTCTTGCTTCATTCTTCAGTCTCCCTCCATTGTGCCTGGCAGCTCCCTTTCCAGTGTGGCTCCCAGGGCTGAGATGCACAGCCTTGACACAGTCCCAAGCGCCCACTTGGAAAAAGCTGCTGTGCTGATGCTGCCAGCTTCCTAGCTGGCAAAAGCCAAGCCTAATTACAGAAAAGAAGCAGCAGGAGCGGTCTCTGCCACTGGGTTTTCAGCAATAGAAATTATGGACTGTTCTGTCAGTGCCTGCCACGAAGGCTTTAAGCTGTTCTCTCCTCTGTGCTGATCCCGAGGTCTCCTCACCGCAGCTGAGGATGTGAGAGTAAGTGTTCGGCGAGTCAAAAAAAGAAAAGGTCAGTGATGGTTATTTTTCACTATAAATAGGAAGCATTTTCTCCCCAGGGTACCTGTCCCTACAGATGGCAACACCTATCTGTGGACAGCTAGATTTGGATGCTTTACCCTCAAACTGGATTAGTTCCACTCTGACTGTCACAGATGCAATTACTCCTCGTAATTACCCCCTGGTACTATCACTGGCCGAGACAAAACCTGTAGGATCTGGGTCAAAGCCACTTGCAGGGAACAGAAAAAACTTCACCAATTTCCACATGCTTTGGTTTCTGAGCTGAAGGAGCATTGGAGCAATGGTGGTTTTAAGATCATGTCAGCAATGTGTATGTGTGTCAGAAAAGCCACCGGCACCCTGGCACAGGTGATTCTTTGGGGAATGACACTTGTGACAAAGCTAATGATGTAAGAAGCAAAGGGAGGAAATGTCTTAGAAATTATTGGAACTTGCTATTTCCACTTCTGCCTCTACCCCACCCTCCCAATCTTTATTTTTCATTTGGAATGTAAGTAGTGTGTGGAATTTTTTGAAGCAAAATTATGCATTTGCACCAAACAAAATTGGACATTTTATGAACAAAAGGTTATAACCAAATACTTACTATCCACTTAGATAAAGTATTCCCTCTTCATCCTGATTTGCTTGAGGGAGGAAATTAAATGCTACAAAAGTCTTATGTATGAGATACCTGTCCCAGCTCAGCTTGATTTATTTCCTATTGTCTTCAGGCCAGTGAGGAGGAAGGCGAAGCATTGTTCCTGTTGTTCTGTATACAAGCTCTATTCTAGCATCCCCATCCCCAAGCCTCCTAAAAATAAGATCATGTTTTGCTCATTCATCTCAACAAATTGTGTTCTGCTTTGGCCAGGAAAACAAGAGCTCAAGAGAAGTAAGAACACAAGCACACAAGCTCAATAAAATGCACTTTTTATTTTGTATCAATGAAAATATAGCCACATGTAAATAAAGACGTGTGAAAAAAAAATCAACTTTGATCCTCCCTGAAGAAGTACAGTTCATTGTGCTAAAACCCATAATCCTTTGGGTTAGAAACAGTTGTCTGCCAATGCTTTTAAAGTGACCCACATTTGCCTTGTTGTTGAATTTTAGCAAACAGAAAAGTGCAACAAGAACCTTGCTACAGATTAACCAATTTCAATCGAACGCACATGGCGATGTCCAAAGTAACGACAGGGTAGTCACGTTTAACCAAAGCGTTCCCACGCGTTCCTCCTCGGCAGTCACGTGCGTGGTCAAGTGAGCATCCACTCTGTATGAACTGATGCGTGATTTTCAGTAGAAGGATGGTCCTTCCTTGATGTAATTTGTGATCGCTTTGCAGATTTTGGATATGGTAGCAGAGGTGCATTCCTTTTATAGCTGTTCAGTTTCAAATGCTTTATTTTCTCTAGGTTTTTATAAGCTTCCTGCTGCAAAATACAGTTCTCAATTGCTTTTGTAGAAATAATCCTGAAAGGCAGAGGCATTTAAAATCCTCACAAATCCTCAGTATATTAACAACAGCAAAAAAGATAGCTGGGCTGTTCAGAAACATGAATGCCATTTGCATTGGCTAGTGTACAAAGAGCAGCAAGTAGTAACAAAAGAAACGTTATCCAAGCCATAACCCTTTTCCCCCGATTTCTCCCTTGCAAAAAAGTTTTCACAAAATATTTTTCCTCCTCGCAATCCAGTGTCTGTGAATCACATACATTCAAAAGCTGCAGTTAGTCTGTAGATCAGTTTTTCCAATACGAGCTTTTAAAACCAGTTGTTTTGCCCAACTTCTCCGTGAGGGTTGCACAAATGCGATTATATCAGCCAATGTTCTTTCAGCGAATGGAACACCTTGAAATTTGAAATAAAAACTAAGGACCTCAGGGTAAATAAGAAGGCTTTAAAGCCCATTATGCTTTGCTTGAGAAGAAAGTCCTGCTAATGCTAGTGGAGTGATTCCCACAAACTATGGATTAGCATTGCAGGATTGTCCCTGTTAGGTGCTCAGGGGTGCAGAGAGAGATGTGGCGGCACAAGAGTGGGGCAGTGAGCGCTGGGCTGGCGATACAAGGCTGCCTGCTCTCAGGGAAAGTAAAAAGTGCATATTGGCCATGCAGCTGCATTTCAGCAGAGAAAAAGAAAGAAAAGGCAGATTATGCCTAGGATGGGTGCTCAGCACAGACCATGTGGGTACCTCGTGAGGGCAGGCTGGGGTGGATTTTGAGATTCAGCCTCTCACTGTGCAGGCTGTATAGCAGCTCCCAGCTCAGTTTAGTCTTCGGTTGTCATTTGGGGTGAGGGGGGAAGCGTAGGAAAAAAAAGCTAGAAAACTAGTACAATGAATTGACTGTAATGAGGTCCTCTGTGATGATGACCATTTGTTAAGAAAAATCTCCCCCTGCCACTAATTGTGAAAGTAATCTGAGCATGCCATTATGAGGGTACTTCTCCAGACACCACTGGGGATCTGGGAGTGCACAGAGACATATGCAAGATGATGCCCACCTCTCATCCCCTCTTTCCTCCTATATTCCCCAGTATTTTCTTCCTGTAAGAGCCTAGGATGATCAGGTGCTTAAACATGAGTGGGAACTCATAAGCATTTCAAAGGGATGGGGGAGGCAGGGGAGGAATCCTAAAACCCATGCCAAAACTCCCATGGCCTTTATGGAGCCAGGACTTCACCCTTCGAAGTCTGGTCTGGCGTGGGGGGCTACAGTTCATGAGGTCCTACGCAAGCTGCTCCTTCCCTGCGTGATGCTCTGCTCCATTCCAGGTGTGGATGGACATGAGGAAACACAAAGAGGACTCGAAAGTTGAGCATGTCAGCCCATGTCTGAATCAGCAGCACTTGGATACAGGGATGGCAGGAGTCTCACAGTATCTGGTGCACAACCTCCTGTCTTTGTCATCGTCTCTCTCTGTGGTAGCAATAATAACTTTATTTTTAACTGTGCTTCTCCCCAGAGAGAGTTTGCACAGCTTATGCACATATCTGGCTTGTATAAGGATATTCTAGATGGTCATGAATTTTGAGCAGTTACTTTGGATGGAAATTACTGATATTTCAGACACTGAGAATAAGTCATTTGGATTCAAATACGTATTAATTAAAAAGTGCCCTTTCCCTGATCGGTTCAGCTGATTTTTATGGCAATTTACCTTCCTGTCCCAATCTTCAAACACACCCCTGACATTGCTGCCTGTATTCCACATGCAGCATTTTGCAGGGCATGAAATCTTGGACCCATTTGCATTAGACAAGGGCCTGAAATTAAAATCCTGGTACCTGCAGTTCTTGGTTTTAAGAAAGCTCAGCCTGTGCTGAAACTTGCTGTCCTGGTCCCTCTGTGAGACCCAGGTTAGAGTTAGAGAAATTAATGGAAGGATTTCCACTGACCTTAATAAGAACATTTACACAGGATGTTCGAAGTCTGAAAATATTTACCTTCAAAATGAAGAACACAATTCAGAAGATCTGCTGAGACACTTTACTGAACCACTCCGTCACTGGTTGGTATTTAAGCAAGACATTAACAGCTCAGCCCTAACTACAATTCCTATTAGTGTATTACTTCTTCTGAACACAAATAGCAAAACAGATCACCATGTCAGTAAATCTGCTGATGCAAATTACTTAATCAATCTTCCCATTTCTAGAAGTTGCTAGCCTAATAATCTAGGCAAGAAAAAAAGAAGCAAAAGAAAGGAGGAAAAGCAAAAGAGAAAGAGAGAAAGAAAGAGAGAGAGAGAGGAAGAGAGGAAGGAAGAGAGGAAGGAAGAGAGGAAGGGAGGAAGGAAGAGAGGAAGGGAGGAAGGGAGGAAGGGAGGAAGGAAGGAAGGAAGGAAGGAAGGAAGGAAGGAAGGAAGGAAGGAAGGAAGGAAGGAAGGAAGGAAGGAAGGAAGGAAGGAAGGAAGGAAGGAAGGAAGGAAGGAAGGAAGGAAGGAAGGAAGGAAGGAAGGAAGGAAGGAAGGAAGGAAGGAAGGAAGGAAGGAAGGAAGGAAGGAAGGAAGGAAGGAAGGAAGGAAGGAAGGAAGGAAGGAAGGGAGGGAGGGAGGGAGGGAAACACTGCTTTTTGTTGTGGAAAATATTCTCCTTCCTATTACGCAGCTTTCAAAACAGGCAGAAATTAACACAAGATATGCAGCTACACCTGCACGTAAAAGCCCCAGCCAAGTGCTATATGCATAAAACCAGCAAATAGATATGTAAGGTTTATGAAGCATATCATGTCCTAACTCATGTGAGAACAGTTTGCAGTACTAATGGGATTTTGTTACATAAACTGTGCTGATAAGGCTTTGGAGCTTTAGACAGTTAGCAAGCGTATTTTTACTACTGGCATGTTTTCCAGAAAAAATATGGTGACCCTGTATCTCCACCGCATCCCTGCAAACTGCAAGTTTATTGCGGTGTCCCACCACCCTTACAGGGCCACAAGCTCTCTTAAGGGGCAAAGAGTCGACAATCAGTGACAAGCAAGGAAGGGAACGGACCTGTCCAATGAGAAATACTGCAGTACCAGCTTCAGGAGCATCTTTGAATCACTGTGAAACTACTGGCAGGGGAAATATATGGATGTTAGTTGTAAAATAGCTAGTAAAATAGTGCTAATTATTACATTTGAGGAAACATGTTTTGCGTGCAAGTTTCCTAGGAAAGCTGATTAGTCAGTTCTGCACTCCACAGAAAGAAGCCTTAGTTCCCCTTGTCTGAGTACAGGGATTTTATTGGGACAGTTGAAAGGTATGTTTACAGAGTTGCTTTGCACTTTAACACTAATGAGCTTTTTCACTGGTATCAATAAATTCTCTCGCTCACATGTGTAGCATTCCTTTGGCATGCATTGCCAAATAAATCTTTATTGTCTTTCTGGTAGCTTGCCCAATTCCCACAAGACAGATTTTTAAAACCCAAATACTGCCTTATTGCTAGCTACTGCCTCTCCCACTCAATAAATTGAATTTACCACCTGATAGAATTATGCAGTTGGTGGCACTCAGCCCTTCCTTTAAGTAAAAAAAAAAAAACAAACGTGACTGGGAATCTATAGAGCATCAATGGGCAGTAGGAAGAGTTGGGAGGTGCCATTGCACCCGTGCACCCACAGTCCTTTTCTAAGAGCCACACCATGGGCAGACCCCGCAGAACAAAAACCCTTCTCTTATTGATTTCAGGAGAAAGACAGTCACACAGACGTACTGATGACCCAAAGTGATGAGCTCTGAACACGCAGCGAGTCCAATGAGGTTGTTGGTATTTAAAAGCTAGGTTTAAACTGCTAGTTTAGGTGACATTTCAGCCCTGTAATTTTTAAGTACCACCTGACTAAGCTTGTTTGTAATGTCAGGACTCCTAATTATACCTAAAATGAAAAAAAAAGAAGCTGTTGCCAAACAGCATTTGTTGATACAAGTGAAGAAGGCAGTAATTAATCCTGCAGGGAGAACAGAGGACTAATTAGAAGCAGAGCAGAAATTTTGTTTTGCTTTAGAAAAAAAAAAACCCAAAACTTTTTCCATGAGAGCTCAGGTAAGACACCCAATTTACAAACTGAACTGTGACCTCTGACTAATATCCTGGCAGCAGCCTTGGATGCAACTGGATTCCCAACTGATCAGCCAGAAAGTGCAGCGTACTGCATCGCTCCACGCCTGCTTGCAATGAGCCGAGCGTGTCCTCTCCTGCCCCATCAGCCCATGAGCACAAAAGGGTTTTTTTTCTAGGAAAACAAAGCAGTGACAGAGAGAAGAGGTGCAACAACTCAGGAAATTCTTCTGAAACCAAGCCCAGGACAGGAAAGCGCCTGCATGTCCTGGCATACCGCACATGGAAATGTTGAGCAGAGCCCTAGCGTCTGCCCGAGGAAATGAAGAGGCCTTTTACTGGCACTGCAAGGCATCAGTTCAAAGTGCCACCGGTGGTAAAGTTCACCTAAGGTGGAACTGGAGGAGGAAACCTGAGGAAATGGTCACACATGGCAGTTGCTGGACTGAGTGTGAAGCTGGTGTCTCACTTGAGTTCCCCTTCTCAAACTAGCTCATTAAAAAATGTGAACACTCCAATTCCTGCTACTCTATGGGTCACTGTACTGTTCAAGATTTTCCAAAGAACCATAAATAAAATAAAAATTAAGGTTTGTTTAATAAAATGATGCACAGAGATGGCATAAGGTTTGCCTTATTATCCCTGATTTATTTGGAGACTTGCTGCTAAGCCACAGATTGGAAAGGATTTTTTTGAGTAGCCTCGTGAGGGATATGGAGGAGGTTACAGAGTCTGGAAAATAGCTTTTCAGTTTAACCTAATAGGGCCAGGTGTAAACCTTGGAATGTGCCTAGAAAAGCAGGAAATAAGCCTGGGAATGGGGCTGGGTCAGACTCTAGGGATATGCATGGGCCCCACGGACATACCCAGACCTTTTGGTCAAGCCCAGGCCATTTCACCAATGGCATCCACACTCTGACAGCGAGAGGAGAGGGCTGATTCCAGAGGGGTGAGAATCACCTGCTGACCTAGCCACTAATGAGATACCTGCTTGCCACTGCCCTTCACACATGTCCTATAGCCTTGGCTGTGCATGTCTGCCAGCACAAATCTGAAAATCAGCTCAAATGCTACTGCTTTTTGGATGGCATTTTCAGGTATTACAGTCACCTTCCACTGGGCTGCAAAAGAAGTTGGAAGAGAGAGTGGGCGCTGCTGATGCATCCATACTAGCCTGCTGCTTCCAGAAACTGCATGGTCACTAAGACATTTATCTCAGTATTTGCATCAAGTGTGGATGTTAGCTGATGCCCAGTGAAGGGCTTAATTTATTTATATGCCGTAGTTTTAGAATATGCCAAATTTCCCTGGTGTCTGCTTGATTAGTATCAGCTCTTAGAAATATTCATTATCTGGAAAATTGGCACCACATTCCTCAGTATGGTATTTAAATTGGAAACCAGAAAGTAATGGAACATAACAAAGAACCTTTGAATTTTACCTCCTCTCTGTTTGTGCTATTAAAATCTACAGAATCACTGAATAGTAAAACAACATAGCTGAGAAGGGACCTTCTGGAAATTGTTTGGTACAACCGCCCTGCTCAAAGCAGCGACAACTTCAACTATAAAGTCCATACATTGATGCTACACAGTTTGGATATTATATCCCCTGTCCTTACAGGTCTTTGGCAAGCTGTAAGGGCTTTGGCTCTCCTGAAGCCCACATTTTCCCTTTTGGGCATCTGTATTTGAGTATCCTTTAATGGTCCTTCCCTGTCCCACAGTTGCCTCCCCAGAAGGGCTGCCAGCCTCATCCTTAAATGCCACCTGAAGGAAAGAGGAGTCTGCCAACTTCCAAATAAATAAATGATGAAGACGCAAACAGCCACTACGCACAGACTGGTAAGTATTGACTTCAGTAAAATTTTGTCACCATTTTAGGACACCATTCTTTATATCCTTTCTTCTCCCTCTCCGCTCTCTCCTCCCATTGCACAGCACAGAGCCAGGGCTCTGCTGTGGTGTGGGCAATCGCCTGACCGTCAGTCACTCTCTGTCTACCTTGGAAGTTCTTCACTACAGTTTTTCCCTTTGTTGGACAATTCCAAGCCTTGGCCTCTTTCCACTGAATGACACAGCTCAGCAATAAGACTCCTAACATCCTCAATACCCCAGAGCAGCCAAAGGTCCCACAAAAGTGGCAGTCCAAAAGTGACTGGTGATTCCCCTGTGCCTTGGCATTGTGCATCATGATGAAGAGCATCTCAGCTGCTATACACCTGTGAAAATATGGGTCCCTGGACTATCCTGTCACGGCATTGGGATAAAAAGTTAAAAAACTGATCGCTACAGGCCAGGAACTGAGCATCTGAATGTCTTTATGGAGCTCTCACTAGCAGTTTAGGAGCTGAACACACTGTCTCTGGCTGCACGCTGAGACATCTCTATGTTCCATGTACTGTTAGTCACCTGTATGAAAGTGCTTCTGTGCTGGAAAGATGGTAAGTGGTCCCTTTTAGAGGTACCTTTTTATACGAAGGAAATCAGGCTGGGAGCTTGAGTTATGGGTTGGATTCACTTCATTTACCCTCTAGCAGTCTACAAATCAAGTGTCTAATCTAAAGTCATTACTCTACAGTAAATGATGAGAGACTGGCACCTCCAGAGGACAACTTATCCCACCTGTCTGAAAGACCTGTCTTAAATGGACCACATCTGAGTCCCCATTCCAAATGGGTAGGTATAGATACATATGATGTATCTATACATCCTTTGCAGGCAGGCAGAAACATACTCTGACATTGCTCAGCCTGAACTGAATCTGCTCTGAACCAGCTAACACAGAGACACGTCACTTAACGGGGGGAAGGGGGGGACAGGCTGAGCCCAACTTAATAGAAAATCCTTTTTATTGGGCTTTTAATTAAGGCTAATTGATGTATTCCTGGCAGACAGCCAGATATAGGGTTGGTGCACACCAAGAGTCTCAGACTGTGGGCCAAGCAAGCTTACATCTCCAAGCAGAAAATAATGAAGAAATGCACTTATTTGTTTTATAGACAATGGATAAAAAGGTTTGTGGGAATATTACCCTAGGTGCCTGGTTCCACCGGCCGTGCATCAGGAGGCTGAGTAACACAACAATAAATTAATATAATTTATTTATCATTGCCTGGTCAAGACCTTTTTGAATGCTTCTATCATTTGAGTATTCAAAATCAATATATGCCTTCTTGTCCCACAGTGCAATACAAGGTCAATTTTCTGTATAATTAAATGCACCCTCAGTAAGAATGATTTGATTTTGTTTGTCATTTGTTAGGTATCACAAAGCTCATCTTTGCAAAATTTTCTTTATGTCAGTAAGAAAATTTGCTGCTTTTCTGCCAGAAATAATGTGGACTTCTTGTCTATTTTAGCTCCATTCAGCACTCTGCTTTAAGAATGTATTTAATTTTGCAATGCTCTATAACATATTAAAGCCAACAAAAAAATGTAGAGATCATGTTACCTGTTTGTACCAAAAAAATTAAAAAGAAGACAGTTACAAAAACTATACCCAGATGTGGAAATCTAGCTAAATCAAACTTTTCCTCCCTGTAGGCTCCATGGGGAAAACACTGCTCTGGTGGCACAGACATAGGTGACGGACTGGGGTCGTCCAGGAAAAATGACGGTGTCAACTTTTCTATTTCCTTCCTTAAATTCCCTGAAGGAAATCAGTGCAGATCCAGAAGTGCCAAGAAAAATGCAAACTACTGCTGTTTAGTGCTCACAGCTCTCGCTGCAGCTCAGGATGGGAGAGTCACCGAGCCCAGGCCGCCACGGAGAGACGCCTTTCTCCAAAGGAATCCTACTTCTCAAACCCTCTCTAACAAGAATGTCAGCAGCAAGACTATAAAGCATTATAGAGCGTATCGACCTAAAGATATGTTTTAACACAGGAGCTTCTGGTACAAAAACAGAACTGAAAAAAAGCCTTTACATACAGCCTATTGAAAACAATTATAACAAAAGCTGTTAAAACTCTCTTCTATAGGAAAATGGTATTTGAACAGTTTGAACAGGTATCACTTTGATGCCACCTCACTTAGGAAAAGAATACTTATTTTAACAAATGTTCTGTCCAATTCTGACATCCAAAAAGATAGGTTTGTCTTTTCTAAATACTCAAAATCCAAGTAAAAAAAGTGTCAATTCATTATAATACATCCCTCTACCTCCTCATTCCCAAATTCCTTATCAAACCTTTGACTTTTTATTTTCCCTTCCAGTTCAGGACATCTTTTGCCCCAAAAAGCCTCCAAGCTATTTCATGATCGCATCTGTTTTCTGACCCATGCAAATGATGACATCTCTGTAACAGTCTCAGTTACTTCCAGAGCAACTGCTCAAGGCTTGCAAGCAATACAACGATAATGCTGCAGCTGCCAGTTTTCTAAAATATTCTGGGATCCAAAATAGACTTTAAGGTCCAATACGATCATCAGATTCAGCCTTCAGTTCACACCTGTGTGACAGGGTTTCTTACCATGTGGTGGTAAATGAAGACTGAATCAGAATCTCGCAATGAGCCTAAACGTCAGTGCCTGCAGCATCGAGTCCCTATAGTTGTGCTACTTCTCCAGAACAGGGAAAAGAGAAATGGGCAAAGCTTAAGTCTGTCACTTCCAGAGTCAGCTCTGCTCTAACCCCTGGCAAAGACAGAAGGAGGGAAAAAAGGATTTACAAATATAAATTCAGAAGAACTGGATCTTCATTACAACAATTAATTTTTTTCAGCTGTTATCCTTAAGTGCTGTTCTATCTTTTATTACACAAAAATACTATTAAAGATACTGTAGTTCATTTGCTTTGGAAAGTGTTTACTTTTCTGTACATATTTTGTTTCTATTTCAAAGTCTGGAAAGATAAAATCCACTTGTGTGCAGGTAAAACGCTTTGAACACACAAAGCACAAGGTAAGTGCTAAGAATGCTGCTCCCAGCGTGTGGCAGGATCCGTACTGGTATACAGCTCTCAAAGGAAAGGGAAGCATGCAGCCAAGAGCTCCCTCCACGTGGCAGGTAGCTGCTTGAGCATTGGCTTAGGCGGAAGAGACACATTTGTGTCCTTATTGCACTTAATGACTAAAGGTGGTTGCTTTCAGTCAAGCCTGAACTACAAGACCAAGACTATGACTCATGCTTTAACAGAAAAGGAACGCCCCAATCGCAGCACAGAATCACACAGCATCACAAAATCATGGGCATTGGAAGGGACCTCTCGAGATCATCTCGTCCAACGCTGCTGCTTGAGCCGGCACACCCAGAGCCGAACTGCATCATGCACAACCGCGAGGCGACGGGAAAGCTGAATCAGTGCCTCCATAACAACTCCATGAAACAACATGTAATGCTCCGATCAGGAAATTTTGGAGGCAAAGTGCTTCAGAATTGTACAAGCCAAGTTTTCAGAGCAATAGCCACCAGAGTCACTCCTGCAAGTTGGGCCTCCAGCTGCAGCCCCAGCACACAGAGCCTGGGATAGCCCATCTGCAGGCTGCATTCATCATGTTTGCAAGACACCCATCGCGCTACTGCCTCATACAGGGTACAAGCTGAACTTGCAGTGGACAAGATTGGCATATCAGAGTCAAAGCAGTACTAGCTGTGGACCTGGAAACACTGTATTTGTTTCATGAACGTGGTATTTTACACTATTTATGGCTTTTAGCCACTACATGTTTTAACCAGTTGAGTTAAACTTGAACTGTAATAGACATTCGGGGCTCAAATATTTTCCAAGGCCAGATTAATCCTGTTACATGTTCTCTCATTGTAAAGTGGCACCAAGTTACACCTGACTTGCAAGATAAACCTAAACAGAGATCCCTTTGCATGCCATGCAGTTCCATCTAGAATTAATATCAGTTACAGAGAAAGAAAAGAAGTCCTTCACAAAGGCAGAGGAATGCCATTAAGGCTAAAGCTTTCTAACAAAGTCATACCCATTACCCTGATGGCTCTTTTGCAGCATCTCATCACAACAGATTCATGCATTCAATGAACTTTACCAAAATCTGGCCCCCAGACAGCCTATGTGACTCAGCTAGTCACTGGGCAGCTCTGGGCAGTTGTTGTGTGTCTCTTAACCATCAATCCAAGTCAGGTAAGAACATTTAAATCTTCAAAGCTTGGCACTTAAATTGTACCCACAAGGTCTGCACATACTCCAGCAACCTGCAGCAACCCCATAACTCCCTAACACTATAACCCCCTGATTCTTTCAAAGTCCCAGGGTAGGATTTAGACTAGGACGACTAGGACCTTGAAGGTCCTGCCGTTTGCCCTTGCAGACCAAAGCATGGTTGCAGAGTTACAGATTTGCACTTGCATCAGAACAGTAGCTGCCAAACACACCTGAAAGTTTTGACATTGGCAACTGCAGCTGTGGGAAACTATAATGAGCAGGCAGCCTGACCACTAGGCTTTGGGAAGAGTTGTCCCTTTCGGTGGCTTTTTGTTCTTCCTTTTTTGTCTATAATTTCCTAAATAAAGGAACTGGAGAAGGGGCAGAAACCAGCCAGAAAGGAACAACAAATGAGAAAGACCTCCATCTTCCAAAAAACCTCTAGGAATTGACACAATGGAAGCAATGACTTCTATGGCTTTCTTATGAACTTTTTTGGGTTTATGGGTTTGGATTTCACAGTAGAAGATATGATCACCCTAAGATGCGGGTTCCTAATTGCCCCTACTGCAAATGATAGGGTTTTTTGGGTTTTGTTTGTTTGGTTTGGTTTTGATTTTTTTTGTTTGGTTTTGCTTTTTTTTTAGTTTTTCAGGAAGCAATGTAGTTTAGTTCAGTTTAGTTTATGAATATTAAGCAATGGATCTGGTATTGGTGTCTGGTAAGGATGCCCACTAATTATAAACATGTCTTTTATTTACCTGATTGATAGTAATGTCTTGTTTTACTCTAGGCACTTTTGAAAATACGGGATCTTGATGCAAGAGGCCATTTAAGTGTGGAGGGGAAATCCTTCTCTGAAGGACCAATTGCACTCTGCTGGGCTGGCCTCAAGCTGTACCAGTTAACACTGCTGAAGCTGCGATGGCCATTTCTGCTATGCATCACGTGTATCTGGATTCAAAACCAGTACAAATGGAGAGGCAAAAAACCACACCACACTCAGGTGCAGACCCAGGTAGAGCCCAAAACCTCAGCTCCAAACAGAGGAACAAACAGGATCCAGAGCAAGAGCCTGCCCTGCTGCAGCCCTGCGAAGCCAGCAGCACCGCGTGGAGGGCGATGTTCCAGCCTAGGGGGTGGGGATGGGGTCTGACCATGGTACAGACTGGGAGATGCTGATGGGAGCCAGTTAAGAGAAGGGTTAGAGCATCTGACACAGACCTAAAGGACTTAGTACAGGTGACGACTGGCTGCGTGGGCACTGCAAGCCTGCTCTTGAAGTGTGCCCCACCTCATGCACCAAAACCTTCCATGAGTCCAAGGCAAGAACAGCGGGCAGCACCCTAGGGAGGGCTTCATCTCCCCAACACACCCACCACTCTCCCACCCAACCATTATCATCCAGATGCCTTGGACTAACGGGAATTTCATCCTGACCAGTTATTTTCTCTACTTCTCAAAGGCAGTTGCAGGCTGATAAATGTCCTCAGAAAAAAGAGTGGAAGGAAATTAACTGCAGCCTTTTAACTTCAGGCTTTCAAACCTGCTCACATGGCTCCTGAGGAGCTGAGCTATGCTTGCCCTCTCCCTCGCTCAGACCTTGTGCAAAGTCTTTCTGCCAGGGGCAATGGAGTGGGACAGTGGGAGAGCAACTTCAACCCTGCAAAAACAGGACATCCTAACAAGGATACTGACAGAACCGGACAACATCGCTGAGTGCTGCGAAGAGAATCTACATAATGTTACTCTAACAGTTCAGTAAAAATGGCATCAGTAAAAGGAGGCTTTCAAGAAAGAGGTTACCCCCAAACACACAGGGAGTGCAGCTGAGAGAGTTTCTGTTAGCTTCATTTTGTTACATAAATCACTGTTATTATTTCTTACTTACAATGTTAAAATAGCAGGAGGATACTTCAAATAAAAGGCTGTGCATGCACGATACCCACATGACTAAATTCCAGTGATCCACTCCAGCACCAGACGTGGTGCCCTTCCCTGGCCACGGAGCTGAGCCCTCCCTTTAGGAGGAGTAGGGGAATTAATCACCAAATATACAGTATATTGTAATGGGATGATACCAGGAAACAATACTAATTGGAGTCTGAATGTGTCCTCCATGTGGTCACGTTAATCTACTGTTTAACTCGGCAGAAAAGACAGTGAGGAAATAAAAGCTCAATTCACCCAGCCTGAGATCAAAACTGTCATGGCAATATTGGCAGGTTAGACCCTGATTCTTTAAATAGTACATTGCCTTTGTTAAACAAAAGTCATTCTTTTATTACATAATAGAGATTATAAATAAATGTAAAGTGTGCATGCAGTCAACTGCATATTATACAAGCAATATCTATGTTAATAATTGTTTTCTTTGGCAGGCCAGAATCCAGCTGGACATGCAATATTTACATATCAAAATCCTTGGTGTGTTCAAGTCATATTGGATGCAAGTGAAAATATATATGTATATATATTTACTGTATACACACACATATATATGTATAAAGGTATATATACACCTCTGCATATATACTGTATACATATATACACATAGGTATATGCTAAAAGTGGATTTCATCTTTTTCTGATTCAGGTGATGCAGGCCTTGAAACACTAAAAATATCCTGACAGGGTATCTGGGGGGGCCTCTGGGGTGATAAATGAGACTTGGGGGAACAGATCTGGGGTACGTTCTTTTCAGACAATATTTTTAAAATTTCTGCCACCTGCTTCTCAAGGGCAGCCATCCTACTGCTTAGCAGCTGGATATCTTCTTTGAGTTCGTGCTTGACTTCCTGCAGCGTGGTTTGTAAGGCCTGCTCAGGAATAGGGTAGAAAGGATGCCTAGCATCAGCCTGAATGGGGCTGTGCTCCAGGGGGCTGCGAGTCTCACCAGCTTTATCCAAGCGAAGGTCACTTTTTGTTATTCCACTGTCACAAGAGTCTGTTTTCCTCAGTGGGTTTTTATTTACACCGTTCTCCGAGTCATTGCACTTGGGGTCGTCGGACAGTAACCCCATGGACTCAGCCTTCGTAACGTTGTTCCAGTCCTCCTTCTTCTCCTCGTGGGTCCCCATCGTGTTCTTCAGTCGAAGCCACCCTTTCCCGTTCCCGTTTTTCATCCGTATGGGACTGTTTACTTTCAGACATTTTTGGTCTCCGTTTCCGTTTGGCTTGAGCTCCATTGCATCCCTGTTGTTCTGCTTCACAGCCTCACTGGTTTTCATGTAAGCCAGGGATGTCTGGATGGGGGTGATCTGGGACACAGTGACCACACTGGTGCCTGTGATGGAGGCCCCATTCTGCACGCTCCGGCTTTCCACCTGAAGCTGGTTCCTTTCCGGGTCGATGTGAGTTGAGCCTTGATTACGCATTTCCTTTTGCTGTTTGAATTTCTGGAAGAGTTTCCGCACAGGGTGGTCCACAGGGATGCTCAGCGTCACCTCGTTCTTCTGGCGCAGGCGCTCCTCTTCTTCCTTCTTGACATCGCTGATCTTCCGGAAGATGATCTACAGGGGATAAAGTCACAACAGAGTCAGTACGCAAAAGACATCACATACGGCAAACATCAATGAGCGACGGAGAAACAGTATTGAGGGAACAGCCATTTCTCCTTCATTTCTATCTTAATTTCTTGTATTGCATTCAAAGAGAGCTGATCAAGACATAGTAACCTCAGACATGTGTCACTGCATAGATACATATATACACATACACACTTTCTTAAAAGTACAGATTAAAAATGGGTTTCACCTTTATTTTTGATGCAGAAGATAGAGCCTTGAAGAACTAAAACACTGACACAAAGAGAAGGAAAGAAACTGAATAAAGAGAAGGAAAGAAAGTGAGCAAGAACCCAAATACCGTGATACCTGCCTACCCATTACTCACACTCATCCTGCTCTGTCGCTGTCTTTGGTACAGTTCAACAGGAAACAGTAATTCAGTGGAGACTACACAGCTCTACATTTAACTCAATGTACACACCCTTCCATAGACTGGAAAATCCAAATGTCCTCAATACTTTCTAGCGCTGCTTACTGCTAGTTTTATAACGGTGGCTGGAGGGTGCAATTAGGTTCCCCATGTGCTGCATTGTGTGGCTTCTCACAGCAACACAAGCATTCCCCGGAGAGTTTATATGTCTAATATGTGCAGGTGTATTGAGAGCACCATGGAGAAGCACTGTAACAGAGGTGTGTGATTATAAAACCCAGAAATAGTTATTTCACCCTGCAGCATCTCTCAGGCCTCTATAAAAAAAGGAACCTGAGCCCCAAGCTGTGGACGGATCCACAGAGTAAAAACCTTTCTATTGATTTTATGCATTTTACTCATATGAAGGCTTTTTTTTTTTTAGGTTCATCCCATTTTCTTGAATGTCAGACTGAGGCAGGACAGGATAGGGAAGCTGGTTCTCTGGATGACAATACTAAAGTGAAAAGCAGCATGTGATTAAATGCAAATGTGGACTTTGTAGGGATAGTGTTGCTAAGTAAAGTAAAAGAAAGCCCTGCAATACACAAACAAAACTCTGTGACAGTCAGGTGTAGGTTTTGAAGTATTTGTTTGAGTATCCATATTTCACTATCTATTTACTTTTTACAAAAAGGCTTCTCACGCCTGTCCATATTTGCAAAGAAATAGTTCCTTTCAAGTCTCACATCTTAAGAAGTTGGCAGAGGAGTGCCACGAGGGCTACAGCTCCTTCCCTGCATGAATCTGGGATGAGCTGGACTTCAAAGCTTCGTTAGAGAGCTTTCACATGCAGTAAATATATCCTTGTGTGCTGCTAATAGATGCAGCTGCTTATAATAATTTGGAAAGTTAACATGTTTATTAGAAGCCCAGTTTAAAAAAAAAAAAAAAAAGAAAAAAACAACAGAGAAACATGGAAGATACTTTCATCTTATTCTTCTGACCTAGATGCAGCGACACATACACTTATTTGGAAGCTGCCCTTCATTAGCGCCTACCTTCATGGAGCAACTCTTTCTCTTGGACAAACCACTAGGGACAGCAAACAAATGCAAGAGAAGTTGCCCTTGACTGAAAATTAGGTAATTACATTTAACTGAAGCGACGGTCTCTAAATGAAGATTTGGAAGGTGGGTTGTCTCGTTTTGGTTGTGCCTTTCTTTCCCTGGAGGACAGCGTGGGACCTCTGGCAGATGATGCAATGCTGAAAGCAACCAGCTGCAAGGATGTGCCCCCAAGATGTGTCTCAGAGAAGATGGCCGGTTCCTCTGCTGATCTCCCTGCCTGGCTGTGCTGCTCTGCCCTGTGCTGTGCTAGGCCAGAGTGTTTGTGTCCTTGAAAATGCCCGAGGTGGGGAAAACATCCTCCACCCAATGTTCCCCTGCTGCCTGGCCATGACCCTATTTCACAGCTTGCGCACCCTCCTCTCCCCGAGCCTGCTTGTGCCTGGCAGGTGGTGGCCGGAGGCAGACGGGGATGCTGCAAGGCCGGCAGATGGCTGCAGCCTGGCGGGGGCTCACAGCGCTCCCATGTCCAGTGCAGCACTGAATGCGTGGTCCGGAGAGGCGCGAGGTAACTTCAGTGACATCTTTCCTGCTAGATGTTTATAAAGCCCAGAGCGACAACAACAAAGACCACATCACCACTTTTTGATTCTTTTCCAAACACTTGCCTTTCACTGAAAACAACCTTCATCTCCTTTTTTTTCCCCAGTCTACTCCTGTGCTTTCATTTCTCCCTTTTCTCCTCTCAGTTCAAAACTTCTCCAGCCAGAGGTTATCTCCCTGCACAGCATATAATTACCTGTGACTGCTGCTGCTGCCTTCTGCGGAAGAAAAGCCAAGACTTCGCTAATTTGACACTGCCTGTACCTCACACTCCTGGAGCGGGCCCTTCTGAAAGCCAGGAAATTACTTTATTTTTCTCCGCCCGAGGCTTTGCCCCAGAACCGCTTGGCCAGACATCACTCGGATGAGCCAAGCCCACTGGCACAGGGGTCTGAGCCCAAGCACTGCTGTGCCTCAGCCAATGCTCTGGGAGAAGCTGAATGTGTCCCTGCTACAGGGACGGGTGGCCAAGGTGACGAATGCCATCAGATTTGCAGTGCAAATCTGCTCCAGCCAAGTGAGACCAAGGACCGGGTAACCACTCACAGCCATGGGCTCTCTCCCCACTTTAGGCACATGCGGTGGAGAAGACACTCTCCCAAAGCCCTGCTGTCACCTCCCCAGGAGGAGATTTTCCTTCAGTCTTTTGTAGGACACAAGCAGGAGCCTGGCAGAGCTCTTCAGTAAATTCTTTCCTCTTCCTCTGCTTGGGGCAGAAAGTGTTATGCACTGCAATGATTTAGGCAGCTCATTTGAAGAAGAAAGCCTGCTGCACTCTGAATTAGCACAGAAAATGCCCAGAGACTTGGAAATCCAGGGGTTAGCTGGGAGTCAAGAATTCAGGACTGATCTACCTTGATGGAGCCATATTTCCAAGGAAGCAAAGGTGGCCTGATGCCCAGCCCTGTGCCCACCCTCCCCTCAGCTTTCTCATGAAACCTGGATGTGTTCACAGGTGTTTCCTATTTCCTTTTTCACTCTGAAATGCATAACCAAGCAGACCCTCATATCCCAGCTGACACTGTGAGATTATGGCACTTTGGAGACCAAGGTCTTGGTCCTTGTTCACCCACTGAACTACTCTGTCACCACAAGGAAGCCGTATCACCCCTGCATCACCCCATGGAGACTGTCCCCTCGTCAGGACATCCACCCTCAACCAAGGGAGCACTATGCCTAGCACAGCAGGGCTCTAGTCTTAGTCAGGACTACTCAATATCATTAGAATATGTACAAGTAAAAAAAAAGGAAGATCCTCTTATACAGGCAAAGACCTGGGAAAAAAACTAGATGTGAATTCTAGCAGTAATAGTTGTTTTGCATTACCAAACTCTTCCATATTAGGAATGTTTTCATGTGGTTGGACTTAATCCACTTCCACAGTGGTTTAACCTAAGCCAGATCAGGATTAAATGTGTTTACATGGAGACTTAATTCTACTAATGTCTAATAACTAATAACTCTTACTGGCTATTACTGGCTATTTTTCTCTATAAATAAGAACAGAAAAACACCTCATGCAATCTGACATTCCTCAGCAAATTGGGAGAGGCTTATTTTGAAATCTTCAGTTGGATGAGCTATTTTGGTTGTCCCTGACCCTTTTCAGAGAGGTTACACATAGGCCTGTCCAAACGTATGTCCCAGGAATAGACACAAACCCCAAAGGAGTTAATCAGAAGAAACTGAATTAACTGTGTATATAGCACATCTCAAGAAGTAAAGACCCATACCCCTGTCTCATGGCAAGTGCTAAATTCATTAATGTGATGGAGATTCAGTGTAGGACTTCATTTCCTTTATGGATGGGATTGTGAAAGACTGCCCCGTGTGACACATGTCCTGTCGCAGGGACCAGGTTCCTGTTTTTCTTGGTTTTAATGTATTTATTTTGGGAAGGAGGGGAAATGGAAGTGACATTAATTATCGAGCTGGCAAAGGTTAAGGAGAAGTCAACTGGTGGCCAGCCCTGGGTACTGAAGAATTTGGGTTATCTGTGAGGCAGGCACAGAGGAGACAACAGCAACTTGAGATTCTCCATTTGATCTTAAGCCCAAACTCCTTTCCCTCCCCTCTGTACCGAGAGGTAACTCACCATGACTGCGAACTCAGCCTGTCACCACTTCCAAAGGGGACCTTACCAAAGGTACTGGCAACGGGTACGTTACTGCTGGCACAGATCCTGTGAGATGCCAGCTTGCATAATCGAACCCAAAGCCAAGTACAGATGAGGGCAGCTGCAGTGAGAGGCCGAGGAGCCAGCTCAAGGCTAAGACACACACAAGTTTCTCATCTACTGCTGAACTAATCAGAAAACCTGTGGCCCTTCCAGATGCTGTGAAATGCACCCCTTGTCTGCTGTCTTTTTTTGTACCAGTACTGCGAAAATCATCCCTCCATGACCTTGCTGCATTCACAAAGACCTCTTAATAAGTGACTCCAAATAAGGTATGTGAATGGATTAAAGAACTGGTAAAAGCCTTGAAGAATTACAGTAAGTTCATAAAAGTGGCAAATATTTGACCAGAGATAATCCTGTCCCATTCCTAGAACATCCCATGCTGTTGTCAACGGTGTTCAATACACGCCTGCCCCTCGCCACAGAAATTCACAAAAATGTATAATGGTATAGCAAAAGGGCACACAGTTGTCATGGTGAAGAATACAGCGGGTGCACACTGAGTGAGAGGGAAGGAAAGCCACACAAGGCCATCAACGTAAAGACTTTCGTAGTGACTAATAAACTCTGGGTGCCCAAGCTGAGACATCCTACAAACGTGGCTAGTGGGCAAGTGATGTTGGAGTCGTGCAGCAAGGGGAGACCCTGTCCTAGGAGAACCGGTATGATTCAGCTCACCAGGTGTTTATGCAGTGCCAAAAACTGCAACAGAAAGCAAACACAACACCAGCCCCCACAGCTGCATACAGCCATGCAGAGCAGAAGGCGGAGCCCTGCCAGGTGGCTGGATTGGGGCTGCAATCAGTAACCAACAGGTCACGCTCATTAATGCACAGGGCGATGTGGGTGTTGGTCACCTCTCAAAAATTGGTTCCAGAGGTAACTATCTTATCTGTATTAATGTCTTGTAGAAGCCTCATCTCCTTTGCATCTGATTACTCACAATCTAATGTATTTGTCCAGATCCCTGTATTTTTGTTCCCATTTAATACAGGAACATCCTAGCAGCCACCTTAATTCAGTAGTGGCCCTGAAGACAACTACTCACTGTTCCCTTCCCCAGCTGCACTGAAAATTAGATGAGTGAAATGATCCAGGTTAATAAATTTGAAGAACTAAATAGGTCTCTTTTTAACCTGGACCATGCAAGTGACCCATCTGACAGCACAGACCACCAGCTGTACTGGAAAACACTGCAGATGGAGCGAGCGGCATGAGTGGATGGAGCAAGTGGGAACTTTCCAAGCTGGCTGCAGTGACGGAGGCAGTGTGTTAGGGAAATGCCCCATCCCTTGGACCACACTGAAGAGCTGGTGGCTCCCAGCTTGCTTGTGGCTGGCTGAGACCTGCAGAACAACTCCTTCACCAGCTTCAAATCCCACCAGAGGGATTTGATCTGGTTCACATCTTATGGGAACGCCTAATTCCCATAAAAGGGGTCGGTGTCCTCACAAGGTGTGTTGATCTTCACACCCTTTTATACAGGTCCTTCTCTGGAAATCAGGACAGCTGTCTTCCATTGCCTCCTTGGCCTGAAATGATGCAAACTGAGTCCTTCACACAAGCTCAGCTGAAGCTGGCAAATGGATTTTAACATTTTTGACGATATAACCAATATCAGACAAATACTGAAATATACACCTCATCTTCTTTGGAAACAATGCTAAAACCCCCCAACAAATACAACTGAAAATAATCAGGAAAGCTTAATTCATGCCTAGGCTGCACAATATAAACCAAACTTTTGTAAAGATGTTTGTTAAAAAATACTATTCATTTTCAGATCTCAGAGTGCATTGTAGAAAAGTAATTGATATTTTCTCATGTTAATGAGGGAGGTGAATCTGTGTCAGATCCAGGATTTAGGCACAGGATACCCCAACCCTTGCAGTGCTCAGACGAGTGTGCTGTTTTCCTGCTTCTGGGAACAAACTACAAAATACACCCGATTTCCAGAGCACAGACGCTCAGAACAGGTTCACCTATGAGGCCTATGTCTGCATCTGAACTCACCCTCCAGGAGCCCTGCACAGTCGAGGGAGAGAAAAAAGCACTTGGAGGGTGTGAGTCATTCCACCTGCAGCTAGACGTTGAAAAAAGGTCAAACAAGCCGTACCCTGAAATGTCTCTTTGTCCCCTGTGTCTATACAGGGAGGTTTGTGCATGTTGCTTGGATGCAGACATCCTCCATGTGATGGTGGGTAAGAAGTATCCAAGCCCCTGCCACTAGCAGTGCAAATGTCACAGTTTGGTGCAGATTGTGTATAAAAGCCTTCCTGTACAGCTTTTTGCTGTGTATGTGTATGTGTGTGTGTACCATACCCTTCATCTGATGCTATTTTTATTCCCCCCAGCATGCTGGGGTATTGCCAGTTCCTGGCTGGGATGCATTCCCTACCCTGCCTCAGAGACCAGCCAGTCCTTCCAGATAAACACTTACTTTAAAAGCAGCAGAGGGAGGACGAGGGACAACTGCACAGAAGACCATGCCAGACTGGCGTGTCCAAGTGAGAGCTTGTGAAAAACCCCATATTTTGCCTGCACAGAGCAATCAGTTGAACCACTAACAGGGAAGGCAAAGCCCCCCTGTTCTAACCATGCTCCCCAGGAAAATCTTCCAGCGGTTGGTGGGGAACTGAGCTGGTTTCCCCACAGCTCCTAGGAAATTGGAGCCCACCTGAGATGGCTGTGGCTGCTCCCATACAACCACCCTTTTGCATTGCAAATCTCATCCCGCTCCCAGATGTTGCAGGCCAGACCCTGCTGAGATCTCTCCCACTGCTGGCTCTGCGCTGCTAAGGACGGTCATTGCCAGCAAACCCTTCCCAGGCCATTGCTTTGATGTGCTCAGGTGAGTCCAGGATGCTTCATCCCTCTGTGCTTGAGGACTAGTCCTCTCTAGGAGCCTTCAGTTGTCAAATCAGGGCATGTCTGGGACGCTCTTTTATGATATTCTGAAAACTAGGCCAGTCAGTCAAGCCCAATTTCTCAGGTATAACCATTGGTAAACAGGCTTGCTCCAAACCCTGTGTTCTTTAAATCTAGACAGGTCACAGAGAACATGATTCACTATTAATACTTGATGTTAAAATGTTTTTAAATCTTATTTTTTCAGATATTAAATATTTTTTTAAAAATAACTTTTAAGTTGTTAACAAATCTTCCTTTTTATTTACATTAAAATGTGCTTAAATTTAAAAAGTTAAACTACTGAAAGAATGGACAGAAACGGATGAATAGGAAATTACCTCTCACAAGCCCTTCTGTTTGCAATTAGGCAGAAACTGGAGCCCTGGGGCGTGGGCTAGCAGAGCTGCGAAATGCGTTTCAGTCTGATAGAAGAGCCACAGGTCATGTCTATTTGTCCTTCATCTGAAAGTCCAGCCTGTGAGCCTCACAGCGAGCCAGAGAAATCTGAAGAGTCGGTGTTAATGCAAACCTTCCTTTGGGACGGATGCAGGAAGCTGCTGCCATGCACTGTGGATGGACTCACTGCGTCTGGACGAGTTCCCTGCCTTGAAAACCTATTTATTGCAGGTTTACTGCCCTTCCAAAAGAGAGAGGGTGACGGCAGCATTGCCCACAAGATGCAATTCCAGCTCTTAACCCCAAGGGAGAGTTTGGAGTAATATCTCCTCCTAGGTCAGGGCATGGCAAGGAGGTAGGAGCAGACAGCTAGGATGGGAAGACCAAGCCAGCAAGACCAGCAAAACCAGCAAATGGCTAGTAAAGAGCAGTGGCTCCAACCCAGCTTCCATTAACAGCTTTTTGGTATAGCTCATGCATGACAGCAGCCTCTGACCGCGGTGTCCTGCACTGGCAGGAGTCTCTGCAACTGAGAAGCATGGTCAGAAACCCTCTACTGAATACAACAGTGACAACAAACCTGGCAGAAATGGAAGGGAGCTGGATCCACGAAAAGTGAGAGCCAACAGAGACTGAAGCCAGAACGCTTCTTTCCAAATGCAAACTGAATTTTGGCTGCTTCAGCTAATTTACTCCTGTAAACCTCCATGTCCTCTTAGCTCACTTCATTAATCTGTGCTCTGAGGATGCAGAATAGATAGTCTGAAATGATAACTTTATTGTTCTTCTGCTCTGTACACTCCTCGGATAGCTTTGCTTTGATGTGAAATTCAGCCTCAAAAACAAATTGCTCTAACAACTGTTTTAATTGCTCTCCAGTAAATTCTCCTTAATCCTCCTGTCCCAGGAACTGTTTTGTGTTAAACCATTGCTCCATCTGTGTGTGGGAAAAGAATCGCTGTCCTTGGCTATGCAGTGAAAATGACTGACTGCTGAGCAATTACTTAATCTCTGGGATAGGAATGTTTGACTAAACAGTCTTTCATGCTAGATTTTGGAGGAAAAGAAGATTTTTGTAGGTTAGTCTGCTGGCTGCTTGAAAGAAAAAGTAAATAATAGCCTTTCTGCAAATTGCCATTGATCCTGACTTCACAGACACAGTAGCATGCAAAAGCAAAAGCTTGCTACGTAGCACATTTTAATTTTGCTTTGAGGCAACTGTATTCATGTAGTTTCCTCCTAAATGATTATAGAATTGACTTGTAAGAGATGTGTGAAGATTTCCAAACCACGGAACAAAGTCATGCCACTTCAAGGAAAGCAGAATTATTTCCATGATGTTGAAAAAGCCTTTTTAAGGGAAATCAAATGGCATTTTATGTGCAAGAAAGGGGTTAATCCTTTCATCATCACTTAATAGAGATCTGTGTTCTCCAAGTTGCTCATTCAAAGAAAAAGCAGAGCATGTAGGGAGGTTGAGACCCTTCAGAAGAACCCAACAACAGCCAATAGCCGATTTCCCAGAGCCCAGAACTTCCATCACCTCGTTACTACTTGCTCTGTGTTTTAGAAATTGGTAACTGTAGGTCAACTTTTAATATGGATTCATTTTGTGTTTGCAACCAATTCGCATGGCACCCGACTACTCTTGCACAGAGACATCTGTGCCTGCTGACAGTCAATTAGGCTGATCCACATTTGCGAACAAGCACGCATATTAAGAAGAGAGTGGATGAGAGTTTGCCCCATCTACTTCATACTTGGTACGGATCTGAAGTCGTACTCATTTACTTTAAAACGTATCTGGACTGAAGAAGAGGAGAAGCAGGCAGAGATCCAAGCCACATTTGTCACATCCCCAGAGCATCACAGCCCAACACACAGAGCACCAGGCTGGGATTCAGGAGGGTGGATTTTTCTGCTGGCCTGACTTTTGGCCAAGTGGAGGTCTTGAGCAAATCACACTGTGTCTTCATGTCTCCATTTCTCCCAGTGTACGAGAGGATAACACTGCCCTCACTTTGTAATTAATTGGAAAACCCTCTATCATTGTTGACCACTTACAATCAAGAGACTAGGATCCACGGCTGACAGCAGAGAGAGGCCACTGTTTTGCCCTATTGCCAAAACGGAGACAGTTCGTTAAAAAAACACCCATAAAAAATACACATAGGTGTTCTCAGGATCTAAAATCAAGATTAAGGGCCTAAGGCTGCACTGAGACATCTAAGGCAGTGCACAACAGATGTACACTGCTACATGAAGTCCTTTCCTGATGCCCTGATACAACAGGCAAACCTTGATTAAGGGTAGCATTGACACCTACTTTGCAAGGCGGGATCAGTCAAATCACTCAGCTTGAATAATGGACACTGATTCTTTAAAATGGTGTGATTACATGTTTAACTACGCATGTGCTGAGCCAAGAAGTCAGATTGCCAAAAGGAATGCCAAAGCCTTTTACTCTGTTTGCACAATTGCATACATTTACACCAGCCACAAGAGCATTTTCTGAGAGCAGATCGGCTTCCTGAATCAGGGGCATTTCTGTTCTTCCAGCTGCCCTGACCTAAGCACCTCCTGCCCATACGTTTGGCTCTTACAGACATCTCCTTCTCTTTGTACCCCAGGGGAAAACAACGCATGGATTTTTCTGCTGCTGCAGGCTTAGCTGTTATATCTGATGCCTGCTGGGCTCCCTATTTCTGCTTGGAAAGGGATGCTGAAGAAGGGCACTGTGCATCTTTGGAAGTGGGGAGCTTTGCTGTGGTTTTTAAACAAGACTTTGGAACTGAAACTGATCACTTCTGCTGCTGCTTTGCCCTTGCTGTTTTCCATTTTCTTTGCATTAACCAAACAGCAGATGCCTTAGCATGTTGCAGAACAGCCAGGTTCAGACCTATTTCTCCAATACTATCAAAGACAGCAAAACGCACCTTCCAAATACAAAATTATTTAAAACTATAAACCAGAAAGGCTACTTAATTTATGAATTGATGGTATTTTTCAACCAGTGTCTATTGCTGGTTGGCCTAGCTTAGGGCCAGTCCGTTGCAGAGGAGTATTGATCCGTGTGGTCTCAGAAGAGACTGAACTGTGACCATGATCCAAAGAGACACAGTCTCTCCTGTGGGGCTCCTGTAACAACTGGGGGCAATAAGACCCAGCTTTAGCCTCCTAATTCTTTTTCAGGACCCTAAATTCTACACTGAACTCTGTACAAAGACTAAATAGACCTGTGAGATTAAATACTTTGTTGAATAAGGGCCTAATTTGTTTTCTGTAATCAAAAGAGAGATGGTTAAACATGGGGAAACTGAACAGAAAGCAATTTTGAGATAACTGTTGCAGTGTAACTATTACTGAGTAGTTTCTCATGGGTACCCTTGTTCCCTCTCACTGGTTAGGTTTATCCACTTTGGGATTTAAACTCACGCCTGCCTGTACACCATAACAACTCTCCCACGTAAACAAGGCTAGCCTGGGCTGGTCATTTGGTGTGTGAGCAAACTAAATGGTTCCTCCTGCTCTCTGCCTCCTTCTACCAATCTCTCCTTCTTGCAGATGTGCCCTTGATGGAGAGTATCACGTACTCACCTCTCCTTCCTCTTTCCTTTCCCCTTCCCACTATCTTCCTTACTGAAGCAGTTATTAGAGGGAGCAATGCCAGGGGAGATATTTCTCCTACTTCTTTGCCTGGCACTAAGGGAGAGAAGAGTAGATTTCTAACACTCTTTCTAGACTTTCGTCCTTACCACCTTGCAGACGCTTCTTGCTCTGTACAGCATAGAGCTCCTGCAAGAAGGGAAGCTGAGGTACTTACAGAGACCATGGTGGATTCCCAGGCCCTGGGAAAGAGAAGCCCTGCAGAAGGCTAAAAAACAATCCTCAAAGACCCAAGTTCTTTCACTGGATGGGGAGGAGAATCCCCGCAAAGACAGCCTCTACCCACCACAAAAAAAAACATCCCATGAGTTTTAGAACCCCACATTGATGTAAACAGCTGTTGACACGTACCACCAAGTGGTGCACTAAGACCATGTTACCACCACCAATCCTGCCAGCACATCACCATTAGGTACCCTAGGGCTCAAGTGTTGAAGGCAGCTTCCCATTGCCTCCTAGCCCAGCTGTGGGGCGGTGTGCTCACTGCAAGACATGCCCCTTCAACAGGACAGTTTCCAAGTAGATCAGGCAGGTTTGGTCCTTGCAAACTTATATTGGCTGTTGGATCAATATCGGCTATTGGCACCGGCCTAATGAAATGTCAGTAAGCAGCAGTGTCAATTGATTCAGGCTTTGCTGTGGTGCAGATGAGTTACGGTCTGCGCATTATATTACAGATGATTAAAAAAAGAAAATCCTCAAAGAAAGCAGCCTTCTCTTTGCCCAGTGCAGTATCTCCTAAGAGTGATACGCTTCTGCGCATAAATAGGGAAAAATAGTTCAAAGCCTCCAGATGACAGCAGGGTGGTTTGAGCTTGGGGCAGACAGCAGAAATGGTGCTCTCTGGATGGTAAAAAGTGCCAAAAGACTTTTCAAGCTGCTCTTCAGCCCGATTTAACTTGGAGCAGAAAATCAATCATCAATAATAATATGCAGTACTAATCTACCACTCTTCTTCCCCTCTACTGGAGAAAGTAGGATTCATGTTACTGTTTCTTTTGCCAGATGCCAAAACCAGGGCACAGAGAGGTCATATATCACTTGCCCAGGGTGATTGAACTGCTTAGTGAGTGAGCTTGGGGGACAGAACCAAGGTTTCTAGCCCAGAGCCGCCATAGTAGGAAAAGCCATAGTGCAAAAAGATTAAAAGTATAAAGATATTTACTAGAGTAAAATAAAATTATTAATATAATAACACACCTTTTTTTCACTACTGCCCAGTCTGGGAAATATAGTTCTGGATTTGAAAGAGTTGGAAGGGCTCAACTGTAATTGCAGTTAATCGCTGAAATTAAATCCAGTCCAGGACAACTTTACTGCTTCTCAGGTTTGTGTTGGAAGAAGGGTGGGGAGGTGGGCAGCACTCTCTCTGTTTATTTAACAAAAATTTTCAGAAGGTCTTGCTTTTAGCCAATGAAAAATGTTAAAAATTTCACATCTGGCTTCTGGCCAGCCTTACTTGTGATAAACCCAGTATTCCTGCATATCCTGAGCACAAAGCCACACAGAACATGGGCCCAGAGGATTTGCAGAATTCATGTTTTGTTCTCTGTGTTTTGGCCTCTTATGGGTTTCTGCCTGAACACCAAATGGTCTCAATAAATGCCTAAGAGAGACTCTCCATTTACAAAGTAATACATCAGCAAAAGAATTGTAAATTGCTCCAAAAATGAACTATTCTCTCCTCTCTACTTTAAGTGGAAATTTAAATTAATTGGAATCATTATGAGGTTTTTTTTTCCTTAAATATTACTGTACCAGACTATAAAGAGCCTGAAATTTAATCTGAAGTCTTCAGACCTGAAAAACTGTTTTGCAACTGAAAGCTTGTTGATTTTTTTTCCAGCTATACGAACTGGTCTAACAAAAGATAACACCTTGCTATCAGCCTTGTTTCTGACATTGAGGACATTATACCTGGATTCCAGAAACTTTGGTTTTATATGGAATGTACTACCAGCTACTCTGTTCACTTCATCATCTTCAAGGTTTTGTTAATTTATTGAAAAGCTTTTATAACAGGAGCTTCAATTAAAACAATGCACTTCCAGTGCCATGCAATGTAGAACACCATCAGTTTTGTTTGGAAGTGATGAGTCAGAAATGAAGAAGTAATTTTAAAGGGCAGAACATACGACCAACAGACCCAAATGAAAGGGACGATGGGCAGCCTCTGTACGTCCAAGAGCCAAGGCATCAAACCTTGTTGTATCTTTCCATATTAAAAAACAGAGGTGAAACATGCTGCTCTGTCACTGTCAGACACTCCTCTCCTGAACCAGGTCTAATAGTGGAAACTAGTTTGGTGGCAAGAGCCACTGACTCCAGATTCAAAAACATGTTAGTATTCCTGAGTGGAGCAGATTTAGGTTGATGGCTGGGCAGTCATTTGCTTGTTTCCTATTTGCTTGTAGATCCCATGTCAAGGACCTGATCTCTTAAATGTTCGTGGGGCTGAAAGTGAGGGCACGTCTATGCCACATCACAGAGAAGGGCACAAGGAGCCCGCTTGTAGCATAGTAGTGCTCCCCCGCAGAAAGGTAGGATTAATTAGGCTCAGTTCAGAACTTCTCTAATCTAGCTCTGCTGCTTTCAAGCCCAAAGCTCACACTGCACCATGGTTCTGCTCTCAGCCAGCCAGCCAGCCATGCCAAAATTACCTCAGAGTTACTTATTTTCCTTCTTGATCCATAAATACGGCCTATTGCCATACCAAAGAAGACTGAACCTGCCTGGACCAAATTCAGGGAAGTGCTGCCAGCGCTCACTCCCTTTCTACAGATCTTTTGGATGAAACCCAAGGTCAGATGACTGCTGGATGTATCCCTGTGCCTACCTTCCCCATGGGATGCCCTGCAAATGAAGTCACCGGGGTGCTGCAAGGGAGAATGAGCAGGGGCAATTCAGCAACTCACATCTCTGCTTCTCAGCTCAGAGACACCAGCACAAAACCCACTAGCAGGGTGACCTGGCAATTCTTTTAAATTTAAATCAAGACTTGCAAAAGACGAACACCTCTGGCAGATCATTCACTGACTGAAAGACAGGGTCAGCCCACTGCATAAGAGATGCGAAAAAACTCAGTTAAACCATTGGGAAATTCCAATTTAACAGGAAAAAAGACCAAAAGGTTATTTAAACTTTTAATATCTACTTCATTTAACTACAGAAAGCTCTGTGAAATAACCTTAACAAGTATCCCTGGGATTCTTCAAGTGAAACATCTCACCCAGCAAGAGCTAAAATTTTCCCAGTTGAGAGCTCTCAGTTGGCAGTGTGTGAGTAAGGAGTGCTGGCTGTTGAAACGTACTGTAATTGCCTTTAATATGAGCACAGCCAGTGCTTCAGTGGGGAGGAACCCCTTGAGGAGCAAAAAAGACCCAATACATAAGCACGCAAACATTGAAGAGTATCCAGTAAAGAAGAGATATACTATGAAGAGGATGTGCTGCTTTCACCTAAGCACCTCCCGTTAGCCAGAAGTGGTTGGCGTAGAGCTGCTACTGAGGGTGCGTTAGCTCAAGAGACTGAAGGAATTACAGTTTTTCAGAGGCATCTGTAATTGTCAACAAAGCAGCAGCCTTCTATTTATGGAATAATCAAACGAAAATTTTTGGAGAGCAGAGACTCCATTTCAATGATGTTGCTAATGGTTCCTGGTACCTGAATCTGCACCAGTGAAGAGCTCTTAGTTTCTGGGGCAGAAAGTCAAGGAAAATCACCCACAGCCAGAAAAGCCAGGAGGAGAGCTATCCACCAGCTAGTTAGCTTCCTACGACAGCACGGAAATACTGCATTAGCCCTGTGAAACTTCGCCACAAAGAGAAGAGTGCCGTTCCCTGAAGGTTACTTGTGCAGAAATGAAGTTGCTAATGATAGTCGTATCAGAGCCTCTTGAGGGCGAAACCAGCAGGTTGCCTACGTGACAAACACCCAGGGAGGATGAAGTGCTTTGCCTGTCCCCTGAGGAACCATTAGAAGTTTCTTCTAACCTCAGAAGATGTGACTGAGGAACTTGGCAAGTGGTGACTCTGCAGAGCTTTGTATTTATTTCTGAAGAGTATCAGCAAGAGGAAGAGACAGCACAAAAGAGTTAACTAGTAGGGTTGTGGGGATGGGATAAACAGATGGTGTGGTGAAGAGCCATTTCCTTCCCATTTACATGCTGACTGCATTAAATCAATCCCTGGGCTTTCATGGCATAAGCTAAGGCTCTGCTGGGGAGGATTTTAATGATCTGGCTATATCCTAGTTGTGGGTATCATTCTATTGTGTCCCAGCATTTAGTTTATTCTCGGGGAAAAGGTCCTTCAATTTTTTTCTGTGATTCTTGGTGATCCTCCCTAATACCTGTATCACAGCCATCACCTCTTTTCTAGATGTGGATCTCTTTAAAGCTCATCAGCACTGTTTTATGTTCCTGTCCATGTATTTAGGCAGTGACACAGGATGCTCCTTAGGGGCTGAGCCTGCTGTTTTTGCAGCCTTAGCTTATCTCATTGCTCCAGACCCAAACAAATTAGTTTGTAATCCTCAGTATTGTATACTTTGGCAAATCTGGCTTTAAAAGTTATCAGAAATGACCTCCTCATGTAAAATTGGAGTCAGTCCAGTTGATTTGTCCCCTCTTCTTGTCTGGGGCTACTAAGAAAACCCTGTACTTGCACAAATAACAGGTCTTCGCAATCAATAACATTGATGATTCTGTATTTCCCCATTTGTGACTACGCTGCACACTGTTTACACACTGTTTGTATTCTTTCTACCACTCCCTGTGCACACACAATTAACGAAACACCAGCTGGTACAGGATAAACACTGCTGCAAGGACGCAGAGAGCCACCAGACAGAAGTAATACAGATCTCTACCTCTGGCTCTGTTACTTTTCATCTCAGATGCTGCATTTGCTTCCCAGAGGTCCTTTTGACATCTGAGACTTTGGCTAAAGCATCCTCTCTGTTTTTCTCTGGTTTGATTTTGTTTCTGGTGTCTGAAAAAATCCAGCTAACCATAAGCCTCCCACACAAGACAGCAGTTCTTCTGTCACCTTCTCCCCAGAAGGCCTTGTCCAGGCACTTTTAGGAGGCTGACTCTTCTCAGCGGGGTCCAGCACCCACCTTAGATGCTAGAGGATGCTTACAGACGTGCAACTGTCCCAGATATTCCACACGTGGGGCAGGGCTGCTCCACAGAGCAAAAACATCTGCCCACACAAAGGCTAGGAAGGTTAAAAAAGGCTGTTGAGGATTTTGCAAGGTCAATCTCTGTCCCAGCAAAGTCCTTATCTACTCTATTAGCAGCTATCTGACATGCTGGACTGAGTTTGAGCACAACTGGTCTGGGAGGAAGCTCTGGGATATGGCTCTGATGGACCACAGGGGAAATAGTGCCTTGGTTGAAACTTTCTGACAAATGCTTTAAGTTGTGGCTGATAGTTTATGTGAATCAGTCAGGCACCTGTTTGGAATATTAATGCATGGCTGCACTGAGCTTGTAAATCATTATTCACGTACTCTTGTGGAACATCTTGAGGTTATGGGCTAAGTCCTTTAATAAATGGAAACAGGGACAATTAATAACACATGAAAAACATGCATGATTCAGTCAATCCATTTACATTTCTACTGTAGCCTTCTTTGGAACGAGGACTAATACAGCCTGGGAGAAGGATGGGGATCATTCATAATTGAGCTGCTCTGAACTACCAACAACAGTTCCATTTTAAAATGGATTTGCCTTAGACACATGATGGAGATGGAAATTCATTCCAATGGCAGGCAGTCAAGGAAGGCTGAATCGGTGAAAATAGTGAGGCTAGACACAAAAATTAAGGGCTGAGATGCCAGGATGCCCTGATAAAGTCAGGGACGCAGAGAAGTAAAACTGGATGTCTGTCCACTGAGGGGAAAGTGATGGGCACGAATGGAAAAGCAAAACTAATCTTAATAAAAGTGCTGCATTTCAGCTCACCAGTAGAAATATCCTGCTTAGAAATGGCTGCGTTTTGCTGCTGTCATCTGCTGGTTGCTTAGGCCCCCGTTTTCACATTTTTAAGGGAGTGCGAAGTGTTTTAAGCTCTCAGAAAAAGCCAAAGCCTGTTCCTGTGGTAACAGGAGTGCTGTCCGTAATAAAAAACAGAGGACAATGGACTGTTTCCAAAAGGCATATTTACTTACAGTGCACGGAGAGGTAAGAGAGGTAAGTCCCCCTGCTCCGGAGGTGCAGTGACTGATGGAAATTCTTAGATGGGAAGCCCTATATAAAATCTTTTTGTCAGCTAAGACAGCTTTTGGAGTTCTAATAAAATAATCTAAAATTCACCTGAAGTCCAGGAGGAGGTCCCAAAGTTCAAAAGATCACTGAAAGTTTAATTAATGGAGTTAAGAGAACCAGAGACTTTTATAACTGCTTACACTATGTTCCTTTTTTTTTAGCAGTAACTTATGTCTGAAAACTATACTATATTTTTGTTATCTTTAGGAAGGGAAACAAATTAAGACTAAGGGCTGTGAAAACTGAGAAGTGAAAATATGAAGAAAAACATGGATTAATAATATATATACCTTCCTAAACACATGGAAGATTTTTGCCTTTCAGCAAGTTGCTCAAAAGTGCAATAATAGGGGACTCAGCTTATTTCAGGTGCTTCCCAGAATCCCCCAGTCCCTCCCGACAGCTATGCCCACCTCTGGCATATATGTAAATCAGCTACCCTCAAAATTGCTCCTCCAGACTTCCTTTGCATGGGACCTAAACTGAGGCAGCTTGCTAATCACACCAACTGGCTGACAATTAAAAAAGGCACAGTCAATCAGCCATCATTAAGTTGGAAGTGACAGGCTGGGTTTTATTTTTAACTAAAACTAGTGGGATTCATGCAAACTTCCCCACAAAGTTTCTCTTGCACTTTGTGTACAGTTTAATACTTTCCTACACGCACCGTTTCTTCGCTGTAGAAGGCAGGCCAAAAATAGCATTCAAAGTAAGGTAAATCTAGGCTTTGCATGGCTGCAGTGATTACCACATGCTGAACCAGCATGTTTGGATATTACTGCATCTGTGATGTGTGTGCTGCAGAGCAATAGATGGACGGATTTATACTTGCACAGAAAAGAAAGACCCCATGCAGGGAGTTTTATTTAGCATTTTACATGCTTATAGTATGTAACTGGTGAGAAGCCTTTCTGTGCAAAAGCCTGTTCAGAGGGAAAGGCAAGTATAAAATCAGTGCTCTCTCCAGTGCACAACAGTTGTGAAGTTGTCACCAATCATTTTTAGATCAAACAAAACGGATTCCATTTTGGACAGAGCCAGAAAGCTCCCACTTGGGTGAATGCTAAAGCCCTGTCTGCTCCTTGTGAAGCCTATGGGAACCAATTTATATGATCTCAACGAACAGGCAGAAGTTCTCTTGCCCCAGCCATGGTTTTGGGTGCGTTGCAACTGGCATTCCCAGTACTGCAGAAGTAAGATTTGGGGAGTGAGAAGTCTGGTACAGAAACTCATTTTTATACCTGCAAGTCATGCTGTGCAGTGTTAATAAACGTCTGGTGTTCTGCTCCAGGAGGCAACAATGGAAGCAACCAGAGCGCTCGCAATTAATCATCTCAGTTATGAAACATCTCCCCCTTTTTTCACAGCTGGAAAAGTTGTAGATCTACATGGTAATTAGGCTCAGCAGCCGATGCAAGAAGAAACCCATTTCTCTGGGCTAACTGTTTGGAGGGGTGTGAGATAACACAACAGACCTCTTTTCCCACTTTCTGCGAAAATCCTACCTGCTAGGATGCCGGTGGCCTCAGCGCTAGGCACAGTTGTATGTAACGGAGGTGGCCCACAAGCAGGGAACCACCTGCAGCAGTGGCAGCTGCTGGGCGCACTGAGAGCATCACAAAATAAATTGGCTACTCTCAGCAATAACACAAATGCATTTGTAACACTCCCAGGGCTTATTGGGCACCAGAGGAGTCATAGAAAGATATGGGGAGATCAGTTCTGTTAGGACCCCTGCCCCAAAGAAAGCCTGCTGCAGAGCTAAGCCTGGCAGTGTAACAGCCCACAAGGGAAGCTCAGGGGCAAGGCAGTGATCTGCTTGGGTCTGCTGCTGGCGCCCGTGTTCATCACACCATCAAAACACAGGGGGGGCTGATGATAAAAACCTTCTTGACTGGCAATCAAAAATGAAATGGCAATGTTGCTTCACATTACACAATATGCATTCCCTCCCCTTCCCTAGCAGTTGCAAGAGATTAAAAGCTTCAATTTTAATCAATGAGGGGAGGTGAAGACAATATTTATTTTTTAATATTTACAAGATTAAAAATAGTAAACCTTTGATTTATTTCTTTATCCTCATTCAAGTCCTGTGCAAGCAACACTGCCCTGAATCGATATTAGCAGACAGCCTGCAGAAGGCTTTCTGAGTCAACTAAGGAGAGTCTCTTAATTGTGACAGATTTCTAAACAGGGAAATGGTATTAATCCACAAAAAGCACAATAGTAAATCATCGTCAATCTGGATCTTCACTCTAACACAGCCAGTTTACACTTTGTTTTCCTATGGACACTGACATTTCCTGTTGAATGATCTGTCCACACACAAATAAATCACTCATTTTGCACTGCCTGCCTGAAGAAGAGATGCTCATACCTTTCGCTGAGGTAAATCAGCAGAGTGCCTTTTATAACAACTGCTGAGTCCCTACATGCAGAAAGCAGCACATCAGCACACATGATTTTTTTTCTACAGCCATACCTCACTGTTCAAAGATCCTTGAATGAAAAGTATGCTAAATTGCCTTGCATTTCTCAACAAAAACCAACAGTAAAATAATAGCCTGACAAACAAGATCAAATGTCCTTTTGATTTAGATTTAGACAGAGAAGCTACATGTCCAGGAAAAAAAATAAGTCTACCTCTGTAATGCCAAAGTATTCTCAGAATTAGGCTCGGTTCTACTTTTAACAGAAGTGGTGGTGCATTCCATCTCGCTCCCACAAAAGCACAGTCAGGACCTCTGAGGAAGGCATTTCATTTAGATATTTTATTCAGAATAGAATAGGGGCCTGCTGGTACCCTGTGGAATTAATGTGGCTCTGGAACACTCTTAGAGATGTTGGTGCATTGGCTAATCTCTGCACCTGCCTGCAGCCTAAAGACAAAATATATTAATCCAGACTGTGCCATGAATCCATACTACCTCAGGCTTCCCAAAGGCCCCGGGGGATACACAGTGCCTTGTTTTTCAGGTAAGTATTTAAACACTTACTAAGATACCCAAGTCCTTGATGTGGCAAGGAGAGGAGAGATTTCAGGCTTATCCCCCACGTCTCACCCATCCATGAACACTGTCACAGCCAAGGGAGCATGCTGGGCTTGTTGAAGGAGAGAAACCCACTGTGCTCCCTCTGTGCCTCCAGGGAGGGGTTCAGAGGTGCAACTGCTCCCACACCCACAATTTCCCATCTTCCGTGTGACCTGAAGGGTGCCCAGAAAAGAGCACCGTAAGGGAGATGATGAAGCGGCAAAAAGGAGAGGGGAGGGAGCGAGGCACACAGAAAGGAGTCAGGTTCACAGTTACCAAAAAAGAAGTGAGAAAGCAAACCCACCGACAGCTTTTACAGTAATTGCTCTGCTCAGACAGCTGTCCCATGCCGTCTGGCAGAGGCACAGAGGGGTGAAGTTAATGCTGCCGCAGCTTTCTCTTTGAATTTTTATGCTGCTCTTCTTCCTAGCAAAGGTGTGCACGGTCCTCCAAGGACTAACTTCCTTGCTTTGACTGCCTCAAACTGGAAAATCCCTGTCCCCCCAAAGAGGAGTAAGGACACAAGGGATTGCTTAGGGGAGGAGGAGTTGGGAGGGAAAAGCTGTAGGGAAAACTCTTGTCTCAGATCCATAATCCTCACTCAGAAGAGAATGCATGGGTCTCTTGATGGCAGAGGGTGTAGCATGGACCGTGCTGGGCTGTCTGTAACCAAACAGCTACAAATACACAAGGAATTACTCCATTCTCCGTACTGAAAAAGTCCTCACATGGGTTTGCTCCACACCCATTAGCAGTTTCTCAAGAAATTCCTGAGCATGGACCAGCCAGGGTCCATGGACTGTCAATTGGTAGTTTGGACCAGACCACATTGTTTGAATGTTTGAAGTAGGCCCTTCTGCTCTATGTACATTCAATATACAAGTCTAGACATAATCAGAAGTGTTACTAGATCTAAATCAGTGAAACAGTCCTTTAGGAAATCTTGCAATGGAATATTAACATATCTGGAGATCACTGTGAATGCAATGAAGCCAAACAATAACAATTTAAAAAAATTGTCTTAAGTGAAAGCTTCTTCAAGCGTAACAGAGGCTGCAGAGTCTGTTAAGATGTGAACAAAATAAAACCATATTGATTTTTGAGGGTATAACTTATTTGCTTTGTTATCATGCTAAACTGCTGCTACAGCTAAACTATAGCTATATGACTTCATTTTCTGGGACAAGATGTTCATATAAAAAAAAAACCCCTATAACTAAAACCCAGAGAGGGACAGGAAAGGACAGAAGCACCCTGAGACAAGGTAAAACAATCTTTCCTTTCTCACATGGAGATGGAGAATGGAATTTGGTGAAATTAAAGGCAAGGCTAGTCTATGAACTCTAGAGTGGGAGCACGAGGAGGTGAATTCCCCCCGCTTATGCCCAAACTGAGCTGAACTTATTGCTTAAGAAAACCCCCCAAATACCCAACCCAACCCAAAACAAACCAAAGACAAAAAAACCCAACACAAAACAAAACACAGGAATAGGGTGCGTTACTTCTGTTGGAGTTACAGATGAGGAGAGAGTGCGGAGAAAGGTAAGAGGCGAGACCTTCGGCTTAGACAGCTGAGAAAGGTGTCCTTTGCCATGGTCACATGAAAGTTGCCTCTTAGTGCAGTACTGAAGCAAGAGCTGTAAACACCCAAACACAATGTCACGGGCAGCACAGCTAAGAGCTGTGACTAACATCATCCTATGTTTTGCCCTGGAGAAGCGAAGAGGGGTGTCACCATGCCTGGCTGGGGAACCCCTCTGTGCCCCCTTGCCTCGGCAAGGGGCAGCAAGCAGCAGGATGTATTAGCCTGCAGATGTTTTGAGCCCCTGAAAAGATACACACAGGGGAAGGAAGCATGCCATACATGTTGCCATCAAGAAGTTGAACAAATTAATTTTCAATAGGCTTGAGCGAGCCATTGAGTTACAAACAAACTCTGAGCTAAGTCATGCCAAAAGCTTGCTGGTCAAATAAGCCATAATAGAAATTGATCTGTTGGATCTCCCCTTCCAGAGGCTTGATCCAGCACTCCCTGGGACCCTTGCCGCTGGCTCAAACCAGCAGAGGAAGAAGCTACACATGCAAAAGAAAATTACAAGGGGTAAGACATGGATGAGGACGGAGTACCAGCCTGGGAGGGGTGGGGGTGGCACATTCCTTATCACAGGACAGGAGTCCAGGGCCCCACTGAAACCCCCACCAGCTGATCTACATTACTAGTCACACAGTGCCCTAAGCAGCATGTTTTTCTCCCCTGCTCCTTTTCATTAATAATGATGGAACAACTTTTTCCCAGATAGGTTTTGCCATGATCGCTGTCCCACGTGGAGAAAGCTCACAATAATAGCCTGAAAAAAGGTGAAAATGGATGACAGACCTGCCAGTGCAGATGGACCACTGGGCAGAGGAGGTGCTCAGCACGTCCTGCTCCACAGTTACCCCACAGCTTTCTGTTTGCCGCAGGTACCCAAGGATGATGCTCTGTTCCCTTCCTATGTGAGCAAGTCACTCCCCACAGCTCATCAGGGCTGAGTGTGAGCACCAGTGCAAACAGCTCTGAATTAAGCTGCTGTAATTACGAATGGCTTTCAGAGCTCAAAACCTGTGACAGTCCTCAGGTTCACCAGAATATGTGCAACCTTCAGGAGCAAGGCCAACACACAGAGCAATGCTTTCTGCCTCTGGCATTGCTTCTGCGTCAGGACACTCGCTAATATAACACACCATATGGGAAGTCTTAAAAATGAAAAAGAAGAGGGATCCTGAATGAGCCTTGGTAGGACCCCCATTTTTAGGAAAAACGAACGCAGAATTCAAGTTAAAATAAAGCTTTTCTAAAAACTATGTGACACAGAAACAATGAGTGATTCAGTGAAGAAACAATGTGATTCATTAAAACTTCAAGCAAAATCAGAAAGCCAATTTAAAAAGAAATTATTCTAATCTGAAATGGAAAGAAAAACAGGACGTGTGTTAAAACAGTCTGATAGCCTCACCTGCTAAAAAGCCTCAGAGATTCACACTGTGCTGGAGGAACTAGATAACATCAGTCACTCACAGTGTTGTTCCTGGCTTTAAGAGCATCACAGGGAAAAGAAACGAGCCTCTCTAGATGGTATTTCACTGCCTTAAAGGCACTCGTTTTTCCTCACATCTCCTCGGCTCACTCTCCAGCACACCTTCCAGGAGCAAATGCACCAGAGGTCCTATTGTCCTCTTCCCTGGCTGCTCCTGACTCAGTTCTGTAACGCAGCTTATTTTCCTCATGGTAGAAAACAGCACTATGTGATCATGTACATTAAAAGCCGTGGGGGAAATCTTTGCTTTACTGAAGCGCAGGAGAATTTTATTTGTGATTTCGCGAGAGGCAAAATTTCAGGTTTTATTTTCTTGCTCTTGCACAGATTATGTTGGTCTAGCGGTTAGTTGGAGATGGTGCATTAGCTGGTGCAAATGGAGGCAATGATGAGAAAAGGAAAAAAAAATATTTCAGCTGAACACTTGTTTTCTGTGGGAACACATTTGGTCGCTTGGTGTAGGCCTTCCTTCCTGAATTTTGACCATCAATAAAATGTACATATATTTATATGGGTTTAAGACTCCTAGAAATCTGCCTTGGCTCCCCCCCTCGGGCCAAGCTCCATGGCTCAAGTTTGCAGAGAGGCCCTCCTCCAGCTGTGTGAAATCTTGAAAGGCACTTAATGAGTTAGACATTATTAATATTCTTTCCCAACATCAGAATGCACTAATTAACTCTTTGAAGAGTCATCCTAAACACTGCTTTATAACTTCCAGTCCTCAAAGGTGGCTATGTAGTCTCATTGTGATTTTAAAGAATATCTTTCCAGATTAATAATTTTCCCGTTTGGGAAAAAAGTTCAAAGTCCTGGTTCTGCCTTGGAGTGTGCATTAGTGACACTAGATGTGCCATAAAGATTTCAGAGCATGAAACATGATATGCTGCAGTACTTTGCAATTACGAATTAAAAGTCACCTCGCCACCCTGGGCAAGAGAGATGACTGCAGGTTGAAAAGCTAGCAGGCACGCTCACTTTATGGGCTCATAAATGCAGCGTGATGGCTGAGCTACCTAAAGCACAAGAAAGAAAACAAAAATCCAGAGTTGATAATAGCATGCTGAGCAGATGCCTTAAGTAGGTCATTCAACATGCCAGGCCTCTAAACGTTATTTGGGAGTGAGAAAGCATTATTTTCCCACTTCAGTGTGACTTTCTCTTCCCTGTCATGTGGAACTAACCTTTTGTGCTCAGTACTATTATTAATTTATTAGCCTTCTGAACGTCTAAATTGTTTTGCAGTCTATGGACTACATCTAAGTGCTTGTTGAGGGACAATGCAGCACAAACGCGTGTGCGTGTGTGTGTGTGTGTGTGTGCATCCACATACTTGTATGTGTATTTCGAAGAGCAGGCTTGATGAAAGAACAATTCTGCCTATATATTTTTGACAGTGCAAACAGCCATTTTCTTCAGCGCAGAATGGCAAGGAGTGTATTTCTGTTATAATTAAATGTCAAACCTTACGAGTGATAACTATGTAGAAAAAGTCCTAAGTATATTTCTATTGAAATTAATTAAAGGAGACAATGATTTTCTTTCCATTTAGATTACATGACTCCAGCACAAACTGGTGCAGTACAGCGCAGCTGTCAGCCCGGTCTCGTTGCCTGAACAACTGCTTTCTGTTCACCTGATGAAACTGCCCTGGATGGCACTGCTTTTCCTAAGAGATGAACTCACTTCTGTGCCCAACAGGGAATCACGTACACTTTCAGCAGATACGGGGTTTGAAACAATCCCCTGAGTAACTTTATGTAACAGGACTTGGATTGTGTCCCTGGTGTTGAAAGTAGCATGATCTCTTTTGTGCCTAGGAACAATACACAGATTTCTGCAAAGCAGGCTCTGGCTCGGCACATCTGACTGCAATACGAGAAGTTAGACTTTTCCCAAAGTAGTCCTTGAGTAAATCTGTAGGAGATGTCATAGGTGGAGTTCATCTGATGTACCGTAGGTATTTAAAAGTTAGTGATCAAGGACTCTCTCAAAAGTCAACAGAAAGGGGATGATTTTCCCATCCCAGGCTGGGCACTGAAGAGGGGCCAGATGATTTGCCTTCTGGAGGAACCTTTCCTCGTGGGCTATAAAGGTGGCTGGTGGCTAGCTTGGATGTCATCACCCAGATTTTAGTGAAATGAACTCCACCCTGCATGCACCACATTGACACAACCTTTCTTGGACTCTCCATCCACTCTCATGTAATGCCCACACGTCACCCAACCAACATTTCCCTTCCTGCTGCAAAATCCAATGCTGCTTTAGAAGTGCTATTCCTTCTTGCTTTGGGTCACTGACCCCATGGCAAAGTCCACGTACCTAATGCTGAGCTTACATCGGGTATCTGCACTGGGGACTTGAGCTCCACCAGTGTTTCTGCTTGGGCGACCCCCTATGGCAAGGCCTTGCAGGGGAACCAATTTTCCTAGAAAAAAGGTGCTCAGGAGAGAAGAAAATCCATGCAAACCCAGCCAGGAAGCTATGCCCCATATGCATCCCCAGACTACAGAGTTGAACTCCAGCACAGTTCATTGTCAGGAAAAGACCAATATGTGTTTTTGCTGTACACAACCTTGTCATGGCTAATGGGGGAAGGGGAGTCCCAGGAAGCTAGCTCAAGTGACAGGTTCACAGTTTTAAGAATGAAAGAATACATTTTGGCACAATGTATGTGGCATTATCTTGTCCCATAAAATCACCGTCAGCAAAGCCTGAGCAGAATTGTCCTCGTGGGACTGTAGCTTGTGGCACGTCACAGGTAGGCAAGATGGCAAGGGGCGGGGAATGCTGAAGTCAAGGCTTGGTGGGCAGAGAAGCAAAAAGCCAGAAACTCCAAACCAGCTTTCAAGCCCCAAAGCCCTTCTTCTGGTCTGAAGCAGAGTTAACAAGCCTCAAGTCAGAGGTAAGCTGACAAGCTGGAACCAAACCTGATTACAATTCACCTCTTTCAGGCTCCAGCACAGACAGAGGGGAACTGTAATCCCATGGCATCTGCTTTTTGCCATGGGTGTTTTGTGCCGTACTTGGTATATTAATGAGCACAAGGAATGCACTAAAAATTAAAACTCCTTTGAAAGAAGCATCTGTAAGACGCTCCAATGGCTAGAGAGAAACTAGTCTCAGAAAAGTAAAATTCTAGTTGTGTTGAACTCCTGTAACTGTAGAGACTGAAACTGTCTTGTGAAGTATTGAGGTAGCCTTGCTACATTATCAGATGAGATGCCCTAGGTACAGCTGCAGAAAAATGTGTTTCAGCAGGTAGAGGATCGCAGTTAATGCCCAATGATCTATAAATCATCGTTATGAGATTTCTCTATGCAAATGAAATTTATATAACCCTCATAAATCTTAAAAAAAATCATAAAGATTAAATTTTGCAGCCGCAACGCAAATTAAAGAATCCCTTAACCTGTTTTCAAGATACGTCTTTATAGCTAATTAATTTCTAGATGGAGTGTTCTTTGAAAGGACTAATGGATAGTGAGCATTGCTGATTGAATATAAAATGAGCAGGAGGGTTTAAGAAGTGGGCTCTGAATGTAAAATCGCTACCAAGCTTTATTAAACTTGCCATATTAAAATTCTAAACTATGCAAGTGAGAGAAACAGGTACTAATATAATACTTTGCTGAGTACATTTTATTTATGCAACATCAATAAATTTCTCTTAGTTCATCTATGCCATGTAGATACATCAGACTGTCCTCTGACCTATATCTTAACAGGTGAGAGACAAAACCTCACCTCGGAGGAATCCAGAATCTGGATCCTATGAGACTATAAAATATCACTTTATCCATTATGCAATGGAGAAAAAAAGCCAAAAACCAGCAACTGTGAAGGAAAGGAAAAGAAATGTAATTCATGTCACCCTGCTAGGACTGTTTCTCAGAGCTGCAAATCTACGGGAAACTTTTATTGAGCCATCATTAACGAACAGCAACAACATTTATTGAAAGGCCAGTTAATCCTCAATGACCTGAAAACATCAAGAGTAAATTGGGGGTTGTTAAACACTGCGAACTGTCTACAAGCGTGTGCAATCTCTTGGTGAGAGAAAGGGGAAAGCAAGAGTAGTCACCTTACCCGTTTCCTCAAATTGCAGGTGAGCGTGAGATTCCTTGAGAACGAGTTTGCAAAAGCAGTGTAAAAGTCCAACACTTTAAGCAAGGCTTCTCGTTTAATAATATGTAAATCGCAGTACGTCAGAGCCCGTACATTGGCACATGCATGGGCCAGACTGGTTTCCTTCCAGAAGATATCACCAAACACATCGCCTTTACCTGAAAAACAGTAGGACAAATTTGTTAAAAGGTAAAACTTATGCAGTGTTCTTCAGCATGCAAATGATTTCTTTCCAAGGTGTCTTGTGCTTCCAACTACTCTAACATAAACTCCTAACTGTGAAAACTAATAAGGGTAAAAGTTTAAAAAGTATTTGAGGTACTTGAGTATCCTTAACAGTAGCCCACGTTTTTAAGGTATTTATAGATTGCTCTGTGAAGTGTCACAAAGCATAAAAACCAGACTGTAAAGGTCTCCTTGTAGCTGAAAATGCAGGTAAAAGATTTTTCCAAAGGCTCCTCAATATAATAAGCACTTAACTAATGTTTAGGTGATTGAATATCTCTAAGGGTCGTTCCAATGTGACTTAGGAGCTCACTCACCAAAAAACCATGACAGCCAGGTTCCTATGTCACCAAGGCTTTGCAGTGCAGTGCAACAGCCAGCTTCCAGGGCCCAAGGACCACATTTTAAAGGACGTTTAAAGATTTTTACTTCAGTCTAAGTGGCAACACTCCTGAAAACTGAAGAACATCCCTGAGACTTTTAACCTATAAAAAACTGGCTGTAAACCTTAAACAGGTCCAGAAGTCTAGTCCTAAATCCAACAACAGCCACTTAAGTAGAGGCTTATGCTTAAGTCTGTATTTAAATGTCTGCTGAGTAAGAAAGGGTTTGACCCCTTAGACACCTGCACATATAACTAACTTCAACCAGATGTGAAAATTATACCAGAAGGCTACTTCTACATCGGTAGGTAGTGCTGAGGATTGGTAGGCAGTGCTGAGGTGCTGAGGACTTGGCCTTCACCCTGCACATTTTGAAGACTTAAGACTAGCTGTAGTCCAGTCCCACAGTCAGAAGAGCTCCAAGCAGTAGAAGCGCATGAGATGGACTCTTCTGCATCCCCCCGTTTCCTTCCCTCTGTGAGGAATCCACATCCCTAGACAGCGGTGCTGGACACCGAAGCAGGATAAGTGAGGAGGATCAGGACATCAGATTCAAAATCACACTCCTGCCCCAACCAAAACACCAGCATGGATGCAGACTGGAGAGATGCTTTCAGGTTTGGACCCTGCCGTTCCTCTGAGAAGCAGCGGCAGCAGCAGAAACCACCTTGAAGCATCCAAAAGCTGCCTCTTACTTCCCAGATTCTTGCCAGCCACGGGCTGGGCAAGGGCCCTGGCGCACGGTTTGTGGCTGACACCTCAATCCTGAAGCAGAAACCATGGTACAAATGGCATTCTTGTTTCAGACCCCAGTGATATCCAAGGTCTTTATTTTAGCAGTTATTAAAAGGAAACTAAAATGAATCAGTCAGTGGTGGTATCACTGTTGATTTCAGCTACCTCAAGCAGCCCCTTGGTGAATGTCAGTGATTTTATAGTTTTGGGGTAAAAAAAGGTAATACATTTTAATATTTCCTCTTTGAAGAACTTTTCACTCAACTCAATTTTGGGAACACAGGCAAGAATAATAATTTATCCAACCTCATTACTTTTTGGGGTTAAAGGCTGCAGTTCTCTATTTCCATTTTTGCTTTAGACGTTGTATCCAGTAAAACATAGCCAACATTTCTCATGTAGAGTAAAATAAGATGTGCAAGTTGTTCTCATCACTTCCTTTTGTTTTAATTTCCTAACAAAACTCTGTATAGCAGAATTATCCCTTAAAAAGGTTATAACTGCATTCTCATTGAGCTGCTTTTAAATAATTCTACATATTTTGATGTAACGAAAATTAACTACAATACATAATACAGACAGCATAACAGTATAATTTATAAAACAAGTTGCTTTAAAACTCTCTCCTTACCACAGAGCATTTCCTAGTAATGTATCATTTATCTAATGTACTGTTTAGAAATTACCCTTTGCTGTTAATTGTCCTTGTATATAGCCACAGTTCAAAACCTGGTTTACAGACATACTCAGGACAGTTACATAATTTATAGAAAATAGACCATTTCAGAAATGCACAAGATTGCTTAATGGATTTGCTCTCTGAGCTGGACACAGGACAGAATCAAGTCCTGCTTTCAGTGGCTGCAGAGTGCGGTTAAAAAGACAAAATTCAATACTAGGGAATTACAATTTTCCCACTGAAATGTGAGCAAAATACTTGGTTTTCTTTCCAAATTTAAGGTAACACACAGCTAATTTAAACCGAGGGGTTGAAAGCAGTGGATGCCCACTCCCAAAGTCTGCACGATGGTGTGTTATAGAATGTGTACCCAAACCGCAGATAAATGAAAGAACCATTCATAAACATGAGACAATATCATTGCCTTCAGTTCAGTGAGGCAGGGAACTGCACTGGGTCCCTCAGAAAGGCTGGGACATGATGAACTGAACCTATTCACTCCTCCATGAGCCATCAGTCACTGGACTGGAATGGTGAAGCTATAAGCCCCTCTTACACTGTGGTTTATTATCTTCAGAAAGTATAAAATCTTGGAAGCATTTAAGGGTTCTTGAATTTGACATTTCCCACACACACTTCTGAGTCTCATTTGCCTGTTATAAATTTGCTAAGGAACATACTGAGTGAAAACAAACCAACCAGATTCTCCAAAACATCACGTCTTTTCTCATAAATACAGAGATTAATGTACTATCCTTCGTCCCTATTAACTGTAGTTCACTGAGTAGTGAGCGGTGATTATTCATTCAAGTTTAATTTTACATGGTGCAACTAAATGAAAAAACCTGTCAGAGTTGCAACAAAAAATTTAACTGGTAGGTCTGAAACACCAGTGACGCAGAGGCACGTACACGTTGTACACCTGCACGATGTGCACACCTCCAGGGGAAGCCCAGGGCTGGGCTGGGGATACAGAGGCACTTGGGGCTGATGCAGCCTGCAGACTTTTCAAAGCCTCTCTCTAGAGATTTCTTGAGGCCCCAGCAAGTCACCTCCCAAATCTGCACTGCCCTGAGACCTGAGCAGTCTTATTACCCCTCCTGAATAAAGGTGAAGCTCTGGGAAGTCCCCCTGCCCCTGTTCTCACGGTGCCCGAAGCATCGCTGAAAAAAGGAATAACGTAAAATTAGAGCAGGAACCGCTTGTATACGTTTTGCAGATGGTATGAAGAAAGGGAAGAGGAGCCATCAGAATGTGGATGCTGCTGGACTAAAGCTGGCAGGAACATGGGTGTAAGGATTTGGAGACTGAAAGAACCACAGAAACCAAGAGGGCATGTGCAGGGTATTGGTAACAGGCAAAATTTTTGCTGAAATAGCTACACTGGTGTCATCCTAAACATGGACAAAAATTTGCTGGTGTATTTTGTACGTATGCCTGTACATAAAATGTATATATTCATGCATGTGTGTATATATATTTAGATACAATCACATGGTATGTAACTATATAACACTATTCTATCTTTTATATTATGATAAATCTCCTATACAGAAGTGGGAGGGCAGATGTTCTCCGCGGCCTCGCAACGTGGACCAACTTGCTAATCTGTGAGAGCAGCTCACGCCTGGACCTTTCAGGCAGAAAAAAATCTTAAGGGCCTCATGAAACTCCCTGGCAGCTTGCAAAGGGAATGAAAAAGTTCTTGAACGCAGAGAGGAAAGACTTGTTAAACAGCATCTCAGAAACCATATATATGGGTTTAACCAGCTGTTTAGAGCAGTTGTTTTGGTGCAAAAGTATTTCTCCGACTGTTATTACAAAACATGTAACATTATTGTTGAGATGTTAAAAAAGCTGAGCCTCAGTTTGCAGGGTTGATGTGGCCTTTGGAATCTCCTACTGCATAAATAAATGGGGGAACAAATTCACTCCATTGGCGGGGGTGGGGGGCATTTGTTTAAAAACATTTGTGAATTTAGTCAAAAAAAGAAATAAACCTTTGTCAAACTTACAGGGCAAGTATACGGAGGAGACTTCATGAATTCAAATTCCCACACAGGTAGCACAATGTGATTTTAAAAGTTGGTAGTTTTGTGGTGTCCTCTAATTTTATTGACCTGGAGGTCTGTAAGGTGAGCTGGAACTGGTACACGAGTGTTGTTTTAGCTTAGTAGCAGATGGACTGACACAGTGGAGTCACAGAGCAACTGTCATGGTAGTAAAGCAGCAGCGTATTAATTCTGCATCTGTTTCCTGTACTGGCTGATGAAAAGCTGGACATGAGCCGGCACTGTGCGTTTGCAGCCCAGAAAGCCAACCATATCCTGGGCTGCATCGAAAGAAGTGTGACCAGCCCATCGAAGGAGGTGATTCTGCCCCTCTGATCCGCTCTCGTGAGACCCCAGCTGGAGTGCTGCGTCCAGCTCTGGAGTCCTCGGCACAGGACAGATATGGACCTCTTGCAGCGGGTCCAGAGGAGGCCCACAAAAATGATCAGAGGGATGGAACACCTCGCCTATGAGAAAAGGCTGAGAGAGTTGGGGTTGTTCTGCCTGGAGAAGAGAATGCTGTGGGGAGACCTTATTGCAGCCTTTCAGTACTTGAAAGGGGCTTATAAGAAAGATGGGAACAGACAATTTAGCAGGGCCTGTTGCTATAAGACATGGGGTAATTGTTTTAAACTAAAAGAGCGTAGAATTTGACTAGATATATGGAAGAAATTTTTTACAGTGAAGGTGGTGAAACACTGGAACAGGTTGCCCGGAGAGGTGGTAGATGCCCCATCCCTGGAAGTGTTCAAGGTCAGGTTGGACGAGGTCTGAGCAACGTGCATCTAGTTAAAGATATCCCTGGTCATGGCAGGGTGTTGGACTAGATGGCCTTTAAAGGTCCCTTCCAACTCACACCACTCTATGAGTCTATAATTCTGTGATATCTATGTAAAGGCAAAATTTATCCTTCTCTAGACGGGGACAGAAACTGAGCTAAGGAATACCCTAGTAGACAAGAGACCTTGGTAATACCTTTCGAAGAAAGTTTGGGCAGGCAGTGGAAGAATAAATTCTTGGTGGAAAACAGCACTGAGGAAAAACACAAAAAAGGGACCAAGGCTTATTAAGGTGTTAAGGTGTTTTCCTGTGCTGTGCAGTCTTAGCTAATAGACCAGCTACCCTTCCTCCCATTTTAAAACTTCTCCAAAGTCCCATCAGTCACACTAGCAACAGCCAGACATGACGAATTATGTAGATTTTCCCCCATGATATGCTCAAATCTTCTGTTGCTTATGAAAAGCAAAGGCTGATTTTGTTGCAGAATCAGGAAAACTGTATCATGTAGAGAAAACGTTCATCTAATCAGCTCGGGCACCAACAGCCATGAAGTGACTGCAGCACGTGCAGAGGTGGAGATCAGCGCACAAATACCAAGTCCCTGCAGCCATAATTACATATACTAGTATGTATATTCATACAAATACATCTGCCTGTGTCTACAAATCTACAGTGAAACCTCTGGCTGCAGGACAGAGACAGATCTTGAACTGATGTAGAAATCCAATGAGCAAGGAAGGAATCAGCTCCTGTCACCCCAAGCAGCACACAGCTCTGTGATGGTTCAGCAAGTAGGTAAGCTCTGCAGCTCCTTGCCACGCAACATCGGGGATGGTTGCATAGGTTTACAAACTGATGGGATGGATTCATAAAATAAAATCCATCTGTGGCTACTAAACCCAAAGATTTCCCTCTGGGTGAGGAAGACCTTAAAATACAATTTAATGGAGGGCTGGAGAATATTCTGGGGAAGAATCACTGCTTACTTTATCTTCCTACATTCTCCTGCACACCCACTATTGGCCATTTTTGGTGACAGGCTACTGGGCTGGCTGGATTTCTGGACTTAGATAATACAACTGTTTATATCTGACGAGGGGATCTGGAGAAGATGCAGTGGTGCAAATTCATCAGCTGCCTCCTGCCAGCTGGAACATCATTGCTTCCTGTAAGCACAGCCTATGATGTGCAGAGATGAGTACTAGACTGTGACAGAGTGCTCCTTGCCTTTGTGAATGTTTTAGCCAAAATCTCAGCCTTTCCTATGGCATCCAAAAGGGCCAGAACTCCCTTGAAAATCAGATCAGAGCTGAGCACTGACCAGTCAGAAGTCCAGCTCTACAGGACTGCACATTAACATGTGAAAGGGCAGAATGATGAGAAAAAACAGTATTTCTACCATCTGAAAGATTGTCAAAATAGCCAGCAAAGAAACAGCAACAAGAGACTGTGCCAAAGATCGAAGTCCATGCTGGCAAAGGTACTTTTCATTATTTTACACAGTGCAACCTTCCCCATCTGCACCTAAAAACACAAAAGAAATTTACCTTTCTTCCAGCCTTCAGGACTGCTGCAAGAAGAAAAAAAGATCTATATAGATATTCCCCTGTTAGCGAAGGCGTTATGGTCCCCATTTCTCTCACTTTTAGTGCAAGTCTATTAGTAATTCATATTATTCTAGAAGCCCCAGCTCCTGGAGACAGGATATCTCCATTTTGATTTTATACAGAAATAAGTTTCTATCCTTCTTGACCAAGGAAATAAACTTGAAAGCATGACCATTCCCACCATCTTCAAAACTCATACGGCAAATCAGATTGCCTCAAACTGTTAGTCTGATTTAAAAGAAATATATCACATGATGTTAAAATAATTTTCCTTTTCTTGCACTGCCAAGACTTTTGAGCTCCTGGGTTTGGCAGTGAAGCGTGCAGGTCTAATTCAAAAACATTTCAGTTCAGTGAAAGGAATCTTTCTGACATTGGAGGCTGCAGATCACATCGATAACACACCAGCTGGCACTAAATTAAGACTGATGCTTCTTCTTATAGTTAACTGTCATGCAGATAGAGATGAAAATATTTTAAATTTACAAAATGTGAAAAATTGAACGTTCCTTTCAACTCCATCAGTAAGAACTAATAACACTTTTGAACAAGCACCAGTAGGTCTAATTCGTACATGGTACCATGTATGCTAACAGAGACCTGCAGGATATAACTTATTCCAAGGCAAGCGCTTAAGAAGAGCTGCCCAGTGCAGAGCAGTACATCACATCGGTTCTCAGATCAGTAATCCTTCAACTATTTTGTAAAATACTTTTGAGATTCAGCACTTAAAAAATAACCTGCATCACACTAATTATTGCAGTCCTGCTAGCTGAAAAAAAGCCAACACTCTCCTTTATGAATCATTTTCCCCGTAGTTAATTTGGAGCTTTAACTCATTGGAAGAAAAGGGACTTTTCCTATAGATGAAATAGGACACAGGGTGTTCCGTAAATTGCTACCAGGTGCACGTTACTAACCTGGGGAAACTCTCACAATTAGTCTGCCTTGGTTTACTTCACATTAAAACCAAAAAGAAGTTCAGTATAAAATATCAAGAGCTGATTTGACATAAGGGCAAATTCTGCCACCTTCATTCCACTTGAGAAGAAAGCCAAGCTGCAACTAAACTAAAATCACAGAATTAGCTACTAATACTATGAGATGGAACTGGACTGACAGTTTTTCATGTCATACAGTGCTATACACACAGTCAGTCTTGTCCTGCACAAAGCATATGCCCAGCTGTATAACACCAAGGAAATTCAAAGTGTTGATGCGTGAATCCCAAATATCAAGTTTCTAATGCCCACAGATGAGAGCTATGGAGCACCTGGGCCTCCTGCTCACCTAACTGGGAGCTGCTACTTGCTCAGCCTCTAAAGAACTTTCCTCTGTGTGATTTGGTAGGAGACTTAATCTTTTGACCTCCAAACACGTGTGACATTAAGGGTAGAAGGAGACTCATTCCTATTTTCCACTGTCATACCGAATTTAAGAAGACGTGCCACTTGCGCTCTTGCTTTCCTTAACTCCTCTGATACTGTGTAATATCCCCTTCCCAGACCAAACATTTGGAAAGAAAGCATGAAGCAGACCTTTAATAAGTGAAACTCTGGCTTGCCTAAAAACAATAAATCAAAAAAATAACAGGTTGCACTGGGACTATATGCAGAACATGCTGAGAATTAACATGCAACACATAAAGGCAAATAACAACTTAATTGAATACATATGGGATCAGGACCCTAAGTGTGGCTTAAACATGAGCTATTAAATCTATTTTCGTCCTGGCTTGACTATCAGAATTGAATTCATTCAGCAGCAGCCCCCACTAGGATTTTACTGCTCAGTATATTTTTATCACTACACAGTTTGAGCAATATTTTTGATCAATTCCTACAATCAACATTTGCACGTGGTGGGTCATTATTTCTCTGCTGGCAAAACGACTTTTTAAAACCTTTTTAATCAATCTGCCTGGTGTAAGTTACTGTACAACTTACGCAGTCAGCTGTGCAAATAGCAGGAGCTGGAAAGCAGCTTCCAGAGACACCTGGTTGGCATCGCCACTTACATGAAACTCCTCGCCAGGAGCAAATTCAGGTTAATTGCAGCAGGGTGAATTGTTAGGTGCCCTCTGCTAGCAGATGCCTCATTTCATTAGCCTGGGGGACTTCAAACCCCCGGTCCTTCCTGAGACTTCTCTGCTGATAACGCCTCCCCATGCAGAGCAGTGGCAGTTAAATTGTTTACTCCTGCTTGAGACGGTGGAAAATTACTGATGTGCCTTCTCAGGGTCACCTCGCTTGCTAGGAAAGTTTTGATAATTAGAGACAAGACTCTTTGCCCTTCTCCATTATCCTGGCAACTGCAGATGAGTTATGTTGAAATGACTGGATCTTGTTTTCTCCAGCGAAGCAGCACCCCATCACACTAGCTCTGCATGTGGTGGGCTCTCTGCTACAGCAGCAGTCAGTACCTGCAAAAGGTGGGAGGCTGTCCTCAAGAAATGGAGATAACTAATGAGGGAAACATAATGGGGCACCTGGGTATCTTTATTAATGAGTCCTATAAACTGCAGATCTGCAATTGGATTCATTCTCTTACTGTACTGATTTCTGTAATGCTGATTACTGCAGCAGCTGGGCATTTAATTACACACAAATGAGAATAAAACCAAACCAGGGGAGAACAAAATCCCACAGTGCTGCAAGTTGCCCTGTCAATCACTGGGTTTCACCTGTTTCTGAGCACAAGAAATGCCAAAGCTGCGGCCGTTGAGCCAAGAAGATTGCTGCTGAACAAAAGGATGGTTGTTCCACAGTGGAGCCTGCAGAAAGCACCCGGACAGGATGCCAAGTCTCCTGAGGACACCGTTCCAGCAGGCAGGGAGGCTGGATGTGCCAACTCACCATGGCTGCGAGGGAAGGGAACAGGAAGATGGAGAAGGGGAAGAAGCAGCAACATCGTGGAGTGATTCATGCTGGGACCTGAGGGAGGATGAAGCCCTGCACTTTGGACAGAAGCACTATTTTGGTATCCCTACCTGATTCACTTTTCTAGGACATTCCACTTTTAAGAATACACCAAAACTTCCGTGTGTGGCTGAGCATGGTAAAAAAAAAAAAAGGACACACATTCTCTCTCTTTAAGCAAGGCAAAGCCACTAGCATGTTTAATAACACTACACCATTAAAACGGTAACTGCGAAGTACCAGTTCCAAAGCAAACTTAGGAAATGCATCGCTCTGCTAGGAGCAGAGGCTGGCAGACAGCATGTCCTGCCACGCTCCTGCTCTCATAGGGGAAGTTAATGAGGACAAGTTTCCACAGGATACTTATCTCATTTCCACTCTAGGTTACTGCTGGGGGATGGAGAAGATGGATCGACTGGTAGTACAACCCTGTAAGTTGTCTTTCCCTAGGAAACCCAGTGTGATGGCAGATGCTTGCGATATTCAAAGCAGGCTACAGAGGTTTTCATGTTAGCCAGAGGTTTTTAAACCTAGTCTCCCCCTTAGGCAGATGCACTTTCCTTGTTCTTGAACATCTCAAGGCAGAACAGATCGATAAAAATTATGTCCTTCACTGTCTGATCTCTAGTTGCTATTTCAGGTGCCACAGCTGCCACCGTAAATGGCTTTGCAGCTACATCTGGGAGAGATTTTCTTCCACAAGTGAACTTTTAGGATACAACATCTCATAACTACTCAGTTCACTATTCTGTTAAATAACTGTTAAAGCATTAAAAAACTCTTCAGTGTGCTCTATGACTAGAGGAAGCAGTTCATCTTGCTTTAAGTTACATTTAAAACATTCTGCCAATCCCTGTAGTACACAATGAACACAGCTCTGAGTCATGGGATTGCCTGTCAGCAGCCATGGCAGAATCGAAGGCACTTCTGGTAATTAAAGGTAATTCACTTTAACTAGATATGGTTAAAGGTCTCTCCAGCCAAATGGAGAATGACATAGATACTAGATTTACCATATCTACAAGATAGAAACAAAAAGTTCTTACTGTCATTCCAAACACAAAATGTTCATTAGTAAATGTAATAAAGTTTTGCATGTAATCCATTTAGTGACAGCTTCTAGTTCAGCGACTTACATATTTATTGTTCGTTTTCATTTTAATACCCAGAAAACCATTTTCTTGTTTAAATGCTGCTGCTTACTCTTAAAGGTTTTGGTTTTTAAATAGCTGTAAGCAAATAAAAGACATCATCACTGAGATTAATAATAAAAATGAAATTGCCCAGTAAGCCGAAATACAAGGAATCCTTTACTACGGAAATTGCAGATTTAGGAACTTTCACCATAATGACTGAATATGAAAACAGATTCATTATTACATTAAATCTCTCTTTTTAAAAACATTAGTAGATACTGGAATACAGAAGCTGCAGCAGATATCTTGAAAGAACATGGACGTGCATTTTCCTGAGTTCATACTCTCCAGCTGGGAGGACCCAAGTTATGCCCTCGGGAGCCATCCCATCCACACACCTGACCACTGCCCAGCCCCACCCCAGTGCAGGACACACCTACACAGGTTTGTACAGCAGCAGGTCAGGAGTCTCCTTTGGCTACATGCTTGCCCTCATTTCTCCTCTCCTCTCCCTTGCTGCCAGCTGGGAAGGAGCTGAAGCCTTGATTCACAACCAGTATTGACTCCCCATTTCTGCCCTCTGGCCACATGCCAGTGCAGCTCCCAAGCATAGCCCTCATCTCACAGCAGTCGTCCCCATGAGGTACAAGCGGGACCCATGGAGCCCTCTGGAGCCGCCCTTACAGGGAAGACGCAGTACAGAGCTTCGGTGGGGTGGGAGAGGTCCCCTAGGACAAGGCCACCCACTGGATTTGCCCTCAAGGAGCCACAGCTCCAGTTTAAGAGAAGGCAAATAGCTAATATTCAACAGGAGACGATTCCTACAATAAATGGGTTTATTTTAGACAGGCAAGACAGACTCTGGATGGTTTTCATGCAAAGCCACCAGTTCTTCCTCTACATTGTCCTCTCTCTGAGGATGATTCCTGACTCAACACTAGTGCTGACCACTCAGTCCCACCATCTGCTATGCCCTTCCCAATCCCATACAAGCTAGTGAGGAGTCTGCATTAGGCTCTTTCCCACCCACTGCTGGCAAACCAGACACCAAAGTGGGGTGATGGGGTGATTACCCTGGAGCTCCCCCATTACTCAGACTTCTCACGAGTGTGGCTGGAAAGATGATGCATCCCTATCTCTTTGTATAGATCAGACTATTTATTTTCTATAAAGCCAGTACACTGCAAGCAACAATTTTGCTTCCTTGTAAAGAATATTTGCAGATGTTATTCTGCGCTAGAATAAAGGCAAATGAAAATCCCAGTGTGAAGGTTAATGTGGAAATCCTCCTGAGAGACTAATATAAAACAATGTGCATTTCCTCTACCAGGCTATTTAAAAGATGTCAAGCACAGAGATGCCATTCTCTTCTGCTCAGAGACACTGTAACTGTGACTAGTGAGCCATACTGGGCAGAAAGAGCATTCCCAATGGCATAAAAGATGAAGGGTTTGCTTCTACAGTAGCACCTCTGGAGAAACAACATCTCCATCCTATGACAACCACTAGCCTCCTGTAGTCCCAGCTGATGTTAGGCAAGTCTAGTTAATATTTGAAGCTAAGAAGGCAAATAGATCCAAACCACTAGCATTTCAACAGAGATCACAGTACCTAAAATAGCCACCACCTCGTCGTCCTGGATGACTTCTAGGGATCCTGAGACCACAAAGCAAAGAGCATCAACGCTTTCCCCAGCATGATAGATGAGGTCCCCCGGGGCGCAATGGATCGTCTGAAACTCCACAGCCAGGGCTCGCAGGCAGCCGTCGCTAGCCAGCCGGAAGGCAGGGTGCTCGTTAAAAACTTTCCGGTTTAGGTGCACACAAATATCTGCTCTCATGTCCTTTGGGCAAATTGAGAGAACCTGAATAAAAAAAAAAGACAAAAAATAATCAGCTGGGAAAATCACACCAGGCCAGCGCGTGCTTTATGAAATGACTGAATGATGGATCTTAATATCCTCCTGGGTGGATCTTAAGATCCATCCATCCAGTTATTTCATAAAGCTTTCGCTGGGAGTTTTATTTTGAACTGGGGTAGTCTTTTTCTACCCATCTACTGCTTTCACTGCAGCTGAAAGGGTAATGTGGAAGAAGCGACTGTTACACTGTTCTCATTCCTAACAGTTTTGACACTTGTTTTCCAGAATTGCAGGTGGCACTACTACGTCCTGTTTGTGGATATCCCTTCAGACTTGGTGCCCAGACTATCCACCCGCTGCTACGCTCAGTCCCTGCAGGAGCACAGAACAGACACTCATAGCTGAAGGAGGCTGAAGACATGCAAAGACAGACCATTCACAATAGAAAACACCACATTTTGCTCACATCCAGAAAACCTAGTTAGTCTTCAGAAATCTTGATGTAGATGACCACTTACCGATGCATATCCAAACACACCTAGGGTTTAGTTTCAGTGCCATACAGACATATAATAAGTAACCTGCCCTGAAGGGCTTACAGACTAGAAAATCCAAAGAGCTTGAGATCAGAGCAAAAAGAAAGTATTATGAAACCTTATGAAATGTGAAGTAAAGGTGAGTGAAAAACTGTCCTGTGAAAATGAAGAAGTCTTCATAGTGGATCAATTAAATAAGATCTTCAATTACTTTCTTACTTTGAATAGCTTTCCCTATTAAAACAGTATCACAGATACACTTGAAGAAAGAAAGCGAAAACCTGTGGGTCTTGTTAGGTTTATAAACTGTGTGTTTAACATTTGCACATCCTCCTAAACACACTGACATCCTTATAACCCTAAAATGCATAGTAGCTAATTCCACTGAGAAACATATAAAACCTTTTAAGGTATTCCTAGGATAAATAGTAGAAAAGAGCATGAGATTAAGAGCACTCTGGAAGTCTCATATAAAGACGACTGCACATCAAAAAGTACTGATTATTTTCTTATTGTATGGAATTAAACTGGCAGCTTGCTCTGCAGACAGTGTGAAAGACAGGGACATTGGGTCAATGTGTTGACTATCACTGAATATTAGCAAACAGAGGGAGACTCTGATAACCATGACTAAGCTTGGAGGCTAATGGTCATGTTAATATTGAAGTAAAGCCACGATTTTCCATTTCTGTTTAATGCAGAAGAGGTATAAAACATATTATTGTAAAGTATTAGCAAAGGTCGTAAAGCATAGACTGGGAAAAGAGTGAACAATTTCTAGTTTAATAATAACATTTAGTCCCTTTCTTATTTCAGTAGATCAAAGTTCCTTTGCACTCAAAGATATAACGAAAGCAAAAAGGCGAAGTAGAAGTTATTCTCCTATCCTCAGTACTATGACAGTCTGAGGCTAGAAGGGGCTACTGGAACCATCCGCACTAACCTCTTGCACTCCAATACCAATCCCAGAACACCTGGTAAAATTATAGCCTAGAAGGCCTTGATTTAATGTTTTCAAATGATATAAGGCAGTTGTTCCAATGGACAGCTACTCTTTTAAAACATGTGCTGTTTCTCAACCAATTTTTTTTTTAAATTTTCTTCCAACAGCCAGTGGATCTCATAATTTTGCTCAGATAAAAGACATTCAATCATAGGAAACCTCTTCCACATGTAGGTGTTTATAGAATATGACCAGATCATCTCTTGATCTCATCTTGAATAAACAAGAGAGATGATGCTTCTTGTGCCTAACACTATGAAGCGCAGTATCTCTTCGGAAACTTCCCCACAGCTTGAGGCTTTCTCACTTACAACCACCTTCCCAGATCTACCAGATAATTAGCTTTTATTTGATTTAACACAGAATAAGTCAATTTGGCTTGATGCTACTCTTCTGTAACAAAATGTACAGAACACATTGAAATATCCTGCATAAGTCTGTTGTATCATAAAAATTAATAACAAACACGTTTGACAAGACATAGTCTCCATAAACCATCATTAGCATTAGTAATAATGTCTTGTCTGAGTCACTGTTGACCATACCCCGTATCACATTTCCATAATTTTACTAGGGACAAATGTCAATTTTACAAACTTATACTTACCTCAGTCATTCCATTTACCATTAGAAATATGGGCACACCCTAGTTTTTCCAGTAAAAAACAAAAATTACTTTTCAGAGTGATTGCTTCACCTCAGCCTACTTCTGGATCAAACAGAAAGCTCATCTTTGTTATAATAAAACAGAAACATGCCATCTTTCTTCTTCTCAGTAGTAATTTAAAGAAAAATTCTGCTTCCTTTTGTATCATGATTGATGATTTCTACCATTTTTATCTACTCTTGGGCCTAAATCATGGTTAGATTTTTTTAAACTCCCTTTAATACTTTCAGTAATGTAAGTGCATTTGACTTAACAAGGCCATGAGCTGCAAATTCTCAAACACTGATCTTAAGAAAAATGTGTGTATTTATGCATGACTGATTTCCAAAATGCATCTTTTAAGAATCCAAACTGCAGGAAAACAAGGTTAAACTATTGCAGCAGTTGTTACTGTAAGGTTCGGCAATATTTTGGGACCTTTTGTTTTTTGGAGTGTAAATTAATTGTGTCCCTCAAGAGGAAAAGCCACTAGGATGCAAAGCAGCATATTGTTTCCTCACAAATACAGAGTAAAATACAGAGTATTAAAAGTGAGCACTCAAAGCATTACTCTTTTTAGACAACAAACATATCTATCATCACATACTGTAATATGAAAAGACAGAAAAAAATCCATTGCACAGAAAAAGCCAGTCTTAGAAAGCATAATTCCAGAGTTTTCTGATGTCATGATGAAGTGATTCTCCTAATGACAAATTACTGTATGGAGATATACGGAGATATCATTTATCAACTAGTACAGCAGTAAATGAGTAATAATCCAAGAGTTAAACAAGAACAAATATTCTTTATTTCAGTTTTCTTGTCTGCTACGCTGCAAGTCCTGAGAACAGAGAATGAAACTAAAAGAAATATTTCATATTAAAAGGAGATTTGACTGATAAAGATAAATGTAGATATACATGGGGGGGGGAAGAGCAAAGACAGACAATCTCAATATTCAGCTATGTGTTTACTGTATGCTCCATGCACAGGACTTCATGAGCTCCAACCTGACTTTGCAGCACTTCTTTACATGTATACAAATACCAACATCATGAATTCAGGAGTCTCACAGATGCCACCAGCTTCTCTATTAGTGGTAGTGTAGAAAGGGGTTGCTGGTGACACAGATTACAGTATATACTAATTTTCCTGCTTCCTAAGAAGACACATAGTGTGATTGATAGAGGATCACAGAGAAGCATTTGGAAGCTAATCATAAATAGTCCTAAGATCCTAAGAGCAGAAAATGAGAAAATGAGCACTTCAAATTCAGATAAATATTCTTCTGAAAATGATCCCTTATTGGTAATACAAGACTCTGACATTCTTACTGCAAAATGCTCTTAGGGAGTTGTCAGCAGCAGGCAGCGTGCAACCAGAAAGAAACAAGCTCGTAGCAACATGGTTGCACCTGAGTCCGTATGGTGTGCAAATGCACACCCGTGGGTGTAGAAGAGAAATGCAGTTTGAGGAAGAGGATATTCTGTAACACTCAACCTACTGTTTCACTGTTAGGGAAATGCCTCCAGCACTTCATGTTAGTAGAACCAAAGTTCAGCTGGGACGTTTGTCCTAGCCTGCGTATTCTTTCCGCAGCGCACCAAAACCGCCCAAGACAAATTTCTGAAGGGGAAATTTCCTTAGAGATTTCAAGACCTTTCTCAGTGAAACCTGTAGTTTATAAGCAAGGCAGGATATTAAGTTTGCTGACTGCAACGCTTTACTAACTGATGGTTTTGGAGCACATGACTTGGAGCAGGCAGTCTGCAGGGACCAGAAGTCTGCTGCTACAGAAGTTGCTCTGTAATAAATCTGTAGCCACAGACTTGGCAGTCAGCTTTCCCATATGCATCCAAGCAGCATGAAAGAACAGAACCAGCTACGTTTCAATGCAAAATTAGAGGAGAATGTTGAATTCTACCCAGAGGAAAATCTTCACTGCTTGTATAAGGTATGTTTCTACCAGAAAAGGAGCAAGGCTTCATGCCACACATGAACAGTACACATGTATCCACAAAGACCTGAACCACTACAAAGCTGAGAGAGGAGAAAGTAAAGCACAGAATAACATTTATCACTTCCCTTCTCTGCACAGAAGATTAAGCCTCCTCAAAGTCAGTAGAAGACAATTACTGAGCTCTGCCATCATCACCTGGCACCCAGCTGATACAAATCCCAACACAATGACACCCAATGCAGATATTCAACACCACTGTCATCTCTAGAGCATCCTATGGCATACACAAAATGCTGGCTGGGAGTGACAAGCTTGTGGCTGCTGCTAGAGATTGGAAAAGGCAGTATCTAGCTCTGGAAGGCTCACAGGGAATTAGCACAAAATGTCTTCCTATCTTTTCAGCTCGAGATCTGTAAGAGGGGAATAAAATTCCCACGGAGGTTCCATCTGATTTTTTTCCTCTCCCATCCATTTCCTCAGCATGCTTAGGCAGTTTAAGATAAGCCCCTTGAACAGCTCAAAGAACTCTACAGGGAGCAGAGATTATAAAGAGCTCAAAGAAAAGCAAATTAATTGAAACAAAAACTGTACAGATTAAGAGTGTGCCCAAACAATACCTTTTAGGACAGTTTTAAGTATTTTTTAAAAAAGTTTCCCCAGCTGGAAAACACTACAAGATGGCTTAACAAATATTACAGAATCTGTGAAGACTTGTTAACAAAAAGGGCAGAGGCCAGCGAACCAAGAATGATATCTATTTGCAATTCTCTTTCAGCACACAGGATTCTCACTTTCTCGGGGTTGTAGCTAGGGGATATATTGACTGATATTCGAGCAAAGAGCTTAGACAGTCTTAGCGGTGGAATAACAAGGACTGCTTCCTCAATGAATAACTATAACAAATATTGGAGAAACTAAAAAAATGTCAGCTTTGACAATAAATAAATAAAATAAACTCTTCCAACTTCTAACCAGTGATAGGTCACAAATAGCTCTCTTTATTTTGCAGAGAAAGGTCACTCTAGGTTTTCAGACATATTCAGCAGTCATAATCAAGGTCAGTTCTTTCCAAAAAACCACAATACCCTTTAGGCACCTGACCAAGTTATTCAGATTTTTAGAAGGATTTGTCTCATTTGAATGTTGAATTCTTTTGCAGACCTGGCTAAAAGTGTTATATTTGGCACTGGACAGAGGCCAAAGAGACAATGTTAAGAAAACAGCTGATTGGTAAATCACAAAGCATTTTCCTGTAATAATCACGTAATTTTGTAAGTAACTTAAAGTTGATGTACAGAACTGAGCAGTTATTAACCCTGCATGCATTAGGGTAATCTTTAATACATTACTGAATATCTTGGTGCTAAGAACTGAATTTCAGCAGCAATGGTGTGCTATGTGTTAACTGCACTAAAATCCAAGATCACTTGGATTTGAATGCTCAGAAACTGAGATCTGAAAAGCAAGTCTAGTAAGTTGAATTTGGCTTGTTTTCTTGTTAATAATACATGATCTGAAACAGTGATCCAAATGGTTAGATTTAGTGGTACAGTAACAAAATTAACCACTTGTTAACTGAAAAACAAGTGTTAGGAGACATTAAAAAATCCCTAGAAACTGGCTCTCAACTACTTTAAGTTCACTATTGTCAACACAGATAGAATCTGGCTAAAAGTCTGAAAAACAGGGGAAGATGAGAGGCATCACCATATGTTTTAAGGAATCAAGGGGTTCACCAGCACAGGGCCTGCTGGTTTGTCCAACGCACTGTGGCACACTGGTGAAATTCACCAGTGACCCAAAGTAGCAGATCCCAGCTTGCCTAAGAGTTGTAGAAGTCTCAGAACAGTTAAAGGTTTTACTGTTTTCAGTTTTGCTTTAATATCTATCCCAAGCACAATCATCACATGACCTTCTAATGGGGCAAAGGATAGCAGACTACAGGGAATTCTATCATTAAAATAAACTTTTTAGAGAAAAGAAAGAAAAATAAACATCAGAAAGAATATGGCATACATCAAAGAATCTCTCAAGTCACAACAGTTTTTTTGACCAACAACCTCTGGCACAAAGGTCACCCTTGGAAGAATGGAGTCGACCAATGGATTATTTAATTTTGTGTTTCTTCTTGAGATGGTTTTATTTTCTAACATGCAGCATTATGTTAAGACATTCAAGGGTGAAAGCATTAAGAAAACAGATCTGGAGAAGACCTTCCCCTAGATGTGGTCTCTGGAACTGACAGTCCCTCTGTCAGCTCCATCCCCTTGGTGACAGTGCTCAGGAAAATGCCCGACCCATCTACTCGAGTACTTCTTCCCCCAGAAAATAAGCTCATGAGATGCTCCATAGCCATGGTGTATAGCCCTGGCATTTCCTCAAGCATGACAGGTTCATAGTTTAATCTGTATCAATCCCAAGATGAACACATCCAAGCGGCAGAGATAATTGTGGATAATCTTTCCTGGCTCTGCACAGTGTATACAGGAGGTAAATAATCCATACCATCCATAAAGGTGAAACAGAAAGCCCCACTGGTGCACAGGCCCCGCTCGTGGACCCGTGTGAAGGACAGTGAGACCCTGACCGTCTCTCCTGCATCCCGCTCTCCAAAGAACCGTGGATTGCAACTGTACCTGGTCCTAGCTCAGCTCTGTGAGGTGAGGGAAGACTTCTTGTTCACCTCGTCCCGATCTGCAAGGAACGACCAACAACCCCGCCTCTACAACGAAACAAAAATACTTGTCCAAACGATTTTTACCTTCCCTCCTCAGCAGGGAATTGTATGTAGCTGTCACACCTAATTTTGTAGAAGTTCTCTTTGGCCATGAAGCTTGGAAGCCTTCTACTGCAGTCATCCACGAGGAAATCCAGCCAGCACTTACAGACACCTCTATGTGATGGGACACCATAGGAATGGCAGCCTGATTCCCCTACGTGTCTCGGGGTATTGTTAATTATTACTACAGCTCTTGAAGATCTTATTAACAGCAAACACGACTAAACTGCACTGTCCTTCTGTAGATTAATGTTTAATAAAGTTACAACCTGTGTCTGTTTACCATAAACCCATCTCTCCTGTATGAAAGCTCAGTGGGCCAGCAGCAGTGAGTAGTTTTAATATTGTGCTATTTTCCCATGATTTCCATTTCAGTCATTGCAATGTGGAATTGGCTCTCATTATTCAAATCACCATTGACGCTTAGGTTAAGACTAAATAGACGCCTTTTTCTTTTTCAACCTATGGCTTTTCTGAAGGAATCAACTGTTAAAACATGATAGACATTTATTTAATTGCTTTCTGAGCAAATCCTAAGCCATACAACAGCAGAGAGGTCAAGAAGAGAAAATCTTTGGGTTTTACTGACATTTCTGAACATTATCATTAGATGAGACCTTGAGACATCTGCATGTTAGTTAATGGTTGTTCTGCTTTCATGTATAATGACCTATTTCTTATAGAAGAGCTAATATCTATAAATTTTTCATTTGCTGCCTAGAGATTTCAATAAAAACTAAGAGATTTGAATTCAGTGTGTGTTTCAGAAATCAAATTATTACTGTAAAGACTTTTTTCAGCTGCTTAAAAATGGTCATACACAGACAATGTACTGCCTCGTTTTTTACATCTCTCAGAAAAAAAAAGGTTCTGCTGGATGAGAGATACTGTTTACTATATGAAGGCTTCTTAGTTTTGTCATGTTTTAGCCCTGCTCCTTATTAAATGAATAACCCCAAAATCTGTTTAGTTAAACATAAAAATATTTCCGTCTTGTTTGAGCCACTGCTACACCAAGAGATAAGAGACCATGTGCGTGTATTACATATATCATCCCATCTGTCAGAGGAGGGCTCTCATGTTTAAGTGATTTAAGATTATGGATCAGAGGCCACTTGCTTCCCCTTAAGTAATGATAATAAATACGCTAATGCTTTTAGTGTCATTGTTAATTCCTTATTTGTGAACACTCAGAGACAGGCTGAAGCGCTGCGGTTTGAAGACAGGATTTGAAGATGAGCTATTCCCAAGGAGAACAGGGAAGCCAAAATTGCGTGCTTAAGGCACTGTCACTTCAGTGTGGGAGAAGTCCTCTTCCACATACAAGGACAACAGACTGGGGCTTTAAAACAAAGTTCTGTTCAGGACAGCTTGCTCTCACAAGTAGCAAGGACTAGATCTTAATTAAATTTCCACCATGCTAACTTCCACTTTGCCTTCAGTTCCTATCTCATCCTAACCAGTTTTAGACAAGATCCTTTTTGGGACTACACACTGAATATGTCATTCAAAAATAGATATTTGAGCTCTGATGCAACAAATCTACACATATTAAGTGGTAGTAATATGTGTAGTGATAGCAACTCCAATCAAGTTATTAACTCATATTTTAATTTCAAGCATATGAATTTAAAATCTTTAGTTATCAAATAAGCACATGCACATGTGTTTATTTTTACTCCATCAAATTGCTAGGATTGTTCATCACCATAGGAACCTACTGTAACAATCATAAGACATTTCATTCTATGTTAGTACATTAACCTTCTTGTTCTTTGAATTTGGATTTCAAAACAAAGCCATTTCAACATGCTGAGTGACTGAATGAAATGTGTTATAAATTTGTGGCAAATGATGTTGCAAAACACATTCCAGTGTGACAATGCAGGCATATTTGGAACAGTTTAGGATGTAATATTGTATGTTAGGTTGAAAACATCCTTGGATGATGGAAACTGTCTGATGGAAACTGAAAAGTTGAGAAATTCCTCACTAATTGTCATTTGTCATGAGCACACGTGTTTTGCAAAATAATAAGCAGCTTATTGAAAAGTTCATCAAAATTAAGGAGAATGGGAAATCAATTGATGCAAAGATATCCAGACAACAGACTGGTCAGAATCTCATTATTGGAGCTTTGAAAACTAGACTGGAAGAAACCCCTAAGGTCAGGTCCAGGCTGTCAGACAAAGCAGTGCAGAGAAGGAATTCAAGACCTGGGGCAGTAATCCCCTATTCCAACCTATGCTGGGACGCTACCTGGATTTAGCAGGTCAGCTGCAGGTGCAATGCAGTCCCATTAGCCCCACTGTGTTTATGATAATAAATATGACTCAACTCTGTGTACCTTGGAGGTCCCTACAGTGCACTCCCATCCACTTGCTGCCCTAGGGTTAGTACAGATGCAGAGGGTCTTATGACAGGGCTTGAAGGGATAATGAAGGAACTAATGCAAGTGAAACGACCCACTCTACATGATTAGTCCCTGGGACTGTACCACTGTTTTTACCATTTCGCAGCTGGGATTTACAACATTTCCTCATTTGTTTTGGTGAAGCACATTATAACACCTTCCTGAGTGGAAATAAAGGTAGGAAGGCTGCCTGGCTATGACACAGCTTTCCACCCTTTTGCTAAAACAAACCCTGACTTTGGCTAAGGTCCTGCAGCTGAAAGCAAACTGCCTGATCCTTACACAGACCCAGGGATGCTCAGTGCGGGCACTACAGGCCGCTGGTGCTGTTGCTTTTGCAGACTTGCAGGCTGTAAGGGATACAAAACACCAAAATATTCAAACCAGTGCTCAAGTTCTTACGTTTATCTTGTCTCTGTTCTTCTGTAAGATGGGCTTTTCTGGGAAGTTCAGTTAGATGCAACTACTGATGTCCAGATGCAGAGGTTCCTGAAATCCTTCCACTGTTTTAAATAGGTTTTGGATCCAGGCCTAAGTTTAGGCAAGTCTTTACCAAGGGAAAATTATTAAAAACCTGGGTCACAGATTTTACAGCCGTATTAATTATCTAGCTAAGCAGCCACTACTTTTTTATAGACCAGAGAACACTGCTTACCATGAGTCAAAGATTATGGCTCTAACTGTGTTTTTATAATCTATAAAACCGGACATGCGGAAACTATGGAAGGAAATTTAAGTAATTAAAGCATATCTCCTAATTAACTGCAAAGCATCATTAATATCTAATGAAACTGTAGTGGAATAATACAGGATTCTGGCTCAACTGCAAGGAGATAAATGCAAATGAAAGTTGAATTTTCACATGGTTTTGAGTTTACACAATAGGACTGAATGCATTTACAGTATTTACGATATAAAAGCTCACTTTTAACACTGTATGAATCAGCATTGGGAAGTTAGGGTATTAGTGTATAAGAAGTTAACATATTAAAGAACATGATATAATGAAGCACAAGAATCAAAGAAATTAAAATCCTTGTTACATAAAATAGTTGTATCTGTGATGTTAAACCGAATTTCACAGCAGATGATTAATAAGATAACTGCCGTTGCATCAGCATGATGTAAGACTAAATTTTTCAGTGTAGCGACTTCATCTTGGCATATCTGAACAAGCTGCATCATCATTCATATCATACAATAGATTCAACTGAAGCAAGAACTTCAAAGCTCTGCAAGCACTAGACATTTTAAGATATTAATCTGCCATGACACTTCCTTACCCTCCCTCGAACACTTGCCTTTTAAGTTCTTAGGAGGGAAATCTTCATGGAAACTGGATCTTGAATGCCTAATTTCAGCTGATGTATATCAGGTCCACAGAAGCCACAGGAGCATCACCAATCTCCACTGACCTAAAACTGTTATATCTTGCCTACATTCAAGGTATTAGAAGTGGAAACTCTTCCACCTGACTTCAGCTTTCTAAAATATCCAAGGCTAGACAGATTCACTGCACATATTATGGAGAAAGATTGGTCCTGAGGACAATTCACTTGGTCTGCCCTGGCACACAATGAATCACTCTCCAAAGACAACCTTCTCCTTTAATCAGCTTTTGAAGAAACCTAGATGTCCAGTCCCTTCAGGGGGCTAAAGTCCTGTAGCACTTCTGCCCCGCATGGCTGCCAGCATTGCCACATTTTCTGTATCTCCCTTCCAAAGACCTTAAGTTCTAGCCGAAAGATTTTAGTTCAAGGAAATCAATATCTACTGCCATTAAATCCTATACTAATTATGCTGATGGATATGTCGATGTCTTGGGCATCAGCAAAAGGTCCAAGCCAATCAAACTCATTTCATTGCAACTCACAGATGCCAATACTTCTCAGAATAATACTGACGTAGGTTAGACACCAAATTATGTTCTTGGACTAATTTGAAGACCAATTTCCCATTGATTTCAATAGTTAAGTACATTAAAATTATTTAGTATTTAGGCAAAGTATGACTGGAAAGCAGGAAATGTTTACCATAATGAAAAATAAAGGCATATTTCCAAAGCAGCAAAACAGTCCTTTTTTAAAACATCCAGGTTTTGATCCAGACACAAATATAATAATGGAGTAGCATGCAGTTAAGAATTTGTTAGTAAGTTATATGCTGTTATACAGTCCTGTTTCTAAGAAAGTACACAATGGACACAAACCCTTGCTATCTAAATTGTTACCTCATGTACTCATACCTTCTCTGTGTCAATTCCTTTAGACATGGACCAGGTTGAGACAATATAATCCATGACTCTTTCACTAAGGCCTTTTGGGACTTGATATAATTTTAGGAAATCCCTCACGTTGTTCAGCATTTCATGGTATCGGTTGGTGTTGGCATACATTTGCTGGAAAATGGTGGTGACGTTTCCAAAAATAGTTGCATAAAGAAGAGCTGAAAAAAAACAAAGGCAATCAAAAATAAATACGTATGCTCCAGTAAATGCTATTCATTATTCAAGGATAACTTCAAAGATTTTTGTGTATGGTTACAAATTACTGCAAATGCAAAGGTGTAAACTGAAAATTTCTATTTATGCGCACACTCTCACACACATACATGTACAGAGTTATTTATTGAATTTACTCGTACAGCTCACACCGCCTGCATTAATTTACAAAGTCATTCATACAGATAATGTCCACACATGGAGTTATTTAACAACAGCTGGTGCATTTTAACTCTATACTAAGCCAAACGCATCTTCAAATGTAGCTTCAGCCTGCCAGTAAACCTTGAAAGAATCATGTGGATCTCATGTAAGATGGGCTCAGGTAGCATGTACTATGAGTAGAGAATGGCCTCAGTCCCAAAGAAGAAATGAAATGGAGAAGGAACCTGGAAGCCTGGCAAGGAGATAAAAACACAAATCGGGTCCTGTGTCAATGGCCAAGGTGTGCACATGAAAGATTCAGACGGACATTTCACAGTTCAATTTTACAGCCAGCCCCAGCAGATGACTGGGGTGCATCATGTCAACTCTAGAAGCCACTCGCTAATGATTCCAAAGAGAGAAAAATTGGATTAGTAAACAATAGAAAGTCCCAAGTTTACCTCATTGCTGAGGACATGTCTCTAGGGCAGGAGGAGGACACAGTAACATAGGAAGCACTACCTCAAAACCCACTCCTGGAGTTACCTTCTCCTCTGGTTTTCTCCCCTTCCCAGACATGCCACCATTACTGTCAAGCTCAGCCAGCTGAGTCGTGCAACACCAAAGAATGACATACCATATTCAAGAAGATCACATGTTTTAAGCAAGCCTTTCCAAGGCTTATTACAGGTGTGATGCAGTGAACACTATCTGATGGAGAACGGTTAATTTCTGAAGCCTAAATTCAGGAAAATATTTAAGCAAAAACTTAAATGCACATCTTTGCTAGTGCTGTCTTGAATAGCAGTGGATTGAAAGATGTTCTTGAAGTCAAGCAAGCTTAAGGTGCCTTATTAAGTCACAATGCAATTACCATTGCAAGCAAGCCCAAAGTGACATTCTTCCATTAGGCATTACAGATTTTGCAGAAAATCTGTTATCTTAGAACACCAATGTGCAGCACTTTACTTTTGCTCTTGACATTATCAAATACACAGAAATGTGCCTGTCATTTTTAATAATCTTTGTTCGGAGGTACTTTAAAGCAGAATGCAGCTGTACATTTCCATATTGCTTTTTTTGAAAAACAACTGCAGCCTACAAACGGCAAGAAATAACCCACTGTGAAAGTAAAAAGGCCTTCCATCTCTCAGTGCATAGCATCTTCCCTCTACAAATTTCTACCTCATTCCAGAAAATTCACTTTGTTTCATACTCACTGTTGTTTATCACCCCTATTTGAGAAGTGGCATTTTTAAAGAAACATGATGCTTTCCGAAAACGTGTCTAATAGAAAAATTGTACTTCCATTTCTCATGGTGCTTGTATGACGTCCGTGTAAAAATTAGATGCTGAAGTTCATCAGAAATATGATGTTCATTGTTTCATCAAAGTCTTGGGATTTTTCATCTCAACACACAAGATCATATCAAACAATGTCACACACTGTGTAGCAAAGACGAACACAAGGTTTCAGTTTTAGAGAACACCGCAGATTAACACTCTATGTGATGTCAGAAATAAAGATCCTTGCAAGGGTAGGTATTTTTCCTTGCTTTACTGATTGTTGTAATTATCTGCTAGCTACTGAAAGGTTTTTCTCTACCTCTGTACCCATTCAGATAAATATTTCTTCACTGAAGGGGTTATCAAGCATTGGAACAGGCTGCCCAGGGAAGTGATTGAGTCACCATCTCTGGAGGTCTTTAAAAGAGGTGTAGGTGTGGTGCTTAGGGACATGGTTTAGGGGTGGACTTGGCAGTGTTTAACCGTTGGACTCAATCTTGAAGGTCTTTTACAACCTGAATAATTCTATGATTCTATATCAACACTCAGGGTATAAGAGTATGTGGGTTACAAAAAGGTCTAGAGGGATGAATGCCACCTGACCTTTTTCCTTCTCTTTTTTTTTTTTTTAGCTTTCGCCATTCTTCTGGACTTCTTTAGTAGGAAAAACATGATGAAGTGTCACTTCTTCTAAGTGCAATATCCCTCATCCTTATGAAGAACAGTTCCTCGTTTATCATGAACTCAGCTCATCAGGTATGTGAATGCAGAGTATCTTTTGTCTTGCCCTCTGATGTCAGGCTGTCAGACATCTGAAAATGGCCGTGACTATAAATGCAAAGAGAAGTCATAACTGTCCCCTCAACCCTGCCTTTCTGCATGAGCAAAATTTATGCAAGCCTGCAACTACAGCTAGACTGCATATGCAGTTACTATGCATACAACCCAACTGGCCATGCAAACCTCCAGCGAAGTCATAGGCTGATTGAAAATGTGACACACTGCTCTGTGAGGTTGGGAAAAAAGAGATTCAACTCTGACACCTTCCAGGTTGGAAACAGCTAAGAATGCCATGGTGAAAACAGGTTGTCTGAAGCAACTGGCACACAGTACCTCCTCTGGAAATTTTTTTTTTTTTAAAAAAAAGACTCTTTGGCAGAGACAATTGTAGAAAATATACAGCCGGAAGAGAAATTCTAGTTCTGTGCCTCTTAATATAGGGTCCTGGAAAGTTGTGCTTAAAAAGAGTATGTTTGTTCAAGAAATTAAGGATAGAATAAATCATTGGTTCAAGTCCGCAAAACTGCTGGAAGCATTACCCAGCAGTACCTCACTAAGCCAGAATTCATGAGCCTACGCACTGTAGAGTCTGCACAGACAAAACATCATTACCCCTCTGTTGGAAATCAAAGCCTCCCTTTGTCTCCTGTTGGAAATGGTAAAGACACATGGTTGAGTTCATCTAAATATTCCACTTTTCTTACAGGTTACTGCATGGGGGGTCCTTTGGCAAACATTTAAAAGGAACCTGCTTAGATCTTCACAGCTTTGAAGCTGTGCCTCAAAGATTCTCCTCACTTGTGGTGCTCTCCTACGCCAACACTGGTAGCTGCTGGGACTGGTTTGTTGTTTTTTCAGGGGAGAGCACATTTTTCATAATTTGGCATGGAAAATCCACCCCTCTCTGTAAATCAGCTCCCCACCCCTGCTCTCTGTATGATACCTAGAAAGGGGGTCATTTACAAAAAACTGATATTTGTTGTTTTGCAGGTCTTGGTTGCAACAAAACAAGTTTGTGCAGGTAAGGAAATAATAAATACATAAATAAAATCATTCACATTGCGATTGTTACACCTGTTGTGACACTTCTCTACAGGGAAAGGGTCCTCTGCTTGGAAGGGTCTACTTAGAAGAGATTAGTCCACCTTAAAAATGCAAGTTACCTGCCTTTGCCCTTCTCCACCCAACTTAGGCTGGGATAATTGCATTAGCTGCAAATACGACAGATGTGGGACAGAAACTGGATCAGCTCCTTAGCTGGCAGAGATGTCTCAGCTCAGGGAGCCAACAACGTACAGAGCCTGTTGGACCCCCTATGCACAGATGCACATGTGCAGGCACGGGCACACACGTGGACATGCTGGTGAGCATCTAACTCTGCTCTTGCCTTTCTCAGCTGTTAAAGTCTCTCTGTGAATGACCCTTAGTGCCTGTAATTAGCAAACAAAGATTTCTCAGAGCATCCCTATTTAATGAGCAAAAGTTGAAGTGCCAAGTGTGAACCTTACCCCTCACCTTTAAAAAAGCCAAAGGTACTACAGAGGGCATTTCACTTTTGCTGTATTTTCATTATTTCTGGCAAGAGGAAGTGGCAGTAAAGATGATTTGCAAAATGTTCTAAGGAAATACAATACTGTGCCTCTCTTGACAGTAAGAGGATTTAAACAATCTCTAAAGAAATCTCTGAAGGTATACATACACTTCAACAGTGTTCGTTCCATCTCTCCATTTATAAGAAATGGGAGGCATGATGCTACAGAGGTTGAAAGTGAAATTACTTCACCCAAATTCTTCAAGTGTCTAGTTAGGTCACACTGCATTTATTCACCTTCTCTTTAATGCCTCTCATTTCTCCAGGTATTTCTTTTTATGTTTCTACAGTCATGTAATACTCATTTACTTAATTGTCCTGTGTGTGTAAATCTGGAAGAGTCTTCACTAGATTTCATAGATATCAATTTGATATAATGATGCAGAAGTATTTTTTCTCAGTCCTAAAGGTGAGATAGGTAGTCCAACTGTTATTTTAATTTCTATTTTTACTCTTCAGTGTTGAAAAATCTCCCCTAAATTACATGCAAGAATCTAAGTGCTACATATTTTTATATATAACATGTTTGCTACTATATTTGTACATACATAAAAGAGTTTTGAATGATTTAGCGATAGTGTTGCATAAATCTTTATGCCTGTTTAAAACCAAGGAACTTCCTAAAAAAAAAAAAAGACTCAGAGTTACTTATATTATCCCAAAGCATTTCAGATCTCTTATTATGCTGATTGTATGCTAAATATGTCCAGATAGGAACATCTGCCTTTAAGAACTGAAGGCTTGATTGAGAGATCTCATTTTCCCTATGGTCTGCTCTATGCTACAGTATTATTAATCTAAGCACATACAACATACCTTTAAACTGTAATTGTAAAGAAGAATATGATGCCTTGATTCTGGAAGAATATAGATATTCATTTTCGCATGCTGAGGCTAGCTGCAACTTCTACAATTAATTTTTAGAATTAGGTACTCCTGTAAGATTCTTAGATTGATATTATTAAAGCTATATCATTCATGAGAGATTTGATACAAACCCCAATATATAGGTACTAGATATGATTATGTATAAGCCCAGTACCCAAATATCTCATTTATTATTTTAAAAGCAAATCAGTTTTCTGTTATTCCCTTCCGCCTCACCTTAATACATCCGATCACATTGCATTTATACAAACACAAATTAAGGAAAAACGTTTGCAGGTGCTCTTTGGTGTGAGACCTGGCAGCACAGGGCAGCGTCCATCTAAGTTCAACAGCCTCACTGAGATGCAGCAGCAGCAATAGGCTGCCGTGCCACAATGAACAGCTTTCTTCAAATCCATCAACATTATTCAACAAAGTGTATTACCTGTAAGAAAATAATCCTTCTAAGCCCCCTCCCTTATCATCATCTTACAGCACTTTTTTTGATGCCTGCCCTGCAGCCTCAGCCTCCCTCCTCCACCCTGCAGCAACACTCCTGCCTGGCAGCTGTACTAGTAAAAGCACCAACACAACCCTGTGGGTTCACAGGTCTTCACAAGGCCTATTTTAAGTTTTTAATCCTTGGCATCAATAAAAATTATGCTGTTAAAATACAGTCCCCTGTTCCAGCAATGTTGACACCAGTTTTACAGCAGTGTTCAATCAGTGTTCTGAACAAAATTATTCCTCCTTTACAGGGAGGGGATATCAACACCAGAGCATACCAGCTTTCGCATTTTACTTCCAAAAGTACCCAAAGCAAAATCTCTTTCCTCCTATTATGCTTGCAGCCATATCACTGTACTACACCGTGCCACATAATCCAATATATTTATTCTCCCATAAGCCCCAGAAATGCATTGTTACACCCACTTTGCAGAGGAGAAGCTACTGGTCAAATATCTGGATTCAGCAGTGAACTCACCAATGTCATTCGACTGCTGAAATCAGCGGGGAGCTGGACATAATTGTGTCTAGGTGAATGCACACCATGGCCAGCTTGAATCCATCATCTCCATGGCCTATATGCTTCACATACAGGGCCTGCATCCAGACGGATGTCCCATATCGCCAACACAGGGAGGCGGTGGCCCTCCACGCGTTCCTATGACCCATGCTGCAGTCACATAAGATGCAAAGCTCCTCCGTGGGTCCAGCTGACATTCACCCATTTTCCTCATCCAACACCTTCTAAATACTACAGTAATGCAAACTCTAAATTAAGAGGATAATGATAGTAATGATAAATCTTTAAAATCCTTGTTCACATTGATGGGATATTTGTTTGACAAGAACTAAATAATTATGTAATTAAGAGGATCATCAGTAGTAAACTGTAGGAACTCGCACTCGCTGTTCTTCCCTTTACAGGGGACACTGTTTGCACAGCAGAGTGGAACAGCTGCTCTGGAGGCAGTTAGGCATTTTGCATACTTTATGCAAAATTCCTTATAAAGATAAGGGCTTTCAACTGCACTTGTACAGTCACTAATTTTTAAATGGTGAAACTGGGAGCTATTTTTTCATGAGAGCACTTAGCTAATGGAAAATATTTACTTTAAAGCTCCAATGCCTCTTCACCATGCAAATGTGATGAGCTGACTAGCAATATTTTTGCACACAGATACAATCCAAGTCTGGCCAAAATGGTATTGCAAAACACAGCATCATGCTTTACTGAGACAGTCTTAAATTAAGGCTACTGTTCCCTATAGTTATCAGTGGTTGTGGCTTCTAGCCCCGAGGAAGCAACAGGCACGCGCTGAAGTTTGCTAAGGTCACTCAGCAGCTCAGGCAACAAAATCACACGTTGCCCCCACCTGAGGATAAGGGGCCAAGGGCTGCCTGGGTCTGACAATGCAGGTACTAAACAGCTCTAAATCACACAACATCCCCTACCACAGCCACCTCATGTTACTAGATTACTTTGTTCATTCACCTCAGAAATGGTGCTAGCCATTAGAAATACAGCCCTGCACAGGTTCAGTGGTCTCCTCTTGCCATTTGGGTGCAATTTCCTGCATTTTCTTTCATCTGTAAAGCTTTGCGTGTTTTGGGTCTGCTAGGGTCTGCTTCTCCCTCATCAGATTATTCAGGGTGTTAAGCGTCACACAGGAAGACCCAGCCTGAAAAATGGCTGCAATTACAACATAACAGGCACCAGGGCAAATAGCATTACCCTGTGTTAACTGAGTGGCAAAACCTCACTTCGCCTGAAAAATCCATCTCTTGTAGTGAAGGGGCCTTAATTCTGGAAACTTCTCCCTAAGAGCTCTGGAGTAAGAGGCTGAGAGTTACGGCTTTTCCTACATATTTCATGAGCAGTGGAATTTGGGTCTAATGGGTCACAGCTTTTGGTGGTGACAATTAGGGGAGGAATATTTAAGTTTCCATTTATAAGAATGGTTTGATAAAAACACAGAGAATAATTAAATAGTGAAACGAGCTAAACCATTTCTTGTACTAATGTTTCATCATTCCAGTTTCTTCAGAAATCCACCACCTCCTTACCAAATGGCACATCTAGCATTTCACATGCTGCATAAAGCCCTGTGCATGGTAAATGTTAATTACAATGCAATCACTTCCCTAAAGGAATTGCAGTGGGTGCAAAAGGAAAGTAGAGAGGCAGAGAATAACCAAAATTCAAGAGAATTATGTTCATTATGATTGCCAGCAACCCCACGCCTCTAGCACTTTGCTCCATCCCTTATTTATGATATTCTCCATTTTGGATATTATCTTTAATGTTGCCTCATTTCCATGCAAATCTCTCCCGTATTTCGAAAAAAGCTGATTTGTGTCTGTCAAACAATCATCTACCCATCACACAAATCTTTCTCTTTTCTTTCTTCATCAAAGAAATAGTGAAGCTGCGCTCCCAGCGTGCTGTCTTTAGTGTTATTAGCGGCTGGTGCTGACACCTGTGGATCAAAACCATGCCATGTGCCTTCCTCTGTGTGCCCCACCATGTCAAATCTGTCACCAGTAACAAGCACGGGACGCAAAGGGTCTCCGGCACTATTGAATGGAAGCACAGGAACCAAAGGGATCATTTCCAGAAAAAAGTTCTCTGAACAAAATCGGCATCTGTCAGTATTACCATGTGAAACAACTTGACAGCTTGCTGCTGGATTTGAGCTGTGAGGTTTTTTTCTACTGTTGATTTTTTTCTTTAATATTTTTAAGGGAATTTTTTAGTGGGACACTAAGTTCTTGTCACATTAAGATGAAACCAGGATAGCAATGTTGCTGGAGGCAGGATGCCAGAACACCACTTGCATACTGAGGAACACCGCCTAAATTGCCTGTCTTGTTAAAATATAATAGGAAATTTGAAAACACCCCTTCAAAGTACTGGACTGCACTGGAAGATGTTTCTAGCTCTCTGCTCCTAGGGTGCTTTTTGATGCATATGCCAATGTAAAAGTTTGTACTGTATAAATCTGTGTGTTGGTGTGTTTTAGATACTCACAAATATACATATTTATACATGTATGTACACGCAGATACACCTATATGTAAGAATAAAGGTGAACATGCAATATGAATGGGCTCAGACTTTCTGCAGCTGCTAATTTTTCTTTCAGTCTTCTAATTTGCTTATTCTCCCTATTTCCTTCAAATCTTACTTTGCTTATTCATTTAATTAAATGTTCAATTCTATCTCAGCACAATTCATAGGAATGGATTTGGGACAAGTAGACACACGGTTCCAACTATAAAACACAGGCCATGAATAGCCTTGAGAGGTGTAAACACACCTGTTAGTGGAACAGTGCATGCTTACGCAATATCTGCCTGAAAACATTAATGAGACAGAGCGCAGGTAAAGCAATGCTGCTTCTATTCGGTAGTTCCTTCTGGATTTTTGTATGCAATGATAGGGTATTTTTAGGGACAAAATATTTTTAGTCTTAACTGTTAATACTAAAAACCTCATATGTGGAGATGATGTTTGCATCCTATAATTTTCAGAATAATTCTGCTTTGTAAAATGACCACAAAACTGGCTTCATTGAACTGAATGATAGTGTTTCTTACTCATCTAAGTAATCTACAGAAGCACCTTCCTTCTGCTTCTCTGTCCTGCAAATTCAACATCTCTGGACAGAGTCGAGCAAACTTTTGTATCCAAGATTTTCTATGTGATGCTGACAGACTATCTCAAATTAAATTTGCCTTCCCTGAAGTGTTTGCACTAAAACCAAGGGAGAGTTCCACAAAAGTTGAAACAATTCACCTCCAGGTCTTATAAAGCTAAAATTATTCATAGTAAAAACATTTTTTTCTCCAGTCTTTTCATTTTAAACCTTTGCAACCTGAACAACAGAAGTAAATCTCATTTTGATGCTAAAAAATGTCTTAACAGACTAAGAAAAGATGGAACACACTCCCCACCCCCAAATACATACATTATATAAAATAATAAATAATAATTAATATCCATAATAAATAATAACATAATAAATATATTATATATAATAATTATAGAATATTTTCCACAAAACACAATCAGGGACAATGTGAACCCCTTTTTGCCTGATTTATTAGCACCAGGTTTCCATTTTATCAAAGCATCTGTGCCTGTGACTGGCGTGAAGCCCGCTCCCCGCTCCCACTAAAGGCAATGCTCGGGCAGACTGCTGCTCAGGGCTGGACCTCAGCACCTCTCATGTTTTGCTGGAATAATGCTGGTTTTGTCTAAAAAAATTCACACTAATATTTTCAGGCTTTCAAGGTGAATTAACTTTAGTCTGCTTTGATTATCCACTTTGGGAACCTGTCCTTCATCGCAGTATTGATTTAGCGGTGGCAGATGCTGAGCTGTCACTGAGCCTGACAGCTTCGTCAGAGCTTCCTCGGTGGTTGTCTTGTAAAACAGTCAATAGCCAAGTGAAACCGAACCGCAAAAACAAGCACGTTTCCCACTTTCATACTCTATGAAATCATGTATGCTACTCTGTACTGCATCCTTCCAGGAGGAGGAAAAAAGTTGGCCTCTTATTTTGGCATTCAGTGTTACCAATTAACCCTGTATGTATTCAGACTATATGCACGCCCACCAGCCCTGAAACACTGGTGGAACCACGTTTCAGTCACAGGTCTGTGGCTTTGGTGTCACCCATTGCCACTCTGAAGTCACTTCTCACCAGTGGAGAAGTGTCTTTGGGGAAGACACTAGTGTGAACACGCTTAGCGAGAGGGTTTCATCCCCTACACAACGTTGATTTGAATGCCAGTATATTTGGCTAGTTTTTACGGCCTGTGAGAAAACATCTATGACCCTAGGAAGATGCTCTCCACATGCACCTGCGCGAGTGCCGCAAACTGTTCTGCTGTATAGCGATGGCACGGCAAAACAGCAGGCAACACCCTAAGTATATTTTTGCATTTTCTACCAGAGGAGCACAATGCCAGGCAGTAATAGATACGCTGAACTGAACACCAGTACTCCAAAGATTGCAAACAGATCTATTTTCAGATGAAACAAGAGCTGTCTAAATACTACATCAAGCACATTAACTCCGTTTCTTTCCACCGGTCCCACAGCTCTTCACTGCTCCCTTCCCCATAATACCAAGCATAACAACATTGCTGGAAATATTACTAGCCATTGAATGCTGTCCTGGTAGAAGGGGTTTGAGGCTACACAACAGAATAACAAAAGGTTGCATATATTGGCAAACTAAAACAAACAAAAAAAAGTCTGGCATTTCACTTCAGCCTCTGTGCATGCATTGCTGACCTCTCCATGACTATGTGAGACTGGAAAAGTGGCTTTGTTTCCTGGCAGCAGCTCCTGAAGCTCTTCTCCTCCCTGTCCAGCTCCTTCTGATCAGCACTTGTTTCTATCTGATTACCTCTCTGTTTTCTTGCTCACTATTCCAGGAAGGAGATGCTGGAATTAGATTTGCTGCATTTCCATTCCTACATTAACACTAATTTCACTGAAGTCAATGATATTACACTGACGTCTGGAGAGTATCTGAGGAGAATAATTGAGTGTATTTTATCACTTTCTTTTGGGTTTTTTGTGGTTTTTTCATAGCATTTTTAAATGTCCCATTTCACTAAAATCCATTTATTCTGCTCTTGGATACTGCAATGAAGTTACTCTCCTCAGAATGATGGTACTTGGTGTAAAGCTCCAGACTCTGCCTGGAAGATGCTTGGGATGCGTATGGCCCACAGAGATGTGTACAGCGACAGAAGTGACGCTCTGCATCACACCAAGTGCCCATCTAAGCCAAAACCCTTCCTCTGACTGCAGCCCCTCCTGGATACGTACGGTAAGAGTACGAGAGAGGGTGCATTGGGCACCTCCTGCCCTCAGCTACTCATTCCAGACTTCCACAAACCCGCAGCCCAGGAGCTTTCTACACTGCCCACTGCATCCAAACCAGGGATGCCACCACCACCACCAGATGATGGACCAGACATCTCCACCAAGAATATCCGATTCCTTTCCACAAATCCACTTTTTTCTCACCAAAACATTATGTAGCAAAGTATTTTGTTGTGCTTTTTCTCAAGTCTGGCTGCCCCAGCCTTTACATTGGCCACCCCAGCTTCCCTTGTGAGTAATGGCCCCTCTCCACCCCCTACTCGATTTTTGTAAGCCTTCCTCTACTGTGTTTTCTCAGTCGTGGAGAGCCCTCACCTACTTGATCTCTCCTTCTGAGGAAGTCATTCCATGCTTCATCCTTGTCACCTTTTAGATACCCTTTTTAATCTTACAAAATCTCATTGTAGAGCAGTGCAGTGTCATGCAACAGAGTTAATTACAGTTGCTTGCCTAGAAATCCTACTTGTCTTTTTTTGACTGGCACTGAATATTGCACTGGTATTCTCAAGGAACTATCTGCAATAACAGTCAGATGTCTTTCCTGAGTGTTAACTGCTAATTTAGAAACCATTACTGTATAGGTATAGCTAGCTATTTTTTTGCCTACGTGTATTAATTTGCATGCACTGACACTGAATTTCATCTGTCCTTTTCACAATCGCTTCTGTCGTGGGATTGATATAGCAAACCAGAAACCCTAATTTCAGTATTAAGCAGAAAAAAGACTTGCAGCACAAGGGAGAAAAGCTGCGCTTAGATACAACTACAAGGTAAAGAATTAAAAAAAAATGTTGGCAAAATTGAATTGTTCCTTAAATTTTTAAGGTATGTACTAGCATCATAGCTTAGGTGTCAATAACTGGGAAGATTTTATCATCTTTCTACTTACAAGCAGGGTTGACTTTCCCCGAGCAGGGCAAATGCAGGCAGAGCTGTTCTTTCCTGGATTTTATCCAAGAGTGACTAAGCCAACCCTAAAAGTCCAGTGAAAATAAATGAGAGATTCTACAGAATAAAAATGTCAAGGTATGACCCAACACTTGCAACAGTTACGGGATGTCTCTCGAACATTAACTCTTTAGCAGCAAATGCATTAATTTCTAAAACACACGTTTAACCCTCCAGTTTGGCAATCCCAGTGTCACACCACCATTGCACGTGCCATCACTGACACTGAACAGCTACCATCTTTATTGAAGTAACAGTGAAATCAGCTACAAATGCAACAGGTTAATTTAAGTGACCTTGACACCTCTGATGTTTTTGTTCATAAGCTGATAACTGATGGAATTACTTGCAGAGCCTCTCCTCGCCCTTCTTTTGCCAATACCTGAAGCATCCTCAGTTGCTTCTCAGCTGTTCTGAGGCACTAATAGCTGGGCGTGTATGCCATTAATTTCCTTTGTTAGGGGCAATGACATCTGAAATTATACACGGAATGGGGATTGAACATGCATTGGGGAGTTTGACAGTGTTTTCAGGGTTTTTGGTCCCTCTGCATTAATGGCCTAAACCAGCTAGTGCTACTAATACCTGCAGGTATCATTCACGTTCAGTTGTTCCTACCACTGACTACTTCTGTGAGCAAGAAACTGTAGTAAGCCTTGCAGGAAAAAGTCTTCAATCCCAATGAAAATGAAATTCAACAACCCATTTATTAGCACATCTTTTCAGGCCTTCCAGCCTGCTTGTTCCCAAGCCTCTGCAGTACGGTACATTAATTTTATACAGAACTATTAATTGTAGTTGACTTTGCAAAGCTGTTTTCTTTACATTTTTTATTCAGTTTTGCAAACCAAATCCCAACGGAGTTCATTTTATTCCCCACAGTTTGTTTGATCAAATTGCAAATATTTCCTTTAATGTTTTTAGGCATTCAGATTTATTATCTGTGGAGCAAAGCCTCTTGATCTCCTCTACTGACGGCTTGGGGCAAACAATCTTTCACATATCTCTCATTTTATGCAAGTGTTTATTCCTGCAAGTACATACTAGTAAGCATAACATTACAAGAGATTTACCTAACCTAAATAAAAACACTTTGAACCAAATTTGTAAGCTAACCTGCTTTGGTTCTTAATGATATTAACCTGAACTCATTTTTCCCAGAGGTTGTGATCCATAATTCACTAAGGTCAATGAATAGTAGCTGCTGATGTTAGTGAGTTCTAGGGTCAGCAATAAACAGGTGTGTTTATCTTTTCCTTTGAGAATCTGTATGGGAAATTTCCCAAAGGCAAGGCAAAAGGCCTTTGAGAAACTATTTTAATTTTCTTTACGTCTATTCATAGTAAGTAGTAGTAGCAATAGTAATACTAATACCGCAGCCACCCCATATTTGACATTTATACATACATTTTACAAAGAAAGATAAATTATTCAGTTTTGTTCCATACCTGTCATCTACTTCAATTGTCCCCGTTTTATTTTTCATTGGAAAATTCAGAATGAAATATTTTATAAAATTGAGACATTTACTGCTTTTAAAAATTATTATTCCCCATTTTATTATTTAGCCATTTTTTTCTAGTGAAATAGGGTAAAGTTTGGCAAAAAAAAAGAGAAAGTAACACTTGTGTGTTTTCTTAATCTGAATTTGTAGTTGTAAAAGATCTTCTAAACTGAAAGTAGAAATCCAATTCCTTATTTCTTTATTATGTCCTACTTTTTCCACTATCAAAGTAAAAAGTTTTTTAAAAACAAAATAACATTTCCTCTCATTTTTTAAAACCTTTCTGGCAGAAAACAAAGCGAAGGATTTTTCTTCCGTTTCTTTCTAGCGTAAAAAAATTTGAAAAGCATAGTAAGAGAATGAGCAAGACAGAAGTTTTCTGGTACCTTGAACATGGGGACATATCAGTTGTGAAGTTAAAAAAAATCTTTTGTATATTTATTCTTTTCTTTAAAATACATCATTTTAAATAAAAATACATTTTTCAACAAAACTAAGGGTTTGTCTAAATACTTCCCATATTATCCGAATAAGTTGCTACCACAAGTTCTTTCCAGTAGCTCATTAATTCCCTCAATCTCTTCCTCCCCTCCATGACTCCTTTCAGCCTCTGCTGAAGTCTTCCAGAAGTGATATATTTTTATTTTGTTTAGAAGCTTAGCTGCCTCCCACCTGACATCACTCTAAGCTGTTTTTCTTCATTTTACTCAATGTTATTCCTAATTATTTAACCTAATTGATAAGATGCCTCCTCTGGGTAGAGCTGGTTGCCATGACGCTGTAAGAAATTACTCCATATTTCTCCATCCCTGGATCTTTCTGAAGAATTTATACAGAACATCTTGCTTTTACCAACTCCCCAGCTTTGCACACATCCATAAAAAATAATTAATGTTTAACACTTGCAGCCAGGATTCATCAGAATAATAGGGCTAAAAATGTTTTTTTTTTTCATGAAGTTTTCTCCTCTGCTAATACTGGCCAAGATCACGCAGCTTTAGCGCTCTGCCATAGCCCTGCACACCTTTGTCACATGAAGCACCATTAGTCCACCTGCCAAATGGCAAGCTCTCATCACAGGGGACTTGTTTGACTGAAGTAACCATAATTAACAGCCTCGTCAGCTTCTGCCCTCTGGCTCCTGCTGGAGTTACTAAGGATACCAAAGACTCAGGGCTGCTTAAGGATGAAGCTCTGCCTTGTTTCTCTAACCCGCCCACCGCACGGCGCTCCACAGCTTGGCTTTGGTCAACAGGACACGTTGCATCACCCAGAGTGTCGGGGAGTGTTAGCCCAGCTGCAACAACGTGGACATGGACAACTTGCACACTCCCCCCATCTGCATATTTCTCCTCGAATTCAGACAAAACAGAGGCATAGAACGCACCTTTCTGCATTTGCCGTCACCTTCCACATACCACCCCCACCACATATCCAGTGGAGCAAGATGGGCTACTCCCACAGCACTACAGCTACGACTGCCCAAATGCTGGCCCCAACTCATTCCCCATCTATGTCTACACCTGCTCTAGAACACAGGAGTCTGGGCACTGCAAGGCAGGGGCTCTCTTCCTCCACGGGTTTCCAGACAGCAAAGCACAAGGAATCAGTGCAACAGCAATGATTAACCTAAGAGACAACTTCCTCCCTAACGCTATGTTTTGAAGGCACCTGTGAAGAAGTGAAGTGACCAGGTTAAACCTCCTCCTTCAAAACAATAAGGGACAACATGGCATGTGGTATTTACCTGAAAATTTAACAAGTGGCTGCTAAAGGTAGAGGTACAACTAGCTGCTCAGAGGTAGGACCACCCTGACAGTGGAGGGCTTTCAACAGATTGGCAAGGCAACAGGTCTTAGAAGTAAAGGCAAATAGGCTATGCTTGATGTGACAAACCAAATGCACCCAGTGGAAAGCAACAAGCAACGAGGCGGCACAGGCACAGTATCATCAGCATAATGCAGCTCATATGGGTATGACTTCGGTGGGAGCCAAGCTGGGTTGCAGCAGAATGCTTTTGCAAAGGCCCTCCTCCCCCCAGTAAAAAGCGATGTGCTCTTAAAAACATGAAGGAAAGAAGATGCAGTTTACAGGAAGTTAGTGTCTAAGAAGCTGGAGCCTAGCCCTAAAGTTTCAGGCAACCTTCTTATTACAGTAATATGGTTTGAGACAGTGAATTTTAGAAGAGGTGTTAATAATTTGGGATATTTTATGGGCCCTGCGACTCTCTAAGAGCTCTACAGCTGCAGAAAAAGGAGTGCACTAAGAGAACCTCATGCAAAGAGCAGGGACACAGTAAGGAACTCCAGAGGACACTGAGATCCCTGTCAGGAGAGCAGTTCTTGCTAGAAGTCCTCACACACCTTTGGCAACCCCAACCCCTCCTGCCTGGCTCCTAAATCACCCCAAATCTCAATCCCAATCTCCTGACAACCTTCCCTCATGGCCAGACCTTTCCAGCCCGACGTTCATTTGAAAACATGAACTGAAGCCAAAGCATTTTAAGTATACACCAAGGAGCATTAACGGCTCAGTCTCTACAGTCTGTTTTGGACTGCTTTTAGACAGTGATCATACTGCTTATATCGCAGTGTGAGATACAGATATTACACACACACACACACTCTGGACAATTACATACAGTTTAGAGGACCACAATTCGTACCTAAACCAGTATGAAATACACAGCATGGACAATCCTCATAGCTTATTTGTCCTCATGAAACTTGCTAGCAAAACAGAATATTAGCTATATCCATTATATTTATTTACACACACCACTAAAGCTCTGGTTCTGCTCTTCAAAGCATTGCAGAACTGATACAGCTTGGGAATAGCCAAGCTTTTTATGGTAAGAAAATATTCATTGATTTTCATTTTTACACTATTAACAAACTTGCTGAGTAAAACCTGCTTTTATTATTGTTAATGATGATTCATCCACAAGGCTGGGATAAGAATTGTAGCAGAAGCTAACAGAATCTTAACTAACAAGTCAAATATAATAACAAAATTGCCTGTGAAGTCCTTGATGTTATCTCCATTTCACACTTCAGTGACATAAGGCTATTATTAGATTTTATTTTTTTAATTATTATTTTGGGCAGATTCATGCCAGATTCTAAGACTGATTTATTTACCTAATGTATTTATTTTCATTTGTGAAAGACATTTCCGAGTGCTCTACACCAAAATAACAACAAATTAAAATTCTCAAAAGCTACCATTTACTGATTATAATTAGTAAGAGCTAGCCCATCTCCCATCCCATTTACACAAAATGAATGTACAGTCCATTTCCAGGTTCATCCTCTAGAAGCAATCAGCAAACAGTAAGTACTTTAAAGAACATATACTGAGACGGACTGTGTAGAGGATGAGAAATGATCCTTTCAACCCTGCACAGAACTCACAGACAATTTAAGCAAGCCTGTGCCCACTCCACAAATCTCCTCCTGCCTCATGCTGACATGGAGTCATTAACTGCTCCATAATTAGACAAGACCAAAGAAACGAACGTCACTGAGCAGAGTCAGTGCGCAGCGTACACGGCAGAGCACGGCCTCTTCTGGCCCCCCTAATTAACAGGTACCAAGTGCATGGACACTGAAGACAACGGGCTCAGAAAACCATGCGGCGTGGCCACAGTGTGTCCCCTCAATGGAAAGGGAAGCTGCTAAAGACATGCAAAAATGCACAGTAGTCAGCACACCATACACTCACTGGAAAAATGAGCCGACAAAGGCAGAACAGCAAATATGTTTTCTTTTATCTACAGCTCTTTTTGATGATCCCTGACTGCTAAAGCTGTAGGTTCAGTCCCATTCCTGAGCTGGTGGCCACGCTGGTTTGCTCTACTGTTTCTATTTATCACATTTATCATTTTGCCACTGTCTTTTCCAGGGACAGTTAGAAATTCAGAATACAACCTTTTTTTCTTTTCTTTTTTTTTTTTTTTCCCCAAAAAGCTTGGTATTTACCCACCTTGCCCTCCGAAAAGATGTAGACTGATACGGCTCATATTTTCTCTCTCTCAGGAAACTCTAATATTGAGACCAAACTGGAAAGAATACTGGGGGTGGGTGGATGTGGAGTATGGTGATAGAAATTAAAATTAAATCATTTTGCACTATTTTAGATTCCAACAGGTAACACTAAAGAATAAAAAACTCAAAGCAAAGGACGCTTAATGAGAAAACTGTTAGGTCAGTTTGTCCCATATTGAATTTATCAGGACATAATGGAAGGAAGAGGACACAGAGTGCTAACAAGGTTTTAAAAGATGTTTTGGCAAGATCAGTTAAATGCTTCCTCTTTGACAAATCAGCTTCTTCTATTAAATAATATTCTCCCTCAAAAATTTTAACTAACTTTAATAATCTGATGATTTCCTTGCTAGTAACAGATCTCTGCAATATTCCAATGGCATTCGCATTCAGGGCATTCAGACTTATAAGGGCCACATTGAATATCTTTGTATTTAAGCTTATAAGGATATTCAGACAAGTTACCATTGTGGCACAATCTAGTACTGAATTATTGCAAGCAGTTTGAAAGTAACTACTCATCTAGTGTCTTGGTTTTTCTTAATTACTGGAAGAAGAAAACTCTTCTTTCTGATCTCATGATCCTCACATAGGCTGAGATGACATCTGGGGAGCGCTATTGAACACATTTACCATGACCAATCTTCCATGTGGTATCTTTCATTTTCCTTCAGAGAAAAATAAAAAATAGTATTGCTCAGTATCAACTACTAAAAATATATATCACTGTCCCACAGAAGCAAGTCTATTTCCCACCATGTTTCACCTATTTTATTTCAAATAGAAACTGGATCATTCAAATTCCTTTTTGTTAAAAACATGACAAGGGCAGTATACCCCATCCATGCAGAAGCAGCGACTTTGTCCTCCGCATGGATCTAAAATATGACTTAATACTACACTGTCACTGATGAACTAGTGGCTCTGTAGGCTGTTCACCAGGTCTTTGTAACCAGCAGTTGGTCAGGTCACTGCTTCGGACAGAGAGGTTTTTTCAGGATAGAGCAGGCTGTGGGAACTTGGAAGGGAGGTTCAGGACGTGCCAGATCTTTTTTGCAATTTCTGCTACCCAGGGAAGGTGGGGATCGTCAGTAGTTAGGGAATAAGAATCTGTTCTGCAAGAATATGAAATGTTTTCCATGAAAATATTTCAACCGTATTTGTGCACAACTGTACACAACTGTATATCCCAACTGTATTTGGCATTATTTAATAACACAGTGAGGCTTTTTTGATTAACTCCCTGTAAGCCTATAGCACAGCCACAATATAAGTAACAGCAAAGGTAGTCCTGTAAGAATTTTAATTTGTCTGGCAACATGCACTTCAAATAATTTGCAAGAAGAAAGCCTTTAAAAAAAAGTTACTCGAGAAAATGCTATCTTCATAGAGAGAGAAAGGGGAGGGGAATAAAATAATCTTACCCAGCACTTTATTTTCCTAACTAAAAATAATTTTTAACAGGTTCAAAATTCACGGGTAGCATATTTAAATGACAAAAAGATAAAAAGAATCTATATTAGGTGTAATGTCTTCTATTTAGAGAAGAGTGACGATAGAAGTTCTGGAGACATAAGTTACATAAACCTGCCATCAGAAGAATCAAGCTCCAACAACTGCAATAGTCCTTTCCTTGCAAGCTGATAGAACTCTCGCTAAGAAAGGAAGGGAAGGGAAGGGAAGGAAAGGTGGAGAAAAGATGAGGAATAAGGACTGAGGTTTCATTGGCAATACATAATAATTTTTCCAGGTGTTGGTAAAAAAGGTTTTAGAATCCTTTTGCTCTCATTACATGAACATTTCACGATCCATTTGAAATCAATGAAGAAAAGCTGCCATCTATTTTGAGAAACCAAAACCTGTCTAAATCCAGACTGTTTCACATTATCTGCATTATTGGAGGTGCTGAATTAACACTCCTCTGACAGCAAACCTGCAGACTGATTCCTTTGCCTCAAGCAACTTCAGAGGCATATTTGGGAGATGTGTATTGATTTTAGCACGAGCAGAAGTAAAGAAAGAATGACAGGGAAAGGCGAAAGAATTTAAGCCCTGCTTCGCTGTGTTACCCTAGCACTATTTTTGACTGAGAAAACAAAATGAAAAATTGGATGATCGAAGATTTTTAGTCAGCTGCACCAGGATGGTGCAGGTGCAACCTCCTCCTCTCTGTCCATATCCCCAATAACCACCTGACCGTGGTTATTTTCAGCTGCCTGTTTTCAGCTTCTCTTCTCAAGAAACAGCAGTAAACATATAGTGAAAGCCATTTGAGAAATAAAAGCCTATTACTTATGCTAAAAAGTATACCTTTCCTAAGTACAAAACATTCTCATAATTTTCTCTCTCCTTTATGAGGAATATAAAATGGCTGTAGCTTTTTCAGATGTTTTACAATTACCTGTTAATATACTCAACACCTTTTGCAAAAGTTGAGAAAAATCGCTCAAAAGTAGCAATCATTTGCACAAAAAATACAATCTTGATAATTTCATTTTTCAAGAACTAAGACATCTTTTAAAATACCAATTTCGGATGAAGCATTCCATTTAAAAATTTACTTTTTCTCGTAATGAGATTATGTAATTGTATTAAATGCCCTTAGTCACTGAAATGTTTGAAAAAAGAATGCAGGACAGGGTACTGCAGATGAAACTGGTCTATACATACAGCTTCACCTCGATGCCAGAATATTTCAGCATAAACATTCAGAACAGAGAATTTCACTTGGATGAGTGCCTTGCAAAGTGAAAAAGCGATCATTGTTAGGGTCTTTGGACACCATGGAACAGGTCCAAAGAAGAAGCACAAACAGAAAACAAAGGTTAGGCAAATTCAGATGCCTGCATCATTGCGTTGCAATGAGGACTAACCCCGGAATTACTCAGAATCATCGGCTGCTTCTCTTTTTAATCTAAATAGTCCTGAGTCACCTTCAATGCTGCTTTTCTGCAGAGACCAACAGACTTGGCAAGGATATGGGAGGGACTAGGCAGAGGCACGGCAAACAATGGACTAGGAGAAAGAGTTAAGAATGGCCAGGCTTGGTCACATGAGATGAATGAGTACACCTGGGAGAGAAACAGGCAGGAGCCTGAGGCAGGATGCAGTAAGAGGGATAAGTTAGAAAGCTGACCTGGGACCTCTGGAAGGTCACAGATGCAGGACTGAAATCCCTCAGACCAAGGATGGTTGCCCAGGTCCTATGGAAATATTCCGATGACTAGCTTCCCCTCAAATACTCAGGTGAGGGCAGCGACCCTGCCATGGTGAACCTCTGCTGGCTCCTTTCAAACAACAACTACTGGCTCCAACCGCATTGTGGTGGTGGGTCTCAGATGGGCAGAGCATCCTGGTAGCCACCTTGCCTTATAAATTTCTGTTCCTGTGATTTCCAACATTTGGACACCCACTGTGTTCAACAAGCAACCCACCAGACGATGGTCAACCCATTTGGCGATTTTCATATTGTTCCTGTCCCACACTCCCACCCAGGAAGCACGTAAAGGGTCTGTAGCTTCGGCCACTGCTTTGAAGATTTGTTACTAGTGGTGGGGCATTTTTGTAACCTCTGGTGTTCACCATTCAAAGCAAACCCTAGGAGATGATCCCATGGACCCAGTTCAGCTGTGCATATTTACTCACACTTGTAAGAGAAAAGTGGGTATTTTTCTGTCTTCAGATAACACTCCGATTCCTTTAACTAATACTTCTCTATTAAATTTCTCTGCTAATTAAAGAAGCCAAGGCCATAGCTAAGGAAATGGAAAGTGCTCTAATGAAATTACTACTCTAAGGTGGCTTGAATGTCATCATTTTCTTCTCCAACATAGCAAAATCTTGACAATGATATTAAAGATAAAGAGCTAGAATAGGTGCTGCTGGCTTTTTCAAAGGAAACATCATTATGGATATTAACACCTTCTGTGTTAACAGTAATACATGCATTAAATATAGCAGCTTGAGTGACTGAAATGCCTATAAAGCATCTGCCACAAGATAAAGCATAAAGAAAACTCTGGGCTGAGAAACACCCTGGAGAAATGGAGTTTAAAAAAGATCTCAAGCATACCTAAGCTATGACTTCCATCAGACTACAAATACAGTCCATTTCAATTAATCTTCATTTTTAAGAAGTTATCTAAGCTATTTGACATAAGGCTATGCAGCATTTATGGTTTGTCATTGTATCAGAGCTCTCTCTTCTTTTCACTGTAAAATTCCTATGCTCCAGAGACACAATCTTTCCGTTTTCTATCACATCATTTTATGGGAGAGGTTAAATGGTCCCTCAGCTTTTCACAGTGGACAGGGAACATGGTTAAAGAGCCAGTCTGCACGTGCACGCATGGAGAAGGTCTGTGTATGCACTATGTATAGCGTCATAAGTATGTGTCTTGTACATATCTTATGAAAGACATATATGTATGTCTTTCCCAACCAGGAAAGTCAGCTCAGCCCTCCTCCCACAAGCCCTGTCACACAGTTGTCTTTAACCCAGGATAGCCAGAGTTTCTGCACTGCGGGATACAAAGAGCACAAGCATCCCATGAACCTCAATCATCTGCTAAACATTGGTTCCCCTGTTTCAGCTTCTGCATACACACAAAACCTCCCCTGACCTCAGCTCCTTCCTAATCACTCTTCCAACATACACAATGCTATTTCCTGCTCGAGCCTTCTCCACCTGGCAATTTCAAAACTGCCAAAACAAACCAAACATCCACATGGTGCAACTTTGCCAAGCCTGGTTATGACCCATCTGAGCCACCAGTGTTTGCTGAGCATGGACGTGCATGGGCCTTCATCCTGGAGATCACTGCGCCTGCAGTAACATCCGAAACACATGGACAGTTTTACCAGCAGATGATACTTTTGACATCAGGTCTGGGCTTCTGGTACCTCTGATGCCACCACTGCTTTTGCATTTAACAAATGAAACGCAACTAAGACTGATAGCAATATGTAGGGAGCACTGACATCCCTGGTTTTGGCTGGCTTTTCCAATGTTTTTTGCAATACAGCTGTTCTAATGCATCATCTTTGAAAGTGAAAGTACTGTCAGGTATTTAATATTTAAATTGCTGAGACTGATGTGTGGATCCAGAGTTGACATTTAATTTTTAAAAAAGGGGAGTTTAAAAAAAAGGAGAGGCGGAGACATAGCAGACAGAATCTTCCATTTAATTAAACGGTGTTATTTAAATAATAATTGTAATGGTAATTTGCACTGATGACTTTTACCCCAGGTCAGGTGAAATTAGCTTCTTCGGAACGGAGTCATTGGAAAACCATGGAAAGAAGGGAGAAGGTGTTCAGGAACAATTTTGACAATGCATTTCCTCCTCTTTTTGTCCAATGTTCCTGATGAACGTTTTGTCAGCATTTTTACCATGTAGCTCTACAGCTGATCAAAAGATGGGATAAGCAAACAGAAAAGCTTTAAAGCAGTACCTGTGGTTCTTCCATCAAAGGGAGAGTAAAAAATAAATCAGCATTTAAAGAATGCCTTCCTGCTGTCTGTAGGAATAATTGCTCAGCTGCAGTTGAGCATCAAATCCCACATTTACTCAGAACAGCCTTTTCCCTCTATGTCTTACCCAGAATGCAGAACATGAACCAGATCATTACAGGGCCCAGAAAACAAGTTAGTGCAATGTCCTTAGCTCAAGGCTATCCTGAAAACCATCTCTAAGCCACAGCTGCACAACCCCACATCCCTGCAAGATTGCTCATTTGGATGTTGGGAGTCAGGACCATTCCCAGCTGCCTGCACTCCACTCTGCCCTTGGTAAATCAAGTCTTAATGTCAAGTACACAAGGACATAACAGCATCTACCTGCCTTACTGTGGCTGCCAGCAAAAGGACTCACCACAGACAAAAACGAGCAACTTTGAAACGAACTTTCCAAATAACATGATTATTTCCATACAGTGACAGACAGAAGGGAACAAGAATAAAGAAAGGGCGTGAGCACTCAAAGTGACAAAATGTAAACAGCAGATGGTTTTACATAACTGGCAAAACAGAAAGTAAAGAAAAAAAGAATCCCTTCATGAAAGGGGCTAAAATGTTGTAGATTAAAGTCTCAGTTTAAAAATTGATGCACTGTGGGAAACTGAATAGCTCAAAAGAAGAAAATGACAGGATGCAAAGTCTTTCATCTCTCCCTCCTCGGCCTTTGCTATGTGCTGGTCAGTAAATCTATATTCCTTGCTGGGTTCAAATAGAGGCAAAGCACACTCAAACCCAAACCTTCTTCTCACTCTCTAAGCCTGAACATCCAACTCATTTGCAATGTTCTTAACTCGAATCCTCCCAGAGGATGTAATTGCAATAGTATGACAATCAAGGTCACAAGACGCATCTTAAGAGTAGTTTAGTGTTCATCTACACAAACGATACCCCTGTTAAGGTAACTCATAACTGCTTGCCTACATTTTCTGCCCTGAATGTCTCACAATAAATTCTGGGCCCAGAAATAGTTGGCCCTCCCTTGGAATATATTTGGGTATGTGCATAAAAGCATCTTCTAATTCTCTTGCCACCATTTCAGCCTTTAACCAGAAACAAGCTAAGAAGGCACAGTAATAGAGGTCCACTGCTGACTGTAAAGTACCAGATTCAAAGATACGCTTACAAAAAACCCCACTCAACCCAGAGCTCAGGAGTGGAATTAGCAAAGGGATTAAAACCACGAGGTCAAGGAATAAACTTCTTGAGGAGATTAAAAATACGAGGTCAAAGAACCAAAGTATTAGTGGAGGGATTAACATTGTTCCCTGGCTATTGCTATAGATGCTTCTTCCCTGAAGCACTTTCTCTTGTGCATTTTAAAATAAAAATACTGCAAAGAAAGCAGGAAGGAAGAAAATCTGAGCAGGGGCAGTAGCAATCACAAGGCAACATATTTCTCCTTATCTGGGTGGTTTCTTCACCTACCAAGATGCTGAGAACATTCATAGAAATACCAATTTTCTTTACTGATTGGGAAACAAATAACTTTTTGTCAGTGAACATTATGACACACTGAGTATCTGGGTGTAATTAGTGAAATCTTGAGAATGCCTGTGGTCCTCCAAGTGACCACAGGTAGTGCACCTTTGCTGGGACCTCGAACAAAATGAAAAGGTCAGTCGCAGTCTGGCTCCTCTCTTCTCTTCTTCCACAAAGACCTTTAGCTCCAAATGTTTAGAACAAATTTAATTAGAGTGATAAAGCAGGGTTCATGTACTGTGCTGAAATCATCGCATTTTACTATATAGTTAAAATTTCAAGAGACAATAGAACTACCTTGCAGTTTATAATTTTCCTTATAACCTTGTTTCTCTACCTAGTCCTGCTGAACAAACAAACTTTTCAACATTGTCCTAGTTTCGCCTGGGATACAGTTACTTTTCTTCCTAATAGCTGGTACGGTGCTGTGGTTTGGATTTAGCATGAGAAAAATGTGATCACATGCTGATGTTTTAGTTGTTGCAAAGCAGTGTTTAGACTAAGTCAAGGACTTTTCAGCTTCCCATGCTCTGCCAGGGAGGAGGTGCACGAGAAGCTGGGAGGGGGCACAGCCACGACCGCTGACCCAAACTGGCCAAAGTGATATTCCATACCATATGACGTCATGCTCAGCATATAAAAGTGGGGGAAGAAAAGGAAGGGGGGGACATTTTCAGAGTTATGGCATTTTGTCTTCCCAGGTAATCATTACGCATCATGTTTTCCTGGAGATGGCTGAACACCTGCTTGCTGATGGGAAGCAGTGAATGAAATTCTTGTTTTCTTTGCTTGCGTGCATGGCTTTTGCACTACCTATTAAACTGTCTTTGTCTCAACCCACAAGTTTTCTCATTTTTAATCTTCCGATTCTCTGCCCCATCACACCAGGGCAAGTGAGCGAGCGGCGGTGTGGGGCTGAGTTGCCACGTGGAGTTAAACCACAGCAAATGTACTGTAGCCTCTGTGCATCATGGGAAAAGTCAAACTTAAGAGCAAAGGGACCCAGCAACTGCCCTTTCTGTAACCACAAACCTATTTTTAAAAATCATTAAGTTCTTCAAGGTCCGCATGTGATCATTTAACTTTGCACTATGAAGCACTCCTTCGACATATTGAGGAGATTCAAGCATTAGGCATTTGCAACATCATTATTTTGAAATGAAATGGTGCATTATTTTAATCAAATGCTCTTCCAATGGACTCAAGCAGGAAAGACGTCCCACACAGGCAGCTGCCACCAAGATATGCTGTAGTAGCACCGTATGCCGTGGTGAGGAGTCCCTCTTTTAAATGGTACCTTGAGGCAGCAGCAAGTCTCAGGTGACACAACACTTTCCAAAAGTTATTTTTATTTATTCCCATGATGATTCAGCTGATCGTCATTTTCCATATTGCATCTCAGCACATGAGGGAAAAAAAAGAAGAGGTAGATCCAACTCCTCAGTGGGTGGATCATTCAGCACGGAGCCAATCTGTCGAAGGCTGACTCTTGCCTTATCCCCAATAACTAAGCACCATTACAATCTGATTACACGTCTCAGATATTCTTTCTTGACCATTTTAGACCTAGAATTTCCTGCACTGTAAATCTCAATTATAACCCTTCATTTTTATGCTTGGAATTTATTTATCAGAAAAATCTTGACATTACAGAAAGCTAGTTGCTTAGAGGCAGTGAAACCACAGTAGCCTAAGTATCCTGAAACAATTTTTTGTTTTTGCTTGCTTTCTTGATTATTTGTCAAGCACATTTGGTCTTGGCAGGTTGAAAAATGAGTTGGTGGTAGGGAAGTACTCATGTACTCAGTCTATTATATGCTGGTAAACAAAAAAAAAAAATCATGTTTTCTATTTGTAGTCTTTGTTGCTATTGAAAATATGCAAACATTTGCAGGGAACTAGCTGTAATATTTGTACAAATAAGTCATGTTTTACGTTTATTGCTGCAATGTAATTCAACATGCAGGATAATATGGTGCAATGTGAATAATCACATTTAAATAAGAACAATTTAATTGTATTTCTTACGAGTGAACAAAGCATATAGAATGCTAGGGAAGTCATCTACATTGTTTGGTATTTCGCAGCTCAGTTCATACTGAAAAAATATGTTTTTAATTTTACTCAAAAGCCAGTAGGTTTTGCTGGATTATGATTGTATTGATTGTGTCTTCTGATGGTGCAGCCCTGAGGACAAACCACAGGTATTCCCTCTGAAAGAGGCAAACCGCACTTCTTCAAAAAGGTACTTGTTGCAGGTTTCATGCCTCTACTCTTCACCCTTTGCAATGTATTTATGTAACAATATAATCAAAGGCTTCCATATGTCTATAATTTTAAACTAGTCTCCAGCTTAAAAACCACTCACTTTCCCACAATCTAACCTAGCTGGTGCCAAGTCTGTACGTGAGACTGACTCTGTCTATTACAGGATCTATTATATGAGCACAGTTAATAAACTCCAGCAAAGTGATGCTGCTAGTGAAGTTACACACTGTCATCAAGTGCCAAATATATACAAATTATTCTGCAACCCAGAGAGCTAAATACTTTTGCAGGGAGATAAATTGCCTAGCCAGCGCATGAACAAGTTACAAGTGACTGTGTACAGCATCCACGTGGAGCCGTGTAAGGTAACACTTGTCAGAACTGATTAAGTTAATGGGGTTTGGGAGCAGCATTATCTGAGTTGCTCTGCTGAATCAAAATGATATTATCAATTTTGCATTCACTCTCAAGGTACTTATTGGCTCCCTCACAAGCTGTTCTTTTCCCAAGCGCACGGCAGCATCGACTGCCCCATTTCCCTACAGGAATTAGGTTAGTGGTGATTGTGTAAAGCAGCACACTCAGCGCTCCGATGTATTTACCATTTCTGAGGAGATTACCAAGTAACAAAGGAATACATAGGCTAGGCAGGAATTTATCACCACTCCAGTTATCTGCTAAGAGAGACCAACAGCAGCTCTTAATTTCCACGCACGACTTACGCGATATGGTTAAAATGAAGCTATTGATTAAGAAGGTGCTATCAGCAGACTGCACCGTGCAACTCAGGGCATCTTTTCAAGAGAATATAAAAGAAAGCAGGTTTTCAGTGACACCCAACTACTTCAATTTTAAAGTTTTTCAATGCTCAGAGCAATCTCTCTGGATCACGTATTTATATCAAATGAACCTGATCCAACTCAAACTGTTGCAACTGCAGGCTGCACGGGTATATATGGAGTAAGCACACTACAGATGTGGCCAAGCGGGACTCATTTTTGTTGATAGTTAAAATAATTTCAGGCAAAGTGCTTTCATCAGGGAAAGCACAATTATACCAGTTAATAGACCCCACCGGTGGTGGTGGGCTGCACATAAATCTACAGAATGGGTAAAGAAAGATTCACCTACAATTGAAGGAATGATAAAAGTAGAGCAATTATAAAAACAAAGCATTCAGACACACAGAGCAAGTTTATATATAAATTCACACATATCCACATGCACTCAATATATATACAAAGAGAAACAGTCCTTTTTTTGCTCTCTCCTCCTTCCTTTTCCATAAAAATACGCTATTTCAGTTTCACAAATTTCTATGACAAAATATTTACTAGCAACGTAAAACTCCTATGGTTCATGAGGTGATTTTATCTAAGTACAGCTGCATTGTTCTGACAAAGCTCTCCCTGTGTTTCTGAAGAAATGTAGGATACAGATATCTACATTTAAGTTAGTTTCATAATCAGAATTTAAGAACACAGTTTCATCTCATTTTAAAGTATAGATACCTATAATAGGTGGGATGAATTGTGCCTTGAAAGTGCCCATTTCTTCCAAATGGCCGTACAACATACCTAAAGAAGGCTAGGAATACATGTCTTAAGTTAGGCAAGATGAATTCTAGCCATCTATGTCCCTAAGTGGACCATTTTTAAAACTTCTGGACCATACACTAAGATTAATACTTATTTATGAGAAAAAACTTGCCTTTTATAAGATGCCAAAGAATCCAAGATTATGTCCCCCCATGATACTGCTTTTTACTAGAAAAGTATGCAGTGTGATGGCTGTTAAAATAGAAGTCCCACAGCACAATGAAAAGCTACAGCCTGAGGTCAAAAAAGGAAAAACTTTAATTAAAACAATTCCTCTTGTTGCTGAATTATGGATGTAGTTTGAGCCTCTTCAGGGACAGACTCTCTTCCCACCTCTACCTAACCCCATCCTTATATGATATCCGTATGTTAAGCACCAAGCCCTGAGTTAGCCTATGAAACACCTCTGGGACAGTAGAGAAGCACTGGCAAGATATTTTTCCAGGTCAAAGACCAAAATGAAGGTCAAGTTTTGTGCTGACAGTAGAAATTATCATCTGCAACTATCACCTTTTTTTTTTTTTTTTTTGAGTTGCTCCGTTTATTACCATTAAGAAAAAGAGGTTTCTCATTAAGGATGTCTTAGAAACAGCAGCCTGGCTTTCACTTCACGGTTTAATCAGTTCCCTGAATCTGTGGGGAAACAGGTTGAACAAAATTCCACATTGCTTTGGTAAAGTTGGCTTTAAATTGGGGAATAAAAGAGGAAAAAAATAGCAGCTAGATGAAGGTCCAAAATAATTTTCTTCTGGTTAATTCAACAAGGACCTACTGACCACAGATCCCTTGATATTCCCCACCTGCATGATCCAAGCTGAGGATTTGGTTCCTCTTTCTCTTCCCCCCCACCCCCTCCTCGCCTTTATTTTTTCAGGCCAATTAAGGAAACTGAGAGAATAAAAGCTCCAGATACAAGACTTCAATCTGACTATATTGATCTTTTCACTTATAGAAACTTTCCAAGGGCTAAAATTAAAAAAGTGTACTGTCCTTTCCATGAAAACACTTCCACTGCAAACAAGCCCCTTGCACAGAACAACCGTTCCAGTTTCACCCCAGGTTTTACCATGAAGCCAGGTTACTGCTGACACCCCAAAATCTGTGTCCTTCTTCCTCCATAAGGTCTGGATGAGGAAAACCACACCTGTCAGCCATTTTTCTCTTGGACCATCTCCGCTTTTGGTTTTGCTCACACAGCCTTTTCAAGGCAGCCTGGAGATTCTTTGCAGAGATGAAATCTCCGGGATCCACACAAAGCACACAGAAACGAGCTCTGCCGATGCAACCACTGGAAGGAAGAGGCAAGCTGAATCCTCCTCCTCAGAGTATTTAGCACAGCTGTTTGGTACTTCTTACAGTTCCTTAATCCTCAGAGATTTGTCAAGTGGGACACCTTGCTTTTTGAAATCAGTTTGCTGCACTCTCCACTAAGTGCTTGATTAATGGCCAGCTGTGTATGCGCTGATTTGGGAAGGGTGGGAGTCTGTCCTTTTGGTGGGAAAACATGTATCAAATTTTCCAGTGAAAAACAGGCATGATTAGAGCAGAAGCAAACAGAATGACTGCTATGAAATGGGCCTAAAGTGCTTTTCTAATATATTTTAAATGTCTCCAACATTCTGTACTTAAAGACTTTGACAACATAATTCTGTGAAAAAGCTTATTTATCCTGCATAAAGAACACAGAGCACTAACCTCCCAGAGGAAAGAAAATACTTATGCCTGTTGCTGTGATAAATGTTTCAGACAATGGCAGAAAATCTCTCCTTTAGTAGCATAAAGAAACACAGAGAACAAACCTCACTGCCAGCCCTCATGCCGGTCCATTTATATACTCAGGGTTGGAAAAGAGGAAGAAAAATTCCTGAGCATAATTAATTTCAACCTTCTCTAATTTCACCATGATCCATACTTATAAATATTTCCATTAGCTATCCCATACAACACTCAGCTACATACTTAGCCTAATTAGATTATGGAAATTGTTTTAAATAAGGAAGGCTTAATTAGCAGCAATTATTTCACATTCTAGCCCCACTATGTTACGGGATGGCATGGATAAGTTCACAACGAAACAAGAAAAAGAAAGATTTTTCTTACAATTCCATATTCTAATGTGATGCACAACACAGGCTTCCCTTTCTGCCTATACAAATAGATGCTACTAACAGCCACAGAAAATAACTCTGAGCTGATAGGTACTCACTTTCACATCTCAACATCACAAGTACACCCCGATTCAAGCCAGCCTGGCTTTCATTAAAAAAAGGAAAAAGAAAAGAAAAGAAAAAGGAGATGGAGGGGCTGAAGCTTCCCTCTGTTTTAATGAGAAGATGCCACGTAAATCGGCCTCTAAGATACCATGTTCCATGCTCTACCTTGTCACAAGAAGTGAGCTGAAATTAGTATCAGCAAGACATATTGTTGCATAGTTGTGCCCGTGGATCCTGTAGGTCTCCCCTCATTGTCAAAACAACAGGGGTAACATTCTGATTGCATGGAAATAAGCAGAAAAACTGTGTCCGGATTTTACCCTGGGACAACATAGATGGCCTTATTCCAATTATAGCTGTATATAACTACCTAGCCGCATGCCAGGTCAACAGAGTTGTGCCATGTCAGCAATTTTGGGGGGAAAGATTAAGAAAAAAAATTACCATCTTCATGGAAAACGTTTCAAGAAAAGTGAGCATTTGAGGACAGAATCCCTGAAGATAACAATGGGATAGTTCTCAAAACATCTTAATCCGATATATTCAGATACCCAGACTACCTAAACAGAATTTAGTAAAGTCTGTTGTTTTATATTGACTTCTAAAATAAAGTAATAGGATCAAAACCTAAGAAACAGATTTGTCCTCATTTTGTGACACTCTTCCAAACAAATCTTCTGCCTATGATATTAACTTTCTTGATATTTTTAGTTAGGTGTCTTCAATGTGAAGGGACCAAAAAAAAATGAAAGAGAATATTACAAATATAAAGCTGATTGTAGAATTTTATTTAGGGCAGGAAATGGAAGTAAGGTAATACTATGTCTCAGAAATATATATTCAATGGTTTTTTACCAAAATAAGGATATTTCGTTTGGAGTAAGAAAGGGAGTTAAAATTTTATTTGCAGAGTGAACAGTGTATTCCCCAGCTGAGACAGCGTTTCACCTCCCACTCTAAACTTCCTTCCTTTTGTCAGACTAATTTGTTTTGGTCTGATATTTTCTAACATCAAGTTGAATGTTTTTAGGAAATTTGAGGGAAAATGAGTCTGACTGGTTTTCATTTTTTGTAGCTCTATATGAAAATATGTGATATTTTTCATTCATTTTTGGAAGCATATGTAAGAGTAACAACAGTTATAGGCAGAAGTCTCAAATTCAGTGCAACTATTGAACACATTAGAATAAAACTTATATACAAACTCCGAAAATAACCTTTCAATATTAAAAGCATTCAAACAATAATATTTTTGTTCATCTACAATAGAATTGAATTTACTATGCTTTTTTCTTAAGGTTACTCCAGAATTTGAGACAGAAACAGATTGCAAGAACAAGAAACCAAGGAAATCAGAAAGCTCAAACCAATGACAAATTGTCAAAATTTTAAAAATAAAGAGAAGTGAGAATTTTAAATTGGTTTCTTATTCTTTATTGGGAGAAAAAAATTGTCTAATATTAATCTACTCTTAAGGCTTAGTACTCCAAGACCCAGTGCCTGGAGGTCAGGGAACTCAGAGTAATGACTTGACGGTTTACCTTAATATTGCCTCTTTAATAGTTTTTATCTCATATTTCCTTTTTATAAATAATATTTCTGGGTTGTTTGGGGGGTTAAGAAGGGAGAAAGGAGCAGATCCTCAACTAGTTTAAAATGTTCCATGTTGATTGTAATGGGAGAGATTTTCAGAAAAAAGGGAAACATGATGTAAAAGCCAAGATCTCTCTGAAAGTAAATGGGAAATAAACTCCCGAAAGCTGTATCACTGTTTGCCTAATATCCTAAACAACTCGTATTTCCAGTGTCTACGATGGGACTTCCAAACCTTTTGTAGATTTATAGGAGATACGTGTTGTGGCTTTGTCATGTCAGCCATATATATCTTGCCATTCTACTGAATAATACTGACTGCCTTAAACATGCTAATAGATCAGATTAAAAGATCAGGATATATTGGACCACTGCATTTATGCCTACATTTGCTCTTCACATTCTTATAAGAAGCAACAGACAAGCACTAATTTCAGCACAAATCCGTATGTTCCCACGTACCCTGGCTATTAATCCTGGAACTATTTACCATTGAACATAGTGTTCGTGTTAGGAAGAACTGCCTGCAGTCCTATTTGGTAGGCTGCATCTCCTGAAGCAAATTATATAATTTTTTTTTTTTAAATCAGGGTGAACTAGAAGGTTAGCCTTATTTCTTCCTAGAAATGCTGTGTCTCAGACCCACATGAACTTTTGGCTATCATGAAATATCGTGACTGCAGGCTATTAGATTGGCCATAGCAATGGACAGTATCCCCTATTTACCTCTGCTTGGTAAAAACTAAACGCTTCCTGCGCCCTTCCAATATAACCTGAGGTCTGAACCAGTTACATGGAGTCAACTACAGAAATTCAGACTACTTTTTTTTGTGACTCCTGGAACATTTTCATTTGTTTTTGTTGGCTCCCTATAACTTGGAACGTGATTTGGTAGGCACTGTACAAAAACATGTGGAGTTCCTGCCCCCAACCTTTTAACATTTAAACCAATAAATCAGGCATAGGTTTGGAGAGGAAAAAAGAACCACAAAATTTATCAAATGCCAAAGTTCATGATTTTAGCAAATGTCGGATCTGGAAATGAAACTAAAGGTTTCACATTCCTAGATGAGAGCCTTTTAGACACCTCTACTCAAAAGCTCTTGTTCCTTTGTTAAATGCTGCCAATTAAAAGAGACCACAACTGACTCCTTTTCATGTACACATGAAAACACATTAGTTAACAACCTCTCTGTGTTGCCTTATACATGAAGACGGTTTGTTGCTACAATTATAACCTGAAAGTCAATAAACTATGAGAAAGTCTGATTCATTCTGACATTCTTATTGTAGTAACATAAAAGCCATTAAAAATGTCATGCCACTGCAGAGGTGTCTGTGTCATATTGACACAATAATGTACCTTTATCCACAGTATAAATTTGGTTAGAAGTATTTGTGCAGCATGCAGAAGAAGAAAGGGATAAATATCTGGTGCAGAGATAAAGAACACAGGCCTGTTCTCTTTGAATTTATAATCACAAAGTGATATATTTCAGCAAACACACTGTTGATGCTTTCTCAGCTGGCTGAAAATGGATTAGAAGGTGAGAATGCATAACTTCTCCATGGTCCATTATTTCTTATTATCATCCAGATGGAGCGAGGCTATTAGAGCACCACTAAAAACTCTAATGAACTGCAATGTTTCAGATTACTAATTCTTCAACAGCATGTTTGTATATCAATAATAGACTGTAAAAACAGCAACAAGAACCTGACTAATTAGGCTAGGTCAAATCTGCTCAGCTCGGCTGCCTCTTCCTCCTATTCTGTGTGTTCATGTGGGTGTTTAGTTCTGATGCAGTTTCCATTAAACATCTTCCAAAGCCTCTAATCACCCCTTACAATACTGCAAACATTTGGAAGTCATTAATGGCTTCTCTCGCTTATAAGAAGCATAAACCATATGAATAATTTTCTTGCTATTCTACCTGTAACGAAGGGAGTTTAAATCTCACTCTTTCCTAAGATGGCTAGAGAGTATTTTAATTGGGAGACCTGCAATATTTATCATTAAGTCCTCCGTTTAGCAAAGCACTTGAGGATTTTATTCATTAATACTCTCTGATATTCTTCAGTTTGTTTTTTTTTTTTCTTTTAACAGGTTACACAGAAATTTGATTTAAGCTTGTGCTCTCCCAGATTGCTCCTTTAGTAGCTGGTAGAATACATAACACAGCTGCAGTGCTGGGCCTTGCTCTGAAAGTTGGGAATTTTTATTTTGGTTTTTTTTTAAAGCGCAAAGCTGGCTGTGGGATCTATGAAGTCACTAGCTTCCTAAGTAATCCTGCTCTGAAGTCCATCAACACAGCACAAATAATGTGCATCTGTTATGATCCCTGAAAAATATTAAGGAAGTTATGCCAATGAAGATTTTTTATTTTGAAATGAAGACTACTGCTTCAGATAAATCTATTTCTGCCACTTAAAATCCCATCTAACAGCCCATGCTACTCCTTGACCTCCCAGAAAAGACAGCAGAGCACCTTTGACATGGGTGCAACCATGGGCACCCGCCTACTCCCACTTGAGGAACAGAAAGGGGACAAGGATCTCAGTGGCACGAACCACATCAGCTCCTGCAAGGTCCCACAGATACCTGCAGGCTCACCTGTGTTTCGCTTCTCAGCAAGACCAGCTTTCAGCCCCTGCTGCAACTGAAATATGTGTGATAGGGCTCAGCTCACCATAACACGCACACAAGCACACACACAGTCTCTTGCATGTCACTAAACAGACCTCTCTGCTAAAATGATCTCATGTGTTGTGAAAGGGTAGGTTGGCAAAGGACCTCTACGGGTTGTGATGGCACCACCGGTGTTGCAGGCATCTCACACACTTGCTTTCCCCTTCTCCTCCTTCACTTCATTTATCTTCAGGCAAGGAGATTTGATTACAGTCTCCTTCTTGCATGACCTATCCTCACCCACATTTAATCATTTCAGACTTATACCCTCCAGCCTTTTCAATATTTTCTGATACAGCACTGCTGCCAATGGCTTTTTTCTGAACTTCTTTCTTTACCTCATTGACTTGCTTTTCTTTCCTTTCAAGTGCTAGAAAGATTGTGTTTCATTAACTAGAGAGTTATATTTCCTTTAGGTAAGGTGGACTATCAATCTGGGCAGGAAATGTCTGCATTAATGAGGCACAGTAGTAACCTTCTTTATGCCTCAATTTCCTATTCAAAATAATGGAGTGGAAGCATCCATCAAATTTCATGCTTTAAAATGTTTCTGGTCAAGGGGGAAGAAGAAGGGCAAATGAAGCTAGTCTTTTCATGATGTGAAGGAATGACAGCTTGTCCCATGTCTTTACCAAACAGGTGATCATTCAAACACGTGTAAAAAAAAATTTCCATATATGGGACCTCACTGAAATGGATGGCAAGGTTTTATACTACACCTATGTGAATTTTAGGCATGAGTCCTAGTGACCTTCAAATGAGACTTACCCTCCTAACTCCCTCTTGACTCTATTTGGAAGATCCACCCATAAACCTTAAACATCAGAAATGTTCCTTTCATTATGGCTTGCTGCCAGAAAAACACTTAAAGGTAAGCTCAGATTAAGCAAAGAGGTCAGTGGGACTATCTGAGTGCTGAAAACACACCGTATGTTCAAGGTCCCAGTTCAGGAAGGACCGAAGGACATGATTAAATGCTTTTTAAAAATAGGTAAGAATTCATCACAGGTCACTCTGCCCTCCTAGCCTTTAACCTAACATCATTTGATCACGTATGAGGCAAGAGAGATGAGGCAACACCCCATCCAAAGGCAGATAATGTTTGCCTGTGTGACACTGATGACGCTTTCAGGCTGTTTGACCTGGCCAATACACTGTAAGAATTACAATTTTTCCCTAGCTGCTACCATTACTTTTGGCACGTGCACACATGCCAACACAAACACAAATTTCGAAGGGACATGGATATGACTGTTACTTCCAGTGTTCCAGCTTCAGGAAAGATCCAATTTAAGGGTCTTTTAGCTCAAAACTGACCATCTTCCGCTGAGGAAAATCTGACACAGAACTCAACACGATGCCATTTCAGTAGTGCTGGGGTTTTTTCTGCAGAGGAATTCAGCCTCCAAGCCACCTCTAATTGTCACATCACCATCTAGAAATCAATGGCAGATATTTATAACCCCTTTTCCATCATCTCCATCCTATTTCAGTTCTGATTATGTTTCACAATAGAGCTTTGAAATATGCTTTAATTTTCATTACATACTTTAGAAGAAATTAAATATTCTGCTCTAATATAAAATCTTCATGTTGTTATGCAACCAAAATGTAGACAAAATAAAAGCTTATTAATCTTTCAGCTTTTAAAAAATATCTTTTTCTCTCTGCTGGCCTTCTTCCTTTTGCCTGCTTCCTTAGTTTCCCCTGGAAAAAGACAGAAATTATTGAAAGTGAGAAAAGCGCCTCAAAATCTCTCTTTTTTCTCCATCTTTAAGGAAGATTCTACTTCTATCCTTCTACTGTTCTTCCAGTGGGTAATACCAAACGTCATGGAATTTTAAAAAAAATATATTTTAAAGGAATAAAGACAGTAAAAATGAGGGGGGAAATAAAATGAATGTTTTCTCTTTCTTTAGTGTAAGTCTTTATTTTCGTAATGAAAAAGTCCTGATGAAAACACCGAGGTGAGAACACTTAGCTGAGAACTATATTTCAGTAACAAAACTTTTAAAGACAGAAAAAGTCAAACTCCTCTACTGAAATTAATTTCCCTCTGTTTCCTGTAGATGGACTTGATTCAGACTCACAGTGAGAACCGGTTCTTCTTCCATAAATAACTGAATCGAGATTTGTCATCTCCAAACAATGCCTTCCAAATATGTTATGAACACTACCTTGCAGCCCTTGTACTTGAGACAAAATCCCACTAAAGCTCTGTTTTAGCATTAGACACCCCCATCATTTCTCAATGCCTCACATGATTTGGATGACAACAGCATTTCCACAGGGATCTGAACTTCCCCAGGATGAGTGTACCCCAGTGCATACATGCACATTTTACAGCTCAAATAAGGAGCGATACACAGTGAATATGCAGTGCAAACATGCAGCCACTACATCACAGACTATAAAACATCACTAAATGTTAAAGGATGGTCAACCATCTAAAGAAAGCGGGGTGTGCTAGCTTTGCCTTGCTTAACACATAACAGAGATTTTTCAGCTGTACCTTACTCTCCCTGCAACATCAGAGATGTAGGTTTGGGAGTGACCTCAAGGGTTGCCTGGTCCAATTGCCATACTGAGGCAGGCGCAACAATACCTGGCTCAAGCATGGCAGGTACTCATTGATGAAGTGGAGTCTACCAAATCTGGTGGTGGCTTTGCCCATGGTCTGCATCCACCCAGAGCTGAAAAGTTTTGGTAGACTGATGATGGAAACCCTTGTTTCCGATATCAGTCTTTCATTCCCTCCTAACTGACCTCATTGCCTTTCAGAAAACACAGAGGGCCTTTCAAGCACACTCTTACCATGGTAGAAGTCAATCTTCATGTTCCCCTTCAGCTTCCATCAGCTTAAACCAAAGATACATCCTCCAACCGTTCCCCAGAGATCCTGTCTTGTTACAGATTTTTACTGATCTCCTCTCCCTCCAGCTGGTCTACAGCTTTCTTAAAGCCCTGTATCAAAAAAAAAAAAACCCTAACCAAAACCCAACCCAAAATCAAAAAACCAAAACCACCCCAAAAAAACCAAACCAAAGTCTCACCAGCCCTAATCCCAGCAGAATGCCTTCTTCAGCTTGCCTGTGACATTGCTCGTGATATTTTCCAGAGTGAGATTTACAGGTTTTAGCCCATTGTTGCACTGCATTCAGTCTGCAGTTGCCTATCGCTTTTCCCCTACATTTTCCTTCAACATCCTTTCCAGCCTCACAGCAGCAGAGCCAGTTATTCCCTACACTGCGCTTATGCATTTGATTTGCCCTCTTTACACATGGTGCATTGCACTTGCCTTTGTTGACATTCACCTTGCTGATTTCAGGCCACCTTTCCAATTTATCGGGATCATTATGGATTCTGATGCTGTCACCTAAACCACTTGCAACCCTTCCTATAATTCTCCCGATGTACTCTCTGTTCTGTCACTCAACCCTGCTAATGAAAGTGTTGAATAAAATCACACGCGGGTCAAAGACTTCCCTGGCAATTCCCTCCAGGTTTGACAGTGAAGCCCTTGATTACTTTTTCAGAGAGAGATTTTTCAGTCAGTTATTGCTGACTTTGTTATGACTGTGTTGAGATCATCTTTCACTCATTTGCTATGAGACCACTATGTAGAAAAGTGTCAGAAGCCTCTTAAAAAGTTCAGATATATCGTATCTATTAAATTCCCCTTATTCACTAGGCAGTTATCTTGTCAAAGAGAGAAATCAGATTAATTTGCCATGAACTCATCTTGACAAATCCATGCTGGCTGCTGGCCAGTGGAAGAAAACTAGTTTTAATCATTCATGACCAAAATATTCCTGCTGAAGCACAACTGGATTTTTTTTTTGACTCAGCACTGGCAGGGATGCACAGCAGGTACCCAGGGGAAAGATGACATTTTGGATGCCATCCTGTCTTTCCCCCAGACTGAAGGGAAAGGAGTAAAGCTCTTTAAGGAGGAACCTGCAGTCATACTCCCACACAGGGTATGCTTCCACCAGCAGAAATTTTTTCCTGATTCTACCAAGGTTCTTGCAGAAAACGCTGCAGGAAAGATGAATGAAGATGAGAGACGTGAAGGCTCAGTTCTCAGTGCTCTCAGTATTTTCAAGGGGAACATAACACTGTGCTACTTCGGACCTACAGAAATGAAGCAGTGAGAAACCAAGAACTAGTACCTGTCATCTTTTGTCCAATTATTTGATATCTCTTAGTACCACAGGCAGTAGTGCAATAATGAAACCTCCCAGAGATTTGGGCTTTTTATTTCTTTCACAAAAACAACACAAAAAACCCAACTCTATCAGCCTCTCTGGATGTGCAACGATGTCACACAGTTCTTCAGTTCTGAAATTCAACCTAACAAAACTTAGGCAAAGAAACCTCTTGACTGACCTGAAAAAATTTTAAGGCCTGATTCACTGGTATGAGTCAATATTTTTACAGTGGGACACTTCCTAAAACAACCTGTCTCCTCACCCTACTGCCCACCCTAGCAATTTTCCATATACTCTGGTTGATAAACCATAGCACCTGCCTGCAAGTAAAGCTAGGCCAATATTAAGGAGATTTAACAGAAAATGCCTGTTTTCCACTGAAAAGCAGTGCCCACTGAGGACCACAGCTCCACTGAAATCAGGCAGGATCTACCTGGGTAGCTGGCCTGACTTACTTGGGCAACCCTCCCTTTTGAACGCCAACCACACACAGGTATTATCTCATGAGTATTCAAAATCAAGCCCTGCACATTTCCAAGGATCTCCGTGCGGACACAGGCCTAGATCACTCACTTGGCTTTCTGAAACTTCAGAACAGAAAAACACAAACAATCTCCCTAGCCCCTTCCATCCAAGTGGTATAATACCTTGGGGGTTATCTTTTACCTAAGATTTGTTTATCCCTCTAGCACAATATGCTATAAAGCTGTGCTGTGTGAGCTAGTTGGATATATTTGCTGATGCTAGTTGGATTAATTAAAACTTTTTGCTTCCTGAGAGATACAGATGTTATGAGTAATCTGGGACAACCGGATAATCCCTCTGGGAGCATCTCAGGTGGTTGCTTGCAACGTCTGTGAGCAAGAGCACTGTGTAAAGGTTGATTTTCCACATTTATGTATCATCTCTTTAATAGCAATTTTCAGTTGTTTTAAATCACATAGCTCAATAGCATGAAATAACATTTCTTTCTTCATTCTTACCTCTCCCACACACTGCCCCATCTCTCTTGATACCATAAATTCATTTAAACATATCAAGCCAATGATAATAAAAGTAAAGCTTACATAAACACATGCTAGCTATAACCTTGCAAAAAAAATCCCATAAAGCTTCCCAAGGAGGCTGTTTCACAGCTTTAAAGCTCTTCATATAAAGACACATGTTTTTGCTATAAACTAGAAACTAAACATCTAAAAATCTACTGCCATGTCAGAGTTAAAGCAAAACAGGGTGCATATGCCCCCCGTGGTGCTTCTGCCAATTACCCTTGTTGTACCCACTCCAATCTCACTCTTAGGCTGAAGTTTCACTAAAAAGTGGATGATGCTAGATATTTTACTCCCCAAGAGTAACTTGGTTTTTCACTGTAGGCTACTGATACATTTATACTCTAAGCCTTTTCCATGCAGCTGTTCAGAGACTATTAGGATTGCCAAGCTCGGCTGCTGAACTGAGACCAATACCCTGCCTGGAAACAATTCATCGGCTCCAGCTCTGAGACGTAACTGAGATTGCTAATAATTAAAAGATATCACAGAAACATTTTTATACCCTTGCTTTGTAGAGCTGATAGCACTTGGACGACAGTTCAGCAGTCCAAAAGTGACAAAATGCTTTTTCAATGGCAATCAGAAGGGGAAATTTCCACCTGCAAGGCAACTTCATGTAACTTTCTGTGTCACTTCCTTCTGTTTGCACTGATGGGTAAACATGAATAAACTGTTTTACTCTTTCCTGATTTGGATGTTAAAGAATTTGTGACCTTTCTCCTTGCCTCATCTGAAATACTAAACTAATAAATTTTTCGCCAGTTTCACTTATAACTTGTATCACTTAGTTGTGCAGAAATCTTTACCCCTAGTCTTCTAGGTGTCCTGTCGCCTTTAGAGAACCTTTCTTCAAACTCTGAAATACTAAGATATGCTCACTTTAAAGGCAAGGGGTAGGGGTGATGCACAGCTTTACTTCTGATATTTCATCTAGTGGGATATTGGTGCGAGGCCAAATGCCAACCCGCCCAGAGCAAGACAGCTAGAAATACGCCCAAATCAGCCCTTCTGGGAAAACCTTTGCACCCTGCCTCAATGTTTAAAACCACTCTGGGTCAAGCAGTTCTTTACTTCAAGGCAGTCCCCATATCAACACCTCCTCCTCCATTAGCTCTAGATCTCTTGGAAGTCCAATTAGAAACTAATGATCTCCTCCAGACAATCTCCATGGGCCCTAAATAAAATGCTCTGTCTTTAAGACATAATTATTAATGCACAGCTGAGTGTGCAGCCTTTCCAGGTGGATGCATGCTTGTGCAGAGGAGCAGGAGGGAAGCAGTTCCACACAGAAAAGCTCCTAGTTCGGAAGCATTCTCGTGCCCTCCTCTCAGTCACCTTGATCAGGGCAGTTTTGCCAAACTATGTGGTAGAATCACATTACACAATGGTCTTCTAATCACATCGTACATGGTCTTCTAAGACATGGTCTCCTAAGACCATGAAGAAGTGAGAAGCTCCTTCACTGGGCCAAATTTCGTAGGACATTCAAAACTTTGCCAACTCCAACCTGGCAATAACCTGCAAGTGATCCCTCCAGGGGGTGCAGGCTTTCCAGCCACTCCACATCTATTGCTCTGGAAGCATCCTGCACCCCACCTGCCAAACGCAGCTTAGGGATTACATCTCTATGTAGCTGAAGCAATTAAGAGCTCGCTAGCAGGGCCATGCTCCTGTTCAAAGAGGTATGTTTCCCCTCACTGGTCCACATTTCAAGAAACTGTAAGGAGTAGTGCAAAAACTGGCACAAGTCCTCTACTGCTGAAAAGGTCAAAGCTTCTGTGGCTCGTGGATGGGTGGTGCAGAGCCACGTCCCTCCCATATCCCACATCTCTGCAGGACAGAAAATGCCCTTACACAGGAGTTACTCTTGTAGGACACCCTTAGAGCAGAGCTGGATTTCAATCATAGTTAAACACTCAAGCCTATGAATTCCTACAGATGTAAAGCCTTCTCACATTACTATCTGTTGCTGTGAAAAATACGATTTAATCTATGTTACTGGCAATGATTTTTGCTAGAAGGTGCTATTTTACACATACATTTTCCTCAGGATCAAAAATTAAATCCTATGGACTCTCGGGATTGCTTGTCTGGAAGTCTGCCAGACAAGCGCTTTCCTACAATTATACACTGTTGTGTCAGTGCGTGGGCTTAGCCATTGCTTAACAAATTTACTAGATAAGCCTCCATGATTCATACAAACAGCACTCAAGTGGCTAACTACCATATATTGGCAGGGAACTGACGAACTGTACTTGAACAATGAAAGAACGCACTTGAATAATGAATTAGGTTTTGGCAGATCAATGGAGAGATGACTGACAGTCCATGACAGTCCATGTCACAACTCCAAAACAAGAGCTGAGCAGCAGCAAGGGGGGAATGCCACAAGCAACCAGCAGCCTTTCAGCATCATTCACCCAGTATGGGAGGTTTTAGAGAGCATCTCACCCATTCTCAATAGGAAAGAGCATGTCCTATTCCCCCTGTTTAGTAAAATTAAAAGCAGAGCAGGGTATCAAGAGGAACCCACCCACGCTCTCCATCAACTCTCCCCTGAACAATAACAACTTGGGGTCAAAGTGACAACAATCACGTCTGTTTTCTTTTCCAACATGCAAATCATTATCCTGGGTATTTTTAAGATGAAAACAAGAAGCCAGCATTTCAAGCCATGAAATTAGAAACTGACTTTTAGAAAGAACTCTCTAGAAATTGCTCCAATAGCTGGCAGAAATTACTAATTTTCCAGAGAAGGTATCCTGTACAATAACCACAACAAATTCTGCTGCTCATACACAAAAACAATTTGAATTCACAAGCCTGTCTTTGCCATAATTTAAAACCAGTCATTGAAAAAAAGTATCTCCCCCACAAACACCTCCCAATAAATCTGGAAGTAAATAGAAGCCAAAGCAAGCTATGTATATATATGAGATATAAGTAGCTCCCTAAAGCAAGAACAACAAAACACCCTTTCTCAGCTCTTCTGGGGACTGTTGGATGACTATGCGATTCTTCTGGGACTTTCACATCCTGAGAAACAGTGAAGCATTCAACATTCATTGACACTCCTGCCTTCAATATCTTGTTCTGAGCTTCCCTTGCTGCAAGGATCATTGGAGCGTTTCAGTGGCCAGTGGAATATGCTGGATTTCTGTTATTGCTTAGATGAAGTTGTGCTGGGTTGGGCCCACTCACCTGGACAAGTAAACTCACGTAAATGCCATATTTCTGGAGCTAGACTGACTCTGCAATCTATTCTATGTCATTCAGAGCAATTTCATCGCTGCACAGAATCGGTTGTATCAGAGACCTTTGAGCTGCAAGCTGGGAAGCTGGCCACTTTTCTCCCTGTGGAAGCACAGGAGAAAAGAAGGCATATGGCAGCACACAAACTCCTGTCGGTCAAACATGGACACTTGTTTCTTCAGAAAACTCCATCTCTCCTGAATTCTGCAACCTGCTTTGCCCTGCCATATTGCCACCTTCCCCAAAATGCCTTTTTCCTTTTACATACTTTCTGCTCAAGTCCTGGCTGTGCTGAGTTGCAAGATAGTAATGGTGTACAAACCAAAAGTATCTTTCTGGCTTCTTAATACGCTCCTTTTTGTGAAAGGCACAAAACCAATTAGTTTTACATCTACATACATGGCTGTGCTGCAGAAGCCTAAAACCTGCCAGTGGACTGAGCTAGAGCAACATGCAGCAGCAGAGTTTCTTGCTAGAGGCAGTGAGCTGACAGGTGATAATGGGAGGTTTACAAGAAAGGTCCTTCCTGAATGACAAATGATTCCTGGTCCGTTCTAAGGATCTGATGGACCCACCTATTTGTTCTGTTCCGTGCTACGAGGGGATGAAATTACCTATATCAACACAAAAAGAGCTAAAAAAAATTCATATTTTCAATGCATATTCAGCAACTCTTGGCAGCAAATGCAGAATAGGTATTTAAACAATAACCCTGGTAAAAAACTTTCTCCCTTGTCATAGGATGCTTTATATTTGCTATCTTTAGCTCTTCAAGTGTCAAGAAGCAACAGAAAAAATATTGCTGAGCGGCACTGGACACCCAGAAAAAGCAAGTGAGGCAAAAGAAATCTTAAGTAAGCTCCACAAGATGAGGTTAAGTTATTCAAAGCTCTCTTTCCTGCAAGACAGGTGATGTATTTCAGTCTAAATATCCCACCTGATTCTGTCCTCAGTGAACAACCAAGTGACAAACTGCCAATCAAACTGAAAAGAATCCTCATTCATCTCGGTTTCCCCCGCAACTGCCCCTCACTGAGCAATGCTTTATCAGCAGCTACAGAATCTTAATTTGGCTATTTTTAACAAGTACACCATTTTGCAATCCTGCCCACCAGAAGGATTTGCAAATCTCTCCAAATAGTCCTCCCAGGTCCTGATAACTTTGCCAGCACGAATAGGAAACTTCGGGCTTGCAGAACAAGCCGCTGCGAGCTGACAATGCAGCGAAGATTTTCTTTTCGTATCTGAAGTTGGCATGAGTAGGCAGCTGGGTTTGTGATGAATTACCATCTCCGATTCCAGTGCTAAGTTTAAGACATTTATTTGGCACAGTCTGTTAGAAAAGGCGCTGCCAATATCAACTATTGGTATTAGCAAACTTCTTCAGCAAAACTACCAAAGGTATTTCACAGTCTCTGCTTATAACAGCAGTCAGTTCAGGGATCAGAGTTTTTTTTATTGATTGAACTGTAATTGAATTTTGCTGAATATTTTTCTCAAAACACTGAAAAGAAAAACTGAAACATCTTGTTTTGAAAACAACTCAAATAATTTTCAGTTCTTAGTTACACGTTTTCTTGGGACCAAGCTTGCTTTTCCCAAGCTCACTGGCCACTTTGCCTGAGAAATTGCGTTTTCCACCAGCTATTTGTTGTTACTTCATGTCCCATTTTGCTGTTCTGACTGTCATGTTTTCAGCAGCTGGCACTGCATAGCATGTTTATACAACCCTGCAGGTCTGATCTCTTTGCAGAAATATTGCAAGTATAAAGGCCATGACCAGTATCTATTTGGAAGCTGGCATATTTTCTAACCAGTATTCGACCAATCAAGCAACTCCTTCAGATTCAGGAGCCGCATTCATACTGATGTGCATGAATTGAAAATCTTCAAATTGTCATTGATATGTTTGCAAAAGATTCAACCATTTGATCATAACTGAGCATTTTTACACCTACAAATAATCTAAAAAGAAGGTTTCTACTGTCTGGAGCCTTCCTGCATGCCACAGTGCTCTTCCCCTGACTCACAAAATAAGCCACATTTATTTCGATGGCATTATTTTTATGCAACAAGCAACTAACTGTCTTTTTGCCATGCTTCTTGAATTTCAGATTCTACTTTTGACTTTGCCCAAAAGCCTATGAACCTACGCATGGTTTTACAACTACTAAGCTTACAGGTACCACTTCTAAATTTGACATGTACATTTAATAATTTTGTAGGTAACACTTCTGAAAACTATTAAAATCAGCCAGTGTCACATACATAGGTTGCTGTAAATGCCAACTTTGATACTGCTACGTGTATTCCCTGTCTTTAACGTGATTCTGAGGTGAAAAAGCAAGAATACAGTCCACCTAAAACAAATACAAAGCAGGTTACAAGCTCCAATTCCTTTCCACTTCCTGGGGCCATGTATCTATTTTTTATTACTATTATTAATATTATTATGTACATTTTTACGGCTCTCACCCCACCCTGAATCATTTACCATGGCTGCTTAGTTTCTTCTGCAGAACCCCCTCTGCAGGGCAACAGAAATCCCCACAAAAGACAAAGGGAGTAAATATTACAATATTTAAAATGTCCTACATACACTTTATACTCCAAATCCCCGGCCTTCTGTCAGTACCACAAAGCAGTTTCAACAAATGACTAATCAGCACCTATAGGTTTTCTATGGCCTAGCTGCAATAGCTCATTAATGCTCTACCGTGGGGATTCGCTTTTTATGGACTTCAGAATGTTTTGAAACACATCAACCCATCATGTAAAGATGCTGTTCCGCAGAAATTTCATTGCACCACACTGTAAGCAGAGTCCTAAAACTGCAACCTCTCATTTTAAAAAGCATTTTAAAATCTCCAAACAAATGGCTTTAATCTTCTAAAGATCTAGAAAGACTGTAGCAAGAAAACTTCCTTTCTATAGTTCAGTATTTCTCTGAGATGAGCTCAAAGTGTTAGCTAAGATAATTATCAGAGAGATTATGCAGATCTTGTTTTCAAAAGGTTTTGTTTGCTCTCTTGTTACATAATTGCTCAGTGTTTGTATGGAGCTCAGAAAATAGAAACCATCAGAGAAATACCAAGAATTATTTATTTAACAGAAAAAATAATTCTCCCAAATGATATTAAAATCTTTCAGCAGTCTTTACTGTACTTTGAAGATTTGTTAACCTGGAGAGCTGCTCAGTGATCTAACCTTGGCAGCACATGAAATGAGAAATGTACCTTACCACTATTGTTTTTACATTATTTCAGCAGAGGTGTGAAACAGCAGGAAGCCGAGAAAAGGTGCAGTATAGTGTCTTATGATTTCCTTCACTTCCAGCTTTGCCGGTGACAAAGATCGCCACATTCAGGGGATAAAATCAGCAGTTGTTGTAAGTCAAACCAGTGTCAAAACATACACAATCACTTTATGGAATCACTAAACGTTCCAAGAATTGGCTAAAACAACTTCAAACGTTTCCAAGGCTGTGGGAGTTTATAAGCAGAACCCAGACTACCTGAATTTGAATATACATTGTAACTTTTAACCAAATGCCAGTCAAGACCTTTCAAACACCATCAAAGCCACATCTAAAGTGTAAAGAAGAGGCCCTGAACTCAATATAAAATTGTCATCGGGCACACATACATGTAGTAAACTTAGTCTCAAAAATAATTTAAAAGTTAGAGCCACTACACAATTTCAATTCTTGTCTTCAATAATTCCATGTCATGATTATTTACAGGTCCTTCAGATTTTTTAGGATGCCAAGAAAGCTTACAGTAAGTGTGCTATGCAACCGTCCTACCAGCTATAGAACCACCTTTTCCTTAAACACAATAAAATCAAATTCTACTTACAGCCAACCATCATCATGGCCACCGAAAAAATCTTCTCTCCATCAGTGGTTGGTGCTATGTTTCCAAATCCTATTGTTGTAAGGCTTGTCATGGTAAAGTAGAGAGAGGATATGTACAAGGAGTCTTTACTGGGTCCTCCTTCCCACTGCCCTGAGCCAGTGGTGTTGTATCGATATGGTGTCCCGATACTCAGCGCCAATTGGTAGAGCCAGCTATCTGTTTTGATTGTATTAGTGACTTCATCTATAACTTCGTAGTCCCCGATGCTGTACCATATGCAGGCTAGCCAGTGGGCCACCAGTCCAAACACACACACCAACAGTACCAGTACAGCAGCACCATATTCCAGGTAATGGTCCAACTTCCTGGCAACTCGACCAAGTCGTAGAAGACGCACCACTTTTAGGGAACTGAAGAGGCTACTGATCCCCTACAAAAGAATAAAAATCATTATTTCATCTGAAATATCCTGCTTGTTAACACAGAATGCTGTACAGCGATTCCTGCATCTGCTTTAAATCTCTCTATACAATTTTTTCATGCTGCAGATGACAGAATACAAGATCAAACCCTCCTCCCCCTCCAGTACTTTTGTCCTCATCAGGGTAAATCAAGTTTGGCACTCATTAGGTGGATAAATTACTTCATTCAAGCTCAGTCTTTCCAAATAACAGAAGAGTTCTGTGGAATCCGAAGTGAGAAATGGCATGTTTATTACAAAAAGGAGTGATTCGATACTTTGCCAGTTTGAAGGAAACAGGGGACACTGCATTGACCTCAAGGAGGTCAAATGCGGTGGAAGAGCTGTCACAGATGGAACTACACCATCCAAGTGGAGTCTTCTTGAAGCTTCTCAGAGAACAGTATTCTTTTAAATCAAAGCAGACGATTGTTATTCTGGCCAAAATTGGGGTTCACCTACTTCAGCAACACTCAGCATTAACAGGTGCTCAAGAGAAATGTTGGAGAGTAATTGGAATGGGTAACTACAGAAAAATCTGCCTTTTGTTCCTCTCGCCCACCAGCAAGTAGCTGGATAATCTCCCCTAGTCCGTCAGTCTCCTCCTCATATTTTATCCTTCACCGCAGCTAATATAATTCTGGATATTTTGTTATTTATAAGAAGTCTCACTGACTGAACATGGAACTAACAACTGTGGGCACATCACCCTTCCAAGTGAGGGTAATACGTAGCACAAGGCACTGGCAAGAAAACCACATGCCTTTGCACAAAGGGTTAATTTCCTTTCCCTCAATCAACAGACATTGCAGATGTTTTAATAAAGCAGATGTTTGTGTAGTGTATTTTTTCACACAAGACAAATAAAGTACAAATGGAAGGACAAATATTTAGGGAATAGAAGAACAGGGACCATCACAAAGTTAATAGAAGCATCTGAGAGGGAACAAGAAACGTGTATGTCCTCCTCAATGCACGAATAGTTTGCAACGTATTTTAATAAGACTTTATAGATGCAGAAAGAGAAGAAAAATATGTTCCTGATGTATTGCAATCCCATGATATACCTAACTTAAGCATTAAATTAATTAGTGGCTCAAAATAGAAGGTTTGTAAAGGAAGGTTTCTAAAATAAAACATTCAGAAGCTGAAGACATTTAATTTAAAGTAGAAATTAAGACACAGAAAGCAATGAGGCAAACATTCCTAGTTACTGTGCCAAGATTAAATTGCCCTCTTCTGTGCATCATTATCAAATCAGTCTAGTCAAAACACTAGCTAATTATATTATCAAACAGTAAAAGACTGGTGCTTCTGGAGTTTTCCATACCAGAAAAACATTAATCTCTTTTGCACCTCTGTTTCTTTTCACAACTAACGTTTGAAGAGTAACATACATCTGATATTTCTAGATGTAATCTGTTCAGCAAACTTCTTGTATGCTGTTCAAATCCTGTTGGAATTTGTTTCAGATCCCCAAATCCTTAATAAATTGAAGTTCTATATTTGCATTCAAGCTCTCATGATGACTAATACCATGGAGGGAAGTGGAATTTTACCATTTTGATTTCTGTATTGTGCATATACAGGAGGCACATATCTAGTTTATCATTCTTACTTCTATCTAAATATATAACTACTTATTTGCTTTGGGATATATGTCTGTGAGGCACTCCGAACAGCCAGCTTGTCCAATAAACTGGGAAGTCCGTTGCAACATTCATTACATGACAGACTGGGGCCAATGGACTGAATGACAGTCACAGTCCACAGAAACAATATCTACATTAAAAAAGAAAACTACAGAGTAGTTTAATAGTGTGATTCACAAAACTAATCTGCAGTGTGTTTCAGTGAATTCACCCTGATTCTGAAAGTTTACAACTTGCTGTGAAATCAGAGGGAGAAAACAGCAGGGTGTTCTTCTGTAGGATCAGGTTCTATTGCGTTGGTCAAGCAGATATGCATTATTTCCATTTTACCTACAGAGTCACCATTCATTACCAAGATTACAGAAGGAGCTAACGACCTGGAATCTAAACTTGGGAGCCCCCTTTTTGCACCCAGCAGTTTCAAGTTCATCCCAGTGGCAAGGCTTACACTGCACTTTCTACTGCACAAACCCAAACTGAGCATCACCCTTGATTAGGAGAGTTTACAGTCTGACACTCCATCCTCCATCCATATTACATATGGATCCATATTACATATACATCCATATTACATATACATGGCGCTCACAACAACCCCATGCAATGCTACAGGTTTGGCGATGAGTGGCTGGAAAGATGCCTGGAGCAAAAGGACCTGGAAGTATTGGTTGACAGCCAGCTGAACATGAGCCAGCAGTGTGCCCAGGTGGCCAAGGAGGCCAACAGCATCCTGGCTTGTATCAGTAATAGCGAGGCCAGCAGGAGCAGGGCAGTGATCATGCCCCTGTACCCAGCACTGCTGAAGCTGCACCTCAAAGGGTGTGTTCTCTCACTGCAAGAAAGACATTGAAGTGCTGGAGTGTGTCCAAAGAAGGGCAACAGAGATGGGTCTAGAGTGTGTGATGAGGAGCAGCTGAGAGATCTGGGGTTGTTCAGCCTGGAGAAGAGGAATCTGAGGGGAGATCTTATTGCTCTCTACAACTACCTGAAAGGAGGTTGTGGTGAGGTGGGTGTTGGTCTCCTCTCCCAAGAGACAAGTGATAGGACAAGAGGAGATGGCCTCAGGTTGCACCAGAGGAGGTTTAGATTGGATATTAAGAAAAATTTCTTCACCAAAAGGGTTGTCAGGCATTGGAACAGGCTGCCCAGGGAGGTGGTTGAGTCGCCACCCCTGGAGGTATTTAAAAGATGTGTAGATGTGGTGCTTAGGGACGTGGTTTAGTGGTGGGCTTGGCACTATTAGGCTTACGGTTGGACTTGACAATCTTAAGGATTTTTCCAACCTAAACGATTCTATGATTCTACACCTTCTCTCTCTAAGTTATGTGGACAGTTTAGCAGTTGTACAACTAATATAAAAATAGCACATTCATTTCAAAGTCTGGTAGAAAGTTTGTGCTGTGATTATTTTTTCTTCCTAAGCACAGATATCAATCACATCTCTCATGTATAAACCAAAGAGAAATGTTCCATTTTAGCTGACATTGGAATGTATTCTTTCCAAAGAGTAATTCATTTCAGTAAGTTTTACTGTGAGTCTTAAAACCAGTTCAGTCTGACCCACTACTTTAAGACCAAAAAAATCAGAGATATATTTATTGAGCATTCACATTTCACTTCTAATCTTGCAAAATATAAACACTACCTAGGGAAGAGCAATTATGCACATACTAAATGACCATGTGACGCATCATACTGTTTAAGTACTGGGTTGGGTCAAACAGGTACCTTTATACTTTAAAAAAATGCCTGTCAATAAATGCACAATTGTTAATACACAAAGCTCTGCCTAAGATCCAACAATGATTTTTTTGGTGGAAATTATGTGAAAGACTAACTCCCTTAAATTAAGTTTAGGAAATTAAGAAATTCAGTGTTCTAAACTGAAAAGAAAAATTCAATCAAAGGCAGTCAGCAGTTAACTGTATTTATGCTCCATAATGAATATTTTGGAAACCCCTCTACTAAAGGATGAGCATCTGCTTTAACTGAAGTAACCTCAGCACTCAAGGTTGTAAACTCAACCTTGAATGGAGCATGTAATCCCATTTGGCACTAGCATTGTGTAAATAATGCATGTTTGGTAGTGAAGATCCAACCTCCTGGGAGGAGCATTTGTCAGTTATTGCCGTGTTTAGTCAACTGGGCCAATTGTCTTCTATATCTGCTGGTCTGTGTTCTCTGACTGAGAATATCTTGTTATGCTATGAACCATCCGGTCCTGCCCCTTGAGGTTTTGACTAATGTCTTACATTCAGCATGCTCATCTTCAATCATTCAGCTGTAGAAATTTTTTAACTGGAAACCACCGACTCCAGAATTGCATTTTGTCAAGTTTGGAACCAAATGCCTACCCAAAACACATCATCGACTTAAGCGTTACAGGTGTGAGTCACAGGAGATTTTCCGAGTGACTTCTAAGGCCATTGGATCAGGAGAGGCTCTGAACCAGCCCTTTCTGTACTACAGTTTCTATTTAGCAGACAGCTGAAGCCACCACAAAGGATGCAGACAATGTCAATTTTATCCAGAAAGGCATTTTTGAGGAATGGATGTTCAACTTTCAAATTAAATTAGCCATTAATGATTAAACAAAGCCCAAGTTTATTGACATAAGCACCTTGCAAAGTCTGTGTTCTCAAATTCTCTTGATATACTAAGAAAGGAAATTCAGTTTGATAGTGGAGGCACAAGTGATGACAGCACTCAGTCAGAAATGCAGAGCGACCACACCTTCCTATTAAAATTACCTGAATCTTGCCATTTCAGATCCTAGATGTTACCACATTGTCAAACTTCAGTCTTCCAGGATGAAAGAAGTGTCTAAGCTGTGTGTCTGATTAAACTTTTCTGACCACAAGGCTGACAAAGATGTTTTCTGCAATTGCAATACGCACCGTGGGAACGGGCCTCTGCACCTCAAGCAGGAACAGGGAGCTAAGTTCTCTTGCACGTAAGGAATCCCTGATCAGCCAGGCAATAGGAAGGATGAAGCTGTCAAAGTCATGTTATACAGGGGCTGAGAGCCAAGCATGCAAGAGGATAAAGGGAACATTGTCACCGAAGGAAAATGAGGGTTAACAAATGCAGGAAATCATTCAAGTTAGTATGAGTGCCAGAGATGTCCTCCAAAGCCAGGAGCGAGAAAGTGGAGTCTGTTCTACACTAAAGGAGCAACAGAATAGCAGAGCTGCATCTTTGTAAAAGATGTAAAAGATTTACTCAGCTGGTTATTTGCTAATCTAATAAGTCTTTTCTGCAGAAGGACATTATTGCATAAAGGTTTTAAAAAGTAAAATAAAAACAAAACCAGCCATAGTTTCTACCATCTAAATATACTAAGATCTGCTTAAGCCTCAAAATTAAATCCCAGTATGCTGAAATTGTAAATTCATGCATAATTTTTTTTTCTATTAGGGAAAAATGTGTTTTTAACTCTAGGCGCTTTTTTTTTCGATTAGATTTCACTCCATGATTTTTTATTTATTTGTTGTTAGCTGTGGGCACATATGCAACAGCAACAAAAAAAAAATGAAACATGCATTTTAAATGGGTTCTAAAACTGAAATCCTCCTGGCTCTGAAAATGGGGATTGGTACTGCATCATTTAACAGAAAACACTGTCTCAGAAAATGTCAGAGGAAAAAAATGAAGAGCTTTTCCCTATGGTTTGATGTTCAGCATGTTGTGGCTTTGAAGAATTTATGGAGTGGCCAAGGACCAGAGCTGGGAACCCTTCTAAGAAATGCTGTAGGGCATGTTGACACTGCAGTCAAAGGTGTCACTGCAGTATATACAGACCGTCTTAAGCTAAATTTAAGCTAATATGCTTAGAGTTGCTAGATGCAAGCAATTACAGCAACATGCATTCAGCAAAACTAGCCATTAAAGTGATCAAATCCTCTGAGGAGTTTGCAGCCTAGGCTGAGCTCTTTATCTCCATGCAAGAGCAAAATGGTTTCATATAAGCTAAGCTCAAGCACTCCTGCACAAGCCACAGCCACACCATGACCGAGCTCTAACCACCCTCCTGGGGTGGGTTTCATGTCATACAATGCTGCAACCTAACGGCCAACCATCCAGTCTGTGTGACTTGTCCAGCTTTCCTCCCTGGTGAGTGAAGAGAGAGGCATGTCAGAACAGTGATTCACCCAATCCATCTCAGACAGCCAAGGATGGGATGAATCACCTCCTGGAGCTGTCTCTCTCCCCTCCCACTGAATACAAAGAGGCTGAAGCCTATCACTTACACAGCTTACACGAGGAGAAATTAAACTCATCCTTAGAAATCTGGATAGCCTGGATCTGGGCAGCATCCAAACCTGTATTATGTTATTACCGAGATATGTATTATGGAGCACTGCTTCACAATGTGACACTTATATCTTTCTTGATATGAGCTTGGAGAATAAACGCTATTAATAACAGTAGGCTGAGATTCTCTGCAGATGCAATAGCATGCTTATTTCTTCACTGAATAGCCAATTACTCCACAGAAAGTGATGCTACACTACATTTGGTTCTGATAGGATTTTGCAGAAGACCCGCTGGATTAAAGAAGGAATTGAATCAGTTCATAAAAAAAAAAAATGAACAATCAAAGTAAACTGGACTGGGTTCTTGATCTCAAAAGAGCAAGAGCTGATAAATTATAAATGATAGTATATTGAACTATAGACAATAATAAGTGAAGACAACTGGACTGTGAGAGATAGGAGAGTCAGACACATGGCAGCAGAGGACACCTGGAACATCCTTATGTCAAAAGGTACAAAATATCCTGAAGTTGTATCTCAAAGCAGAGGAAAAACTTGTAAAGATTAGCATCATTTATAAATGTGTAAGTATTCACCCAAAGGAAGAAAAGAGAAACAGAGAACTGGCAATATATAAGAAATAAAAAAAATTGATCAACAGAAAGCTACACCTTAGAGGGTATAAATGAAAAAAAAGAACAACAGAAGTTATCAAGCTGCAATGAAGGAAAAATAATCCAAGCTTGGTCTAAAAAATGATTTAATTCTTAGCTTTAGTTTTCAAAGATGATGTTCATGTTTTCCACAAAACCTAATGCATCAAGGAGGAAATAAACAGATATATTACCTGAACAAATGTTAAGGGGAGGTGTAATTAGAAACATTGAGATAAATCAAAATGCAATCAGTGCAGCAACAGGTCTGCTAAGCTTAGGCTAGCTGGGATCTAGCCAAGTTTTCCTGATAGCTTTCTCTGATAACACGCCCCATTTTCCAAATAAAAGAAATGCAGTATTTCAGTTGTGCAAGGGGTGAAGTAGAAAACACAGAGAAAACAGGGACCACAACCGGGACTCTAAGGTGACTGAGGAGCTTGTGAAAAGGATGGCAAAATAGAAACCATTAAAAGGAAGTCTGGCACGGGTTACAAGTGGTGATTCTCGGTGATTCCATTGGTTTCTTAATGAAGTAAGCAAAAATATTATATGGTCACAAAACCTGGTGATGGCACACCTTCAGAACACACTGTCAGTGCTTAGAACAACCGGGTGGGAATAAAGGAAAACGTGAGAAAGCTTAACAGTGCAGAGTCTCAAGGCATCCATTACAGGGCAAATTAACAAAAATTTCCACAACTACAAAGATCTTAGCTGAAGATTAATGAGAAAAAGAAATATTTGGGTATATGGGTTAATCCCACAGTGACTCAGAGCAATCAGTGGTTGCACTCACAGAAGAGGTTAATCCAGTGCCAGGATGGAGCAGTTGAGTGTTTCCACCACCAAGAGGAAAGCCAAACCCCAGATACAAAGCGAAGATGAATTCTCTGCCTCGAGTAATATGTACAGCTCTGCCCTAAGGAAACGTATTCAAACTTAACTCCATGCAGAAAGAGGCCAAGAAATTTTCATAAAATTTCACAAATGAGGTTTCTGGACAAAATCAGTTTGTTTAGATTAAGGAAAGGAAAATAGGAGTATTTATGCAGGGGGAGAGGGGATGACTCTTCTTTCTAAGCACATTGAGAAGATAAACACGAGGGAAGGAAAAGAAATATTTAACCAAGAAGGCTGGCATGGGGACAAATGCGCAGGCTGCAATTTAAGACAGATCTGCAGACATCATGAGTTAAGGTGGATTTTGACCAGTTTGTGGGAAAGGTGATACAATGAACCTGCCCACCAAAGCCAATGACTCGGTGACTCAAAAGGTCCCTGTGAGTTTTACCCCTATTGTTTTTTTCTGCTTTTGTTTTCATCCTTTGAAAAGTTGAAATGAGACAAATATAGTCTCACGGAGAGGATGCATCTTATGTCAACCTAAACTATACCGTGGAGGGGTCTGCATCTGAGCTAGTCACTCTAACATGTCATTACAGTCAATGGTAAGAAATAAGAATTTTAGGGCAGGGTGACTCCTCAGACCTATTTTGGAGATGCATCTTAGAAAATGAGAAACCATACCCTAAACGTGCCTGTGGACTGTACATGGCCCTGTGTTTCATCAGACAAACCCCATGCTTAGTTCTGAAATACAGTCCGAATACTTTATTTAAAGAACTATGGGCACAGCTTTCATTACCTTTTCCTCACCAGAAGTAATTACACACAAAAAATAGTCACCCAGATTGATCACTTAGCTGATTCTGTAAAGTCAAGGTGTATCGAAGCATTGAAAAAGGCACCATTTTTGTAAACTTAGGGCAGTCTTCACCCAGCAGTTGTTACATGATGGTACAAAATGTAAAAGAAAACAAAGTGTCTACAGATTTTGGGAACAACTGAAACGGTGAGTCTCGCCAACACGAGCAGGTGAGCCTGCAGGCACATGTCCAGAAGGTACTATTTTGTGCAGTGCAGGAGGAGTATCCAGGAGGACGTTTAGGCTGTTTAAAATTTAACGAGCAAATCATTCCCAAAAGAAATTTTTGAGCTTAGCTACTTAAATAGAGCTTAGCTCAAAAATCCCTGGTTAGCTCTTAATGCTTTTCTACTGGAGTTAATGTTAAAAATAAATATTCCAACGTATCTCAGAAACCCTTCTTTTAGGTAAACAATTAATGTAATAAAGTTGCATAGTTACAAACCAAAATGCTGGAATGAGGAAAATAAAAAGGCAACATTTGTGATTTATCACCATTTTATGAACTGAATTTAGGGTTGCATTCAATTATGTAAATCCACATGGGAGTAAGGGGCTTTGCTTCTGCGCAAGGTATCTAGACCCTGGGTCCAGTTACAAGCAGGGCACATTTAGTACTTGACTCTGCACTGGTAGCAATGGGAGTAGTGGCTGCAGTGAGCACAAAATCGAGTCCTTACAGCAAATGACAGCAAGTGGGTTCTCTCATGTAGTCTGAAAGTACCTCTATATTTATTGTTTGAGATTTATCTTTTTTTTCCAGGAGGATAGGGGAGCTTTTCAATTTTTCCCCCCCTAACACAAATGTCAATAAGCTATAACATTATAAATAAACTTCTAGTGAATTGTTTATGGCACAACTATATAATGTAATACATTTCAAACAGTGAATAACTGAGGTTATAAAAAGAAGGCCGATTTCAAAACATTCCCTATAGATTCAAGTTAAGGGGGATGTGGCATCTTGCACTATTTATTCGTTAGTGCATCAGTGTGCCCAACCGGGGAAAAGAGAGGATGATATCATAAAATCTGATAATTTTCACTTTCTTAGGGAAAGAGGACAGAGGATGAAATGGGAGAGAGGTGAAGGTGTGTCACATCAGTTGGGACAGCTTCTGAGTGAACTTAGCTGATAGTTTAATGCCAGGAACAAACTACAGATTTCCTATGCCAATTTAGGAATAAAAACAAAAGAAATATCTGGAGAGAGTAACCTGAGCTGCAATGTTTCTGCAAGTACCTCTCAAACTACACATATCCCTGACGCCAAGGAGCAGACAGGAACCCCAACCCAGTGCTGGACAAAATAAAGACTCACACCAAGTCACAAGGCTGTCTCGCTAGTAAAACTCTGCTAATTCTGATATTAGCCACACAGTTAGTTTCTCCAAGGCTGTACCTTCAGTCCATTTCATGCAGAGCAACTGCCTATCCCTAAGTCTGCAACTCTTTTCCTCCCATTGACAACTGTGTGCAGCAATCTCAGTACTGTGGATTTGCGCTACTCCCATCAGCATTATTCCAGCAAGTATCTGACCGGATTATTTAATTTGCCTCACATCCTTTGTAAGCCTTCCCCTCCTTTGCAAGAGAAGGGATCAGGACTCAAAGCTTCCCTTGAAAGTACTCCACACACAATTTGCCGCAGTTGGACTCTGCATCACTTAATATGGCTCTGACTGAAGATTTTATTTAAATGGCTTGTACCCAACATCTGCTTCCCAGTAACATATACAACACATTAAAAACCAACCAACCAACCAAACAAACAAACAAAAAAACCGAACAAAAAACCAAACCAACCCACTGAGACATATAATTAAAGTTCAGTATGCCATAATCCGCATCAGAGTGGTGCAGCATGAGGCCACCAGGTCACTTCCATCTCGTGGGACAACCCTGCCTGCCCTCCCACCATCCCCTGCATTGACTCTGATTCAGGCCCTTCCTTTCACGAGTTGCCCCTCATATCAAGATGACATCCATATTTCTCCACAGCGGAACCTGCAGAAATATCTCAGACCTGGTATAGCATTAAAAAAGCTGGTAATTAAACAGTGCCGGAAATTGAATAAAACCTTAGCTTGAATATAAGCTAGAGAGACATGGTGCAATTCTACAGCTAAGTGTAATATCAGTGATAGGGGTGAAAAAGCGACAGGTGAATATGGTTGACCATCTATATAATATATGTCTAAGGTGGATACATTAATATTTGGACACCGTCACCAAGTCATTGTACTATTATATTGCATTTTTCTACACACTACAGCAGGATGACAGTATTCTTCACATTTAATTGTCTTCTGACTGCACAACAAAGGGGGAAATGTCAGGTCCCAGGATTAGTGCGTCTGTTGTTACGTTGCTAGGAGCTTTCATCATAGTGTAACACTTGGCTGCAGCAGGGATTTAGTTCTGGGAATTATTTTCTCCATGTCAGCCACCTAGATTTAAGAAAGGTAGCTAGTCATAGACTTCAGAGTCAAAGCCACATTCTTGAAACACACTGATTTATCTTCATCTTGCACACGCCACTCAGACTGGGGTTCATAAATCCTTCTTCAAATATCTCCCAAAAAGGGAATGCTTGCTCTAAAGCACTGCAGATGTGTTTGTGGCTGAACTAGTTATATCAGCTTTTATTTGCTTTCAATTTACATACATTGCTATTCTAGTTGCTATTAATTGCAGCGATACAAAGAAGTTCCTGCTACTGCTGAAACAGATCAATAATAGTAATTAAAAGAAGATTATAATTACAAGGATTCCAAGCCTTAATATGTCCTGCACAGATCACTAAATTTTAAAGGCCATTGGGTCACATAGTCTTACATTATTAAACAACAGACATAAAACTTCAGAGTTTTAGGTCATTTAAATTTGTCTGCTTTCAATTCCAGCCATTGGCTCATAAAAAGTAACTTTTGCAGAAAGAATGATCTTTTATACAACTCATTTGAAAACCATCTATTTGGCTATCTCGATGTACCATCCTGAGATCTGGGCCCATTCTTCACAATATGTGCCATGTCATTTAGGACCACGTTTCTGGCTTCTGGGTTTCGTTTCATTGCGAACTCAGAAATTCATGAATCTCAATGAAAAATTCCAGAAAATTAAAAAAAAAAAAAAAGACACCAATATTTTTCGAAAGATCAAAGGGGGCTTTGTCACCTGTATTTAACACTTAATTTTTTAAAGCATTTTCTATTTGGCCAAAAGCTTGTCCATCCACCTAGTCTTAGGAATATTTATTCTATATACTAATTTACAGAAGCTCAAATGCAGCCTCAGCAGCACCTTATCAGCGTGCCTGTGCCTGACTGTGGGTACCTGAGGAAGGAAGGAAGGATCCAGCTCCAGGTACTCTCCCAATTGCATTGCTCCATGTAGGGACAAGAGCCAAGCACCTTCACAATATCCTGGTTTCCCTGGGATGTAAGTCCATGCATTTGGTCCCAAAGGGAGTTGTAGCATGGTTTGACCATATCTGAACAAGCAATGAGATCAGCATCCTCAGGCACACTGTAAACCCATCTGTTGACAATTTCAGCACAGTGTGACTCTGATAATTATGACTTGTATGGAATCGATGGCTCCTGTACTATAAACAAACTTCTGGTAGCCCAGACTGACAGAAAGGTTGGATATTTACCTCTCTCTAGCAGGCAGAACACATGTAAAGGCTAAGCCTCAAGGTAACATAATTCTCTAGCTTCAAAAGTAGGGAGTCATGATTTTAGATGTATAAGTGACGGTGCATACACCAATGGAAAGAGCTGTTACATACAGCTAAGTACTCAGGGAAAAAATAAGAATCACTTCATGTAACTCCAAGACAAAAAATCAAACTTCCAGTCACTAACATGTCACAGCCAAATAACAACAGGAATTTCACATGCCCAAAATCTGGATCCAAACACTGTATCCCCCATCACTCCAAACTTTTTTTCTTTATTTTTTTAATTAAAAAGAAGAGACAGGCAGACAGACACATGCACTTTTGGACTAAATCTGAAGTTTCAGAGAATGCTCTTACTTTACAAAAAACAAACAAACAAACAAAACAATCAGCCTAGGTTCACAGACTCTGAGCTCACACCCTCCATTCTGGTTCATACCTTGAAAATTAGCTGGATTCCTCAGGTTGGTTTATAGTGTCCCTTCTCACACTTCTGTATATGAAACCTGATGAAATTCAACACGAGCAAGTGCAAGGTGCTGCACCTGGGGAGGAACAACCCCAGGCTCCAGTACAGGCTGGGGGCTGAACTACTGGAAAGCAGCTCTGTTGAGCAGGACCTGGGAGTGCTGGTGGACAGGAAGGTGACCATGCAACAACAATGTGCCCTTGTGGCCAAGAAGGCCAACGGTATCCTGGGGTGCATTAAAAGCAGAGTGGCCAGCAGGGCGAGGGAGGTTATCCTCCCCCTCTACTCTGGCCTAGTGAGACCACATTCGGAGTGCTGTGTCCGGTTCTGGGCCCCCAGTTTAAGAAGGATGTGGAACTGCTTGAGCAAGTCCAGCAGAGAGCTACCAAGATGATCAGGGGACTGGAGCATCTCCCTTATGAGGAAAGGCTGAGAGACTTGCGTTTGTTCAGCCTGGAGAAGAGAAGACTGAGGGGAGATTTCATCAATACCTATAAATATCTAAAGGGTGGGTGTCAGGACGATGGGACTAGGCTCTTTTCAGTGGTGCCCAATGACAGGACAAGGGCCAATGGGCACAAGTTGGAACACAGGAAGTTCCACCTCAATATAAGGACAAACCCCTTCCCTGTGCAGGTGCCAGAGCAGTGGCACAGGCTGCCCAGGGAGGTTGTGGGTCTCCTTCCCTGGAGACATTCACACCCCACCTGGACACGGCGGTCCCGTGCCCCCTGCTCTGGGTGTGCCTGCTCAAGCAGGGGGTTGGATGAGGTGATCTCCAGAGGTCCCTTCCAACCCCCACCATTCTGTGATTCTGTGAAAGGTTTTCTGTATGGCTTTGGTTTAGCCAGAATGTATTTCAGTGCAAGTGACGTTTCCCAATTAGAAAACATGTCATGCATTTTTGTGATTTCTAGGACTATCATCCTACCAATTTTCTTACATAAAGTATGTATCTCAGTAAGGATTCCACTTCCCTCTCTCTTACCTCATTTTTCTCCAGCCTATTTTACCTTGTTTTCCTACCCTTTCAATACCACTTAGCCACTTAATACCTCATCCATCACATCAGTTTAGATCACTATGCTGTGCAAGGCGTCTGTCTGTCTCATTATCTTACCTTTCCCCCTCCTTGTCAAATATCCAAATCCCCCTGAGCAGACTGGAACAGCCTGGCTCTGTAACTCCAGGCATGGAAACCTACACCTCTAATTCTGCCTCAAATCATCTTAATCCCCCCCCAGTTCTTAATTTGTGCGTCATAATCCTTTTCATCATATCCTTCTACGGAGGCTCTACATCCACTCAGCAATAAAATAACTTTGATTTGCAGTCATGTTTGCCTCAGCTGGGAATTGCACAAGACTCCAGCTTTGGCCTAATGTTGTGCATGATGGAAATTACAGTGTTCCTACTCCAGTCAAGACTGACTGCATTTGAAGAACTCCAACCCTCAGTAAGAAAATTCACATTTCCTTTTTTTAAACTCCTTTCTTAATCTTTCAATTTATCTCCTTAATTCTGACATTATAAAATAGCACTCAAGCGCATAAGGCATCTTATACAATGACTCAGCAGCCTCTGCATGAGAGCCTTCAAGCACCTATATCACACACAGTAGTCTACATCTACAATGGAGACACGCAAACCTAAACTTCCTCGGCCGTATCCATCTTTATGCATGAAAAACCTGCCCTTAGGGAGGAAAAGAACCTGCCTGCAGTGGTGTCCCCCCTACTCACCTCATCCCTTAACAACTAACAAAAGTGCATTTGATACTTTATGTGGAAAAAGCAGGGACAGAGGTGGGACGCACAAGCAAAATTTGGAAAGTCATCTTTCACTCAGCTGACTTTTAGGGCTATTCACTCTGATCTGGGGCCATCCTTCACCACCATACCAAGAACTCAAAAGAGCACCAGGACCTGCCTCTGAGGTCTTTACCACTAAGCTCTGATTTTCTGTTAACTTTTTCGGAAATGCCACAATCACCAACTTTAATGCTAAAGACAAATGCTCTTATCCAACACCAGGGCCAAGATAAAGAGCTAAAACGTACCAGAATCAAGAGCTGAAAGAATTCTTCTCTCCCCTACTTGCCTAAGGAGGAAACACACACCTTCTAATGAGGAATACTCTCCTTTTAATCTATCAGAACATTTCTGCCAAATTAAGCTTATTGATTTACTTATGTTTTACCTAAGAACAGTGTTGGAGCATACTGCTGCTAGTGGGCCAGAAAGTTAAATCCCAGAAAAGAAGTACCAGTTAAAATAAATGTCAAAAGCCACATGAAGATAAAGAGCATTAATAACTACAACTACCCAGAACACACCGACCAGCTCAAAGGACTTAAATGTCACAAATGAAGACATATCACACATACACACACACAAAAAAAAATCATCTGCCCTGGAAGACAAAGAAAAGGAAAAATGTAGACCCAAGGAGGAAAGACTGACTACTGACATACCTGTTTTCAAAATCACTTCAATTCTTTTCAGGCACTAGGGAAAACTAGGAGTTGTAGGGGTTTGAAATCAAGTACATAAGCAATTATACTCCAATGTCTGCTGGAGGCTCCATGGCCATAACACACCATTTCATGAGAAAGAAATGTTACTATTGGTTCTCTTATTAAAAAGGAGTTGATATTTCATTCGTTTGAAGGTAAATGATAGCAGCTCTAGGATCACTAGAGCTCATGATACCTTACTGTTATTACAGTTTGGTTAAAGTTTTCCACCTTAAGAGTGCCTCAGAGTGCATTCTCTTCACTGTCACAAATATTGCAGACGGTTTACTTCCCATCTATATGTTAGAGGTTAAGCTCATAATTTAAACCTGTACTGCTTTGGCAGAGAGATTTTCTGTTTGTTTTACATGTTAGAGTACAAAAATCTGGAGATAACGCTACAATTTTATAAAAATCAGGTTCCTCTTAGTCTGAAATTGGTTATCTTAAAAAGCTGTATTATATTTACAACCTTGATAATACCACCTCCTTCCACAGCCTGACTGTACAACCTGCTTCCAGACGGGCAGCCCTCATATGATCTTGAATTTAAGCTGCAAGTATTATCACTTCTGTCATATTTGCTATAAATAAAATGGAACAATGTCAAAAGATGGTACTCAGCGCAGAGACGGGGATGGAATTTTAAAGGAGCTCTACAAAATCTGCACCAAAGTCTGCATTAAAAACTAAGAATGTAGGTTTTATATAGTGTGGATCTATAACTGCAGAATTTGAGAATTAAAAAAGAAAAGCAACAATGAAAAAACAACCACTAATCAATGTTCTAAGGAAAAACTGTTAAAATGTTAAAAAATGAACAGAAACTTCTTTATCTGTTTATGGCCTTAAAGAAAAAAGGCTCTGGAGAAAAATTAAAACATGTCCTAATGCCATTATAGTTGCATTTTAATAATGAATTTTCTCTACACTGACCTGTGCGTGCATTATTTGTCATAGTTATTGTTTGTTTTCTCTATTATCTTAGGCTACAAGCTCGATTTCATAAAAGTTAATACATTCAGCAGTTAAAAAGCTTTAATTCAGCGTCCGTTTAAGCATCCTCAAACAGTCTCTAAAATTCCAGCAGCAGCTCAAGAACTGTTTAAAAAAATGGAGATAAATCTCTCTCTTAATCAGCCATTTTAAAAGACATCACAAAAACCCGATAATTACAGCATGGTTCAAAAAGTAATCCTAGGGCAGGATTTAAAAAATGCTCGTTCAGAAGCATTCTCTACTTTTGTATAAGTCAGTTGCTAATTTGCCACCAGCTTTAGCCAGAGCAGATACAGAGTTTTGATTATTTATGTCAAGCCATATCAGTCCTGCAATGGATTAGGACTGCTTAGAGGCAACCACTGCATATGAGCTGGGAAGGGAGGCTGTGGCAGGGGGACGTTGCAACTGGTCCAGCCCATTTTGATACGGATGCGCAACAATGCTTTTGGATGGCAAGCAAGTGGTTCTAAAACCCACATCCATCAACGACCACATCCGCACATGGTACTGAAATCGTAAGACACCTCTTCTCCAACATGGGAGTGCCGCGTAAGTAAAGCCCAGCAGTTTAAGGCCATACTTGCATACTTGCACAGAGCTTCAGTTGCCTCTCATTGCTGCCAGATGCCTGGGAGCATGCTCCTAAATGAATTCCTAATTAAAACAATCCTTTTGAGGCAGACTACAGTCACTTACCTCATCCACGTTCTCAAAGGCATTGATGATGTCATACGGTAAACAGGACAGAAGATCAATCACAAACCACGTTTTCAGGTAGTTCATCCTTATGAGTTTGGGATCAGATATAACCTCTCCACCAGGGCCAACAAAGGTCGTATGAAAGTTCAAAACAATGTCAACCAGAAAAATAACGTCCACGACACTGTCCAGCACAAGCCAGGCAATGTTGTTCTGTTTTGTCTTGAAGGAGACATTATATGGAACCATAATTGCTGTGTAGAAGGTTAGAATTAAGATGACCCAGTCCCAAGTGGTCTTAAAAGCACAATAGTGTAGTATAATATGTGGTGGAGTCTTTGGAGCTTCTTGCTTGTACTGAGGAAGAATATCAGATCCCAGCTGGAGAACCTGTAAAAGACAGAAAAGCAAGTGTTATTGATTTCAACTAATATGATCCAGTAAGAGGTCTTATGGAGTTCTGTAAGGAGCCTCACAAAGACAGGACTGTGTTCATTGAACACTGCAAGTCAACCTGAGGTTTCTCAATTATCTGATTTATTAAGAATATGCGGAGGCAGCTATCACGGTGAATGGGAGCAGCATAGCATCTAAGGCTGTTCTTGCAAAAAGGGAGGTCTTTGGAGATGGACTGAGGGGAAACCACGCCAATGGCAAGGGCAGAGAGGCTCCATAAACAGGTTGGGGGTACTGCCACACCAGCTTAAACTCTGCAGTTATGAACATGAGTATTCATTCACATTTGGAAATGTTACAAGACTAATCCTTCATGCCTGACCTATTTTTTAAACCACTGTTGAGCCAGAACAATACCCTACCAGTGGTAAACCAGACCTCAGCCTTGCTGGCTGACCTCCTTCTAAAATGAAGCATTGCATGCACAATTTCTGCCCTAACACCCTGGCATGCTTCCTTCTCATTTTCTTCAGAAAGTTGTTGCTCTGACAAGCTCAATATCACTAGTGGGTTCTCTTTTATTTCTTGTAATTACTTTTCTTTTTTGCATATGACGATAATCTCCTGCATGCACACTTTTGTAAAACTGGAAACGTTGCAAAGGAACCAAGCCAAATTCACTTAAGGCATTCCTCCCAGCTAATCTAATTACCTCTTATCTTGGTCCAACACAAGAAACAAAAGCACAAAGGAACGCACAATGTGGCAACATACTGCGCTGACAAGTGAAAGATTCATGTGTACTTTGGAACTAATAACACCTTTCACATTTGGGGATCTCAAGTCTGTATGGGACAAAATAAATAATTCCAGCAACTTTAAAACTCATTTCAGTCCTACACCTGCCCCATATTGGAGCTGATGTACCATATCAGCTGGACTACAAAAGCAGTCCCATATGTATAAAAATAATCAAACGCAGGATGCACCCTTGATGAAGAGGAGTAAATGGCTCTGAATAAACAGCACAACAACTAAGAATATGAACTCAAGTACCACAGATACAAATTCTCCATTAATTCTGTAGAGCGTTATTTTTGAAGTGAGAAAGCTGTTACTAATACCAGACAGTAAAAGTCCATCTCTGCTGAAGATTTGTTCTTCAGAAATTACCAAGGGACAACAACAGCAGCCTCTCTCACTGGAGGATGTGGCTTCCCAACATGCCAGTCTGGCCTAATGTCAGGCTGTAAACCGATGGGATGCAAACCTGCTTCTGCCTACCTGTTCCCACCCTCCCTAAGGTCAGATTTAGCAATCACTACCTGTAAGGAAAGTCAGTTAAACTGGTATGATGAAAAACTAACTTGTTGTTACATTATTAGCCATTTGTTTTCTACAGAGGTAGCTGAGTTGCACAAATTTATCCCCTGGCCAGAAAACTGCTAGACCCACTACGCAGGCAGCTGTGAGAGTGCAGCAGAGACCTCCAGGAGACCACAGCTGCTCCCCTCGCCAACAGCCTGGTATCACGCCAGCCTCGGTGCAACACACAGCCATGCGTTGAGCTCCAGCTGAACAGCAACGCACACCGAGCGGTGTGGTCCCAATGGCACTCATCAGAGACCCTCACAGATGCCAAACCCCTTGTGAGACCCATAAAAACATCAACTTCCAGGTGTCCCTTCCCCAGTGACCAGGACAAGAGCCACAAAACAGGACTCCTACAACCACTGAATGTGCAAGGTTCAGCTGGGCACTGCGGCACACTGAACTCGCTGGTGGATCCATGGGTCCTTCCCTGGAATAACAGCAATGATCGGTATAGTAATTTTTTTCACAGCAGCCTTTGTGCAAATCCATGAAACTTCTTTCGCTGCCAGAATTGTCCCCTGCATTTAACACACCATTTTGGCTTTGACTCGTAATCTGGTCATTATCTCCAGTTATCAATTTGGACTCATCCGTGCTCAACACTTTATTGTCATGATAAATCAGGACTGGGACTTCTTTCCTTTGTTTCTCCAGGCCTGTTTGTTCGCTGTCTTGTTCACTGGGGCAGGAGCTGGAAACAGCCTCACTATAGCTGGAATAATAAGATTCTTAGGGCTCAAGCTGCATGTGATGAACATGTGCTTGATAGTTCCCTCTGCCTCTGGTGGCAGAGTGCTTAGGAGCTCCCATGATACTGTAAAAGCATAATTATTATTCTTAACATAATATCATGTTGAGTTTGACATGGCGAGTGGGTGGCAAGTGGCTGTGGAGACCACTGAACTGTAACGATTATTTCTTTCATGCTGCATGAATTTTTAATTTTAAACCACTGAAGAATACACAATATCTTGTTAGTCAGCTGCATTCATTGCAGGCTCTCTGAATTATTCTTGTATACAACTAATGAAAATGGCTGATAACAGTTAAAGCTGGTAAAGGTGGGCAGTACATTCTGCAAGGGATGAACCGCACAGATAATGCTCCTCCTCAGACACAAGCATGGAAAATGGGGCCGGTATGGCTATGGCATACCTCCGCTCAGTCTGCGTTCCTGACAGCACTTTGCCTAGAAAGAATTTTGCAGCTCTAAACAATTTGTAAGAGAGGAGACCGCTCACTCTCCAAGCAACCTATTCCTGGGTACGACCTTCTCCCTTATCTGAGCTTTTCCTACTGCCTGATCTAAATCTTCCTTGCTGTGACTTAATGCCATTACTTTTTCTCTAGCTATAGTGGTTCTGGTGAATAATTTCCTCCCTCATGCTATGCAGCTGCTTTAGTCTTATTTCAATATTGTTACCATATCTTCTCCAGTCTTCCCTTCTTTACACTAAACCAATAACGGATATAACCGAATTTACAGAATGCTGAAATGTCATGAATCAGAAAAGCAAGATGTGAGAGTAACACAGCAGTCATCCAAGCTATTGGTATGGGATAATTCAAGGGAAAATATCGCTCTGCCAACACGTGAAAACTGTAGGTTTCCACTCTGATTTTGATTTAAGTGGCATTTTTAATATCAAAGTCCACTAAAATCAGAAAGGAAACCAAAAATCCATTTAAAGCTGCTCTTAGAATCGAACCCAGGACAAGCTCTCTGGCACAAGGTGGCTAGGGCTGTCATTTTCAGTAGCCCATATATTTTGACCATATATATTTGACCCATGTATTTTTCATTACCAACAGACATGAAGATGAAAGCAGTACCTCTGTTTCATCAGTTAACCTGAAGGTATTCACTTGTTGCACCATCTGTACTGTTAAGGAGATGTTTGCAACCTGCCAAAGAGTTCATTTCATCAGTCCTGAAGAAAAAAACGATGAGCAAAATACTGCAGGAAGGACTTGCCAAGAAAGTTAAGATATAGGTGTAGTCAGTGTGCCTGTACAACCCCAGGGACCCAGACAGGGATATTTCCAAAAAGGAGTACCTGGTTTATCGTACATTCCCGTTTTCCCAGGAGAGTAAGTGACCATCAAAGACATCAAGTCTGGTTCCGTGTCACTATGAGACAGCACGCAGAGGAGCACACTATGCACCCCAAGTTAAGCAACAACTGTCAAACTGAGAATTGCATGCACAGAAATAGGGCCATTTCAGTAAAAGCAACCTACAGAGACTGTTTTCATGACCAAAAGAGCATGATCTGTCCCAGAAACAGGGGCTTGGCACATAGTGCTGCTTTAGGATGAGCAGAGGAGAGGTTGAAAAAAAAAAAAAAAATCAGGGCTGGGAAGTATTGTCCTCTAAAAGTATTACTTATAAATAGGAACAGGTTTGGGTTTTTATCCCCCCCATCTCTTCCTGCCTTACGAAGGGAGCAGGCTGGTGTCTGCGCCACTTACTTCGGCTAACCGGGAGTGTTTGTGCACCACCTCGGCCTTGTTCATCGGCGTGAGCTGCTGCAGCACGCTCCGGCTGTTTGTCAGGGCCCGCGTCAACCGAGCAAACTTTGTCCAACCTGCGGGAAAGAAGGCAATCCTGTCAGAAGCACTCAAACTTCATTCACCGCTAGTAAATCTCCTTTGTGTTCGCTGATATTAAGTCTCAGACTTCAACAGTTTCTCTAAATTGCTGTGCAGAACAGCTTCAGGTTACGGGTTTAAACACCTTGCGACAGAGGAAAAATACTGCTGCTTCAAGGCAACCACGAGTAAATCTGAGTAAAATCAAAATGCTCTGGCTTGTTCTTTCTTCTGCCTTTTGGAGACATTGTGTTAGAGGGATTACATAGTGCTTTCAGCCTTCTGGGGAGTTACTCTGCTGCTGAAATCTAATTCTAAGCCACTGAATTTAATGCGACGGCTTCCCAAGACTGCAAATCCTGCTGAAGTAAAATCTTACCCAGATACAGAAAGGCTCCTGCTGATTCAAAGCCACTGGAGCAGCCCCAAAAGTCTGATCTTTAAGTCTTTACTGTTTCTTGGCCCAACTAGACTTCAGGGACAGAACTATAACTTTTTTTAAAAAAAAAAAAAACAAACAAAAAATTCAGCAAAATTCAGGGCTGCACCAATAACAATGCTTCAGACTCAAAAAAAAATCATTATGACTTTAAAGACAGATTAAGCACTAGCTTTTAAATGGCATTAAGAAATATATTTAGCTGTTACACTAATGATAAACAGCTGCCTTAACGGTAGCTTGAGACCCACACACTGGGCCGCTCCTGGAGAATTTTCTCTGCACCGTTCAGAAATGAGCAATCAGAGTTTGTTACCGACAGCAGCACTAACCCAGGAACATGTCATCAAGTCATTCCTTCTGGAAAAACAGGCAAATGTGACAGCTGGCGCGGATGCGTCAGTGGATGAGGTAGATTGGCGGTAGCAAAGAAAATGCCAGGGGTTTAAGCAGTGTAGCACCTTGAAAATTCAGATGTCTGCAGGAAGGAAACACCTCCCCAAGAACATTGGAGGAGATGCTCAACATTCACTTTAGCCAGATATAACCTGATATTTCACTACACAGGTGTGTATAAAATATCAAACAAATGGACAGGGAATGGGTGCAGAAGGTTTTACTTTTATTTAGCTTGAATGCTGAGTAGGTGAAAACTGGGGGAAATGTCACATCTGAGAAAGGAAACACAACATTTCTATGTTAGCCAGGTTTATTTTTAAGTGCCTGTTGTCTGACAGGAGTCAGGGACTTGGAAATTTAAGGGAAGCCCTGGGGTAGATAATATGAAGAGCAGAGAACAGACAAGATAATAAAACTTCAGGAAAAAAGTAATTTACAGTTTGGCTTTGCAACTTACCACGTACATATGATAGTCATGCAAATGGAAATCCGTTGTTCATCATTTAGCCATCAGGACAGATCTAAATATCATGATATCACAAACCATTTGTCTAGCTATTTATATATGACCTCAAAAATGCACATAAAAATGCACTGTGAAAAGGTAAAAAAAATAGAAGTATTTTATTAACTTTTCAAATCTAAATGTGAACTTCAGATATGCCTCATGGTTCTCGAGCTTACAGGGATATTCAATTAGGAACATGCACTTTCTGTATTAAATAAGGTCAAAAGAGACTATAGTGATCCGAGTATGAACTATTGATTTCTAGAAAAAATTCTTGTCGTTTTCTTTATCCTGTCTATAAAACTGTGGCAGGGAGACAGCTTTAAAACAAAAGTCAGAGCTGTCCTTTATCTTTCTTAGCCAGTGATTTCAGAGAGCAAGTGAGCATGGTAACAGTGTCATGACAGCTCTGCCTTGACATTTCTCATAACTGCTGGAGGCCACGGTGCGCCCAGCTTTTGGCGTGCTGCAACCACACAGCAAGAACCAGAGACAAAGAGCAGTTCTTCTCTGGGAAGGTCATCACCCACCTCCAGGCCCTGGGAAGGCACCCCCCCACACACATGCACACACACAGTGTCCCCCTACCCTGGAAAGACACTTCCCCTGTGGTCTACGGGGACAGATTTGGGGCCGGTCCCCAAGCTTTAGTTTGTCGCCCTGCCCAACAGAGCTGATGATACAAAAGTGACAGAAAGGAGCTCAGCAAAGCCAAAACCACCACAGCCAAACTGATGGATTCAGTCCCAAGGCCCTCATTTTTCACATCTAGCTTTGTCAGCTACTCCAACTCTGACAGAAACCTCATGAAAATCAACAAGAAGTGCAAAGTCCTGTACCTAAGGAGGTACAATCCCATGCATCAGTATATGCTGGGGCCACCCCACTGGAAAGCAGCTTGGCAGAAAAGGACCCGGGGGTCCTGGTGATCCAGGTTGAACATGAGCCGGCAATGTGCCCATGCGGCAAATGGTATCCTTGGCTGCATTAGACAAAGTTTTGCCAGCAGGTCAAGGGAGGTGATCCTTCTCCTCTACTCAGCACTGGCGACACCAGTACCTGAAATGCTGTGTCCAGTTCTGGGCTCCCCAGTACGAGAGACATGGACATACTGAAGAGAGTCCAACAAAGTGCCACAAAGATGATTAAGGGACTGGAACATCTCTTTTCTGAGGAAAGGCTGAGAGAGCTGGGACTGTTCAGCCTGGAGAGGAGAAGGCTCAGGGGGCAGATCTTATTAATATATATAAATACCTGAAGGGAGAGTGCAAAGAGAATGGGGCAGGCATTTTTCAGTGGTGCCCAGTGACAGGACCAGAGACAATGGGCATAAAATGAAACACAGGAGGTTCTGTCTGAACATCAGGAAACACTGTTTTACTGTGAGGGTGACTGAGCACTAGCACAGGGTGCCCAGAGACATTGTGGAGTCTCCATCCTTGGAGATATTCAAAAGCTGTATGGCCACGGCCCTGGGCAACTGGTTATAGGGGACCCTGCTTGAGCAGGAGGGCTGGACAAGATGACCTCCAGAGGTCCCTTCCAACCTCAACCATTCAGTGATTCCATGACCTTTCTCATGGCTGATGGTTAACAATTCAATGTTTACTTTATTTTCTGAGGCTTAGGGAATTGATCTGTACAGTGATTAGATGAAGATTTGGAGAAAAGTCAGAGCTGGCAATGACAGGAGATGGCTTCAGGTACTCTCTGGCAATCCTTTCCTGTGGTGCTTCACAGGCTGAGAGACCCCACTCACAAAAAAAATACGGGGTTTAAAGATGCCTCTCCTCTTAGAAAAGCAAAACTGGCAAGAAACCCCTTGTCATTGTCTTAGGTAAGAAAAACACCTGTTCTGCATTAAACACAAATACAGAAAGCCTGGGGAAGTTGGGAAAGATGTACCACAAGAGCTGGAGGAGTAAGACACATACCAAACAATAGCAATCCTTCAGCTGTAAAAAATAAAAAGAAAGGAAGAACTATGACTTTTTCCAAATACTCCTTTTCCACCTTATGAGATCATCACTATCATGTGAAAGAAAGAAGCCACACATTTTAGCATTCAGGGTTACCACTCTGCTCATCTGGTCTGACCTCTTCTTTTCATGGGGCAAACCATTTCATCGTGTCCTTTCTCCACCAAGACCAAAGCTTTGCTTTGTGCTACAGCAGACCTTTTGCAAAAACCCTTCCAGCCTCATTTAGAGACTTCACATTTTCACATTTCTTTCAGCTCTGTGAAGCCCGTGATTCTGGACCTTGGAAGTACAGAACACACTAACATGACTTTTTTCTAATTCAGCACAAAGTCCAGCATTATTCTACCTGCTCCAACCTATCCATCTGCAACAGTGTGAAAAAGTACCAAGTTCTTTTGTTTCCTATTTACAACCCAAGAGAATTAAAAACATAGCAACAGCAAGATGCCGGGGTATGAGTGGGAAGGTGAAAATGTATACAGGCTGCCTCGTGTCTGAAATAATCTGTACAGGGTACATTTCTCTGTTTCTTGACCTTGTTGTAGACCAGATAAGTTCAGAATTATATTTAAAACCAATGTGTATGTTTAAATAGACCAGGCAAAATTTGCACGGCTTCCTACTGCTGTCAATGTTTCTTCAAACAATTCTCTCCTTCCTTTTCCTCTATAGATAGAGACTTGAAAAGAATGATAGTTTTATCCCACGTATTAGTGACCGCCCGTCCTCACAGATATTTTCAGTCTGGAAGGAGTAAAGGAGTGGCACAAATAGAAGGTGTAAGGTTGGGGGAGGAACTGCTCGTGCGAAAAAGCAACTCTTCTGATGCTCTCTTCAGCTCCGCTGGATTGTGCCTTTCTTCCACAGCACCACTTGAAAAATAATACTCTGAACTTGTACCATTGCACTCAGATTCTTAGGAACAAAGACAACACCATTAGATAACACACCAGATCAGGCCAGCAGCTGCTTCTCCTTAGAAGAAGTTAAACTGGGTATTTCAGAGGAAGATGGTAACTACCCCAAATGGAAAAATCTGGAACAACATATACATAAAATGAATGTTCCCCATGGTTGTCTGATTCATGGACAAAACCAGAAGAATTTGTACCCTTGCTTTAAAAAAAAACCCTCTTGATCTATATCATTCTCATGATCCAAAACAAGGGTCCGTTCTTAAACAGGAGCCTAGCAAAATATTTCCCTGTTCCTATCCATTACTCAAATTAAAATTTTTGTATTCTCAAGAAATTGAAGATGCACGTTTAACAACGCCATACGTTACAAAAGCAGGACATGAAGAAGGCAAGCATGCTGATAGACATGAACTAAACTAGTCTCTGCCTTTGCCCAGCTGTAATCCTGTCCTTTCAAGCATGCATCTTCCTTGTTCCTCCATGTGTTTTAGTTACTATTAAATACTTTACACCTGCAAAATATTCTCCACGTTTCTTGCTCTAATTAGGACTACCAATCTGACAGGCCTCTCACTGCGGGGCTAACTGAGCCACGGATGACTTGGTGGCGTACCTCACACAATGGCTGAGCCAGAAAGTACTGAATTAATTTTAAAGAATAAATTAGTATTTCTTTCAAACCTTAGCTGCTACAACGTGAGTTGAAGTTGTTAACATTGTGCGAGGACACTTGAGGGAGTGCAGGAGCATGGATGGGAGGTAGGCAACAGTCAAGCGAAGCAGACAGACGGCCCAAACACCTCCTCAGAGAGGGAAAATCTTTCCACATGGGTCTAAGATGCTCACTCAGCCACTTCCTAGATGTATACACCACTACAGAAATTATGTGGTGTCTAAGGGGGAAACAGTATTTCCAGATTAGAACTTGATCTTATCATCCCACCACCATCAGAAAGTCCAAACTATCTCACCCAAAACCCCTTACTCACTATAGCATGTGCCTTTCCACCAGCTGCTACGCCAACAAGAGTAGTATTAAGCCCACACATCTTTCTTCCTGAGATCCTGAATTGATCATTGTGTTTTACATTGGGCAGCTGGAATGGGAACAACTCTGCAGCAGCTACTCCCCATGCAGCTTTACTCCTCCACCACACTCACTGCCTACTCTATGTTCATAGACCTTCTACAAACTGCACTCTTGCATTGCCACAGGGACCTCTCTCCCTGCCCTTCTGATCACCAGTCTCCTTCCCATTAATGTACCCTGCAGATTGATCCAGTACACAAACACTCTCATCCAACCCGAACACCTGCTCCTCTTCTCTGCCGCCTTCTCCAAGTAAGTAGAAATGCCATCCCAGTTGAAGATGCTGTTTCAGTGTATGGAGGAGCACAAAATGGACTGTGGTAAAAGCTGCCCAAAGAAATTGCAGCAAGGGAGGCTTCCCCAAGCAGAAGTGATGCTGGAAGTGATGGGACAGAATCACTGTTTACTAATGGCTATCTGGAGACAAAACCTTTAAATCCCTCTGGTTCCTCTCAAGGTCACAAAGCAGACAGAGAATTCATCAGACTCCACCCAAAACTGTGAGCCTCCTGATGGTGCTTGCGCATGCCCTGAGGAGCAACTCCTGGCACCCGTCACACACAGACACTCCTGCCAAGGGGCTGTGTCAGACCCGGGCAGCTCCCTCCGCTGGGAAGAAGACCCTGTGCAGGCACAGGCTAACCAGCAACGACTTGGGCTCTTTTCCTCCACTAGTGTTTAAGCCACCTTCCCTGTACAAACCTCAGCAGTCAATAGGCCTACCCATTGCCTTCAAAAATAACAGCAAATATTTTCAAATATAAGTATTTGCAAGTGAGAAAACCCTTCAAATTCTCCTCATAATTTAATTAGGAGTAGAAAATCTGCAATCTCTCTTACTGGTTTTGTGTACAGGTCTAAATACGGATTAAGCCACCTAACTAGCAGCCACACTGAAAAAAAATATTAAAATCTCTAGTTCGTAAACCATATTATGTTATTTTAAAGCTAAATTCATACATCAGAGGTTATGAAGAGTTTAAAAATCTCAAGGTGAGATGTTAACATTCTTTATAGTGCACTTGCTCCGAAAAATTTAGACATGACTAGTTCCCCTAATAAAACATTAGAGTAGCTCTACTAGGTTGCAATTAACCTTTTTGTCAAGGTTTGTCTGGTCTTAAAACGATCAGAAATTATGAAGCTTTTAAATCAGTGTAACAGGGAACTACCCAATACCTTAGACTGCAGTGAAAATACTTGGGTTAAGAATTATATTGTATGTAAAAACCACAAAGGGTAATTACAGCAGTGCTCATGTTGATTCCTGCCTGCAGGAGTGTAACACCTCCAGACCATGCAAAGGTTGTTCTCTCACTGCAGAGCACGAAACAGTTAACACACAGAATGCTTAAATAATATATAGTCTATGACCTACCCACAAAAGCAAAGAGATAGCACCGCTCAGAAATAGGCAATTTGGAGTTCAATTGATAACATGGATCATCCGTTTGCATGAATAGTTAGCATTTACAAATCTCAACTATGTCTAGATGTTCAGACAGTAAAATCATTGCAATGGCTGGCTCTTTGCTCCTTATTGCAGGTAAAGTATGGGTGAAAGAGCTCATTGCCTTTTCGAAAAACTTAATCATCCTGGTTTTGCCTTGTTAGAGAGAGAGGGATAAATGGGTTTCCTGAATAAATAGAATAATAGTCAAACAAAGCTCAATCACTCCCATGATGCAGTAAAACTATTTACGGACTGAAGAACCACAGAGTCTATTCAAATGCAATTCAAAATATTAGGATAAATTTCCCAAGTTGAAATTCTGCGCATTGCACTGATGATGTACTGCACTCTTGGGCAATTTTTACATCCAAACTCTGTTCTTACTCAATGTCATATTCCCAGTTACCATCCACCCACTGCAACTACTGGGGAGATCAAAATGGGTGAAGAATCACCAGGTAATCTTGGACGTATCACTTTACCTCTCTCAGCTTCAGTTTCTCCTTAAAATGACAATAACGCTAATGACCACTTTGCAAGCTATTTTGAGATCTATGGATGAAAATTGCGAAGATTTATACACCTCTGACTACATTTGGTATACAATGTATTTTTAAATTTAATTCTGACATAGCTGAAAATTACTGTGCACAACTTCTTAAATTTCATGTTTCTGCAACTAAAGGTAAACTTTATACATACACATGAAAGGCCACCAAGAATTTATTTCCCTTAAGTATATAAAAGCAAGTACAAATTTTGGGAAAAAATAAAAAGAGACCAAGTACTGTAAATGTCAGTCAAGTGGCTTTTAGGAGCTTGTCAGATAGCAAAATGGTTCCATTCAATGATCAAGGAAAAGGACTACAGCAGCCAAAGGCTCAAGGTCAAACGTAAGACAGCTCCTAGAAATGAAAAAGCAGTATATAATAACGCACACAGGGATGGGAAGAAAGAGAGAACAAGTATGTGAATGACAAATTATGGCTTATCAGAATGGACGTGGAAAGCTAAAGCCATATGGGAAACATCTTTCTCTGGCTAGATTTATTACAGTAACAAGGAAGTTTTTAAGGAACTCCCAGAGTACAACCAAAGGGCTTTCTGCACCCATATGCAGAAAGGGCAAACAGGCTGACCCCCAGTAATTAAAGGTTGCTTAGCTTGATCTCTGTGCTAGGCAAAATGAGCGAAAACCTGATCTGAGTTTCAAGATGTTCAATAAAAAAAGAAAAGGAAAGGCGTATAATGAACGGCTGCCAGTACAGAATGATGTAAAATGCCCCACACTGTTAAAGTCATCATTTGATAAGAGTATAAATTCGGTTCAGGAAAACAGCCAAATGCCTTGACAGAACAAGCTGCAAGCCAAATGCAATGGCCAGCCGGAGCTGCAGCGTATGTATCGTACACCAGAGAGGCACGAGCCAGGGCAGCTCCCCGTACCAGTGCTCCCTTTCTGGGGTTGGACTGGGCAGCAACGTGGGCCATTGACTTGATGGCAACCTCAGCAGCTGCCCGTGGTTTGCTCCTACCTGCAGCCAAGGACAAAACAGCTCCCAAATCAGCACAGCCACAGTGCTTATCACATAACATCATCTCATCCTCGTGCTGCATTTGAATCACCTGAGAGTAGCACGCTGGCCAAATCCTCTCGTATAGTAATCTCTACTGAATTGACACTGTGTGACACTCTCAACAAAATACTAAAACTACGCAGCTGAGTAAATTACATGTTAAATGGATGAAGAACTTGCTACCTGGCAGATATCAAACAAGGAGTAGTGGAAAACAGTAAAAAATTTATTCCTGAGAGCCTTGCGGACCCCAGTGGACAGGTCCTCTTCTATTCAGTGCTTTCCTCTATGGTTTGAAAGTCTTATAAAATGACTGATAAAATGCCCAGATGACAGGAAGCTTAGAGGAATGTTAAACAGTAGTGAGGGCAGTCACACAGGATGATGTGCTTGATAACTGGCCGTGTGCCATGAAAATGTGTTTTAAATGGAAATCAGATACCTAGGCAAAAGCAACACCAATTATATCTCCAGCATGGGAGGAGGAAACGTCCCTAGTAGAGAACAGTTCTGAAACGGATCCAGAGTTCTTAGTAGATGAGCAATTCAGCATGTGGTTTGCTTTGGCAAAAAGTCACCTACTCCTTGTATATACAACAGTAAGAGCTAGGCTTGGAGAGGCTGAGCAATGGGTAATATCGAGGAGTAAGCTGTGAACACACCTGGCTACAGTAAAAGCTGCAGAAACTTATTTGAGACCTGAGAGGCTGAAATCCGTGTCACAGCAGCTTCATCCCTACTGCTGCCAATACCTGGATTAAAGTGCAGCTAAAATGTCTGTATCAGCTACCACCAGACCTCCAAATTTAGGCTAGACAGAGCTTTAAAGAGCTCAACTCATTTACTGAATCAAAAGAAGGTGGAGGGATGACTTGATGACTTAAGTCTAAGTGACTTAATGGGACTTTTTTAGTACAGTGGAAAAAAATGTGTAACAAGATGCCACTGCAAGAAGCTGAAGCCAGGTTAATTTAAATACGATGATTTTTTTAAAGCAATTATTGTAATGAAAAGCAAGAAAAATGTGAAGGAATGTGGTGGATTCTCAGCTTCTTCAGACTTCTGAATCAATATTGGATGTTTGTCTGGAGGGGATGGTGTAGTTAAACATAAGTTCATGGGTTTAGCAGAGGAGTAACTCTGTGAAATGTAATGGGCTGGGATATACAGATTAGACTCTTAAACTCTCTAACTCTACTAAATTTATACTTATTATTTAATATATGGCCTATAAGTGTTCAGTTTTCTACATAGAAAGTATATCATTCTACAAACAGTTACCGCTTTTAAGATCTGCTTCCAGTTTAATTCAATCTCTCACAGGGTTAGATTTGATTTCAATGGCATTTCTTTTGCATTGCACATTAAACTTCTAGAACTTTACAGACAGTTAATGTGCATTCTGGGTTGCTGATGGAGCACACAAAGCCTCAAAAGGCAATACCAGATTCAGAAAAGTGCTTAATTTCTGCAAAGGAAACTAAACAGCCCTGAAAATGGAAATTATCTGCTCTTCATCACGGTGGGTCTCTGACAGCAGCAAAGCAAGAAAGGAGGGGGCAGACATAATGCCTGGGAGTGTCACGCCTAGGAGTAAGGAAACAACTACCTCTTTGTGACTGTTCAGCCTCTGCAGTGTCTGCTAAATGTGCCACCAGCATGTCACTGAAGACAATAACACGGATGCTTGTACTGCAGGAACAGGAGCAAAGCAACCTTGGAAGGTCTTCCTGGTTACTAGCAAGCTGAGCCCATCCAAAATGGACAGTTTAAAATACCAAAAGAATGTATTTTAGCATCATTCCTCTGAGTTGTCTACTCCTGACACTGGAAGCCGACCTGGTGTCCCAGCAAATGACCACTTCTCTTGTCATCTCCTACAAAGTCCTTTCTCAAGGCCCAGTTGTCCCTGGATGCTGCACTCCAGACACAGGGGAGAAGGGACAGATGGAGGTGATCTCCTTGGTGCCTTAAGGCACTGTGGGGTGAGATTCTGCAGACCAGAGCAACAGGAAAGAGCACCAGAACGAGTGGGTCTCTGTAGCACCAAGACCCTTGTCATTACTGCCATGGAAAAGTGCAATAAAAAAATGGTAAGGATATCCAAATTGTGACCTATTAAATTACTGTTACGGATTACTGTCAGGGTGGTGTATTCAACAAGGTACACTGTGCTTCAGCTAAAGGTAGAAACTTCATTTTCATGCTCTAATCCCTCCACCCACTTCTTCTATTACCACCAGGATTGATACCCCCTCAAGGAAGAAAGTTCCCATGTGCAACTAGTTATATATGCTTAATAACTTGCACTTATTAAAGATAAAAAAGGATCAGAATTATAGTCTTAGCAAGGATTAGCAAGCATAAGTGCATATTTCTGCAGCTACTACACTTTTTATAGCCCTGTCACACTCCAAGATAGAGTTGTATCATTATATAGAGTTATATAACCATGAAGAGTTATATCACTGGAAGCATTACAGCATTGTCCCAGACAGCCTTGATTATCAAAGTCTGGCTATATCAAGTGGAAAAAAAAACCCCAACAATAACAACAAAAAAACCACTTCAGGATACTACTGTGCCATCTCCTGATCCCATCTGTTAACGGCACACAGTCCTGAGTTGTAGGGGCCTCATTGACACAGCTTTGCATCCTAATTCAGCATCCTATCGCTATTCACCAGAACTTCCCAATCACTTCCAGCATGTGAGAAGCCTGATATTTCACTCAAAAGAGACTGAAGACAACCAGTAAGAATATTAGCTGAAAAAACTTCCAAGTTTACCTGGAGGCCACATTTTTTCTTCACTGATGATAACAAAGGACATAAAGCCATTGCACAACTAGGTGAAACTCCACTATTAGCCAAAAAATGCCAGTCTTTTTTTCTATCCTTAAACTTTCAGTTCAATATAGTCTACAGCACTCCTGGCTTCAAATGTTGTTAACATTTGAAGTGGCCCCATTTGCCCTTCTAATGGTTAGGGCCTAGAAAAATGGCTTCATTTTTTTCTGACAAATAAACAGAAGATTATTACCACTGTGTGTCTTTGGAGGGATTGAAAGTCTTCAGATGTTTTTAAAAGCCCATTGCGTAAAGACAGAATAAAAGCACAGCACGCTGATAAAAGCATCCAACTGTGACCCTACAATGGTACAAACATAAAAAAGAAGATTCTTTGGGTTTTGTTCTCCGGAAGAAAATACATAATACAATCTTTCATATGCTTGTAATGGCCTTCCACCTCTGCTGTGTAAGGCATTCATCCAAGACACCTGGAGATCTGGCCCTCCACCACCACAGGTAGGACCTATTGCTTGGTACTGAATCCAGATCAGACAAATATTCATATTACCAAAGAGGAACAGGAGAAGGAAAGAAAGAGAGACCAGACAAACATAGCACAGCAAAAATAATGCATTGTCCCAGTGACCACCAAGTGCAGCTACCATCTCCTGTGACGTCTCCTGTCCCGTCACCAATTCTCACGCCTCTTCTTCCACACTGCCACCATCCACAGCTCATCCAGCCACCGACTCAGGAGCTGGAGCACTACAAACCATAAACCAAGTCAATGGAGGGTGTTCTCCCCTATCCTCCAGATCTGCACAACTGCCAGTGGCACCTTCACCCAGGAGTGAACACATCAACCACAACACAAGGCTGTGTTTCCTTCAGTTATCATCTTCACTGCTCCTACTTGAGTTGCTGGGGTTTTTTAACACTTTTGCATGGTTAGACACTTTTACTACTTTTATTTCCTGAAAAGGAAAATTACTTTAAGGAATTTTTCATTTACAAGGATACAACAGTACTTTTTGGTCACTGTTACATTGCTATACGTCATGGGTCTCCCACACATCACCCAGTGATAATTTATACCAGCATGGGTAACAAGAAAACAAGTCAGCCAAATCTTTAGTGTCAAACTGCCTGTATCTTCTCAGAAAACAAAGTTTTTGATCTCTGCCCCTATATTTTATTAGAGGAAGGTAGCTTTTTAAATACCCCTTTTCTTCAGTTTTCCTTTCAGTCCAGTATCAGCAGCGTTCTGGACTGTAACCAATTCAGAGTCTCCTGGGTGACCCAGGAAAATTTTTCATTACTTTTACTCCCTCCTGCAAGCAAAGCCCCATTCTCCTCCCCCTTCTCCTCCTCCTCCTCCTTTCTGACAGCATTAACACACAGCAAATGGTGAGCACACAGGTAAGCAGAGAGATGCAGCATCTGCCGCAATGCCCCAGACCTCTCTAGTTCCTCTCTCTCACACAAGGCTAGTCCCCATGACATCAACTATATTTTTTGTACTGAGCCTGTAAACAAGCATGTTTTTGAGCCTATATTGAGAAAAAAGTCCCAACTCTCCCTTGCAATGAGCTTTGTAGTAAGACAACTATTTTCTTTTACTTGTACGTCTTTTTTTCACAAATACGACAAGCTCCTCAACACCTCTGAGCAGTTCTGCATCCTCAGCACGGGGGCACCACTCCGTCCCACGAAACTGCTGTTCCCTTGCAAGGTCTACACAGACCGATCGCATTGCAGTCACCACAAGCAGATCTGGCAAACCCAACCATTTTTTTCCAGGAGCCAGGACACACAGGCACGCTGCAGTGTAGATACACCCATTGTTATGATTTAGGTACCAAATCCTTGTACCCTGTAGGAGCCATGATATACTGAAGCTTCACAACAAAACAACATACCTTCAAACAGTGCAGAATATATTGGTACGGAGAGATTATTGCATAATGGTATCAATATTTTATTTCTGTTGAATTTTTTATCTCAAATTTACTGCTCCCATAAGTAATACACAGTAACTCATCTGCACCGTACTTACTTATGTATTATGTATTGCAATGTCCTGGCAGAATTTCTGAAGAAAAATCTTTCTTTTAAAAAGAAAACAAAAAATAGCCTTTTCAGTGACAAATCCCAGCACTCGACAGCAGTGTTTTACTGAAATGCTTTTTACAGAAGTTTAAAAATTCTCCACTAAATTGTAATGTATATGTTTACCAATCACATAATTCAAAAAGAAAGTGGCCTGAGAGCTTCTAAGCACACTGTAATGTTATCTGCAAGGACAATGAATTATGCATCTCTCATAGCACTACGTCTGACAAAACCACCCTGTGATCCCAGTGCCGTGGGATCCCACAGATCCACCCAGTTGAGACACAGGGGGTAATGTAACAGTGCTGTTTTCCCATCCTTATAGTAAAATGGTGCAAATATTTGAATGTGTTTTTTTATATGAACAATATAAAAGACAAGCTCTACTTCATGCAAAAGGAGAAGAAAAAAATCAAGTCAATGGTTTGTAATTATGGAGCTTGTTGGATGTTTTGATCAATGTTAATCAATGCTCTAATCAAAGCACCCTGAGCAAATTCTGAAGACTCCAATCATACACCTTAAAGGCACCTGAGAGATGTGGCTGTACTGCTACTGCAGTGCTTTGGGTTTGGGGTTTGGGGGTTTTTTTGGTGTTTGTTTTGTTTTTGTTTTGAGGGTTTTTTGTTTGTTTGTTTGTTTAAAGTATGACTTTGACAGAGAAGCAAGTGCTCTTTAAACATGCAGCCAAACCTCTCTGGCTGCTGACGACAATATTTTGCAATGTTCATAGTTAATACCTGGCATTTTAACTAATGGTACCCTTCACTGGAGAACAGCAGTACACAAGTTACACATCTCACAGCTATTGCTCTTTCCCATAGGAACATATATTGCTCCTATAATGGATGCCAGGTGGATTTTGCTACTCCTCAGCCAGAAGATGGGGAGAGGGAGAGCTCAGCCCTCACCCAGCACATCCCTGCCTCCCCAGGGAAGGCAGCACAGTATGAATCTCCCAGGCTGAGGATCCAAAGGAGGCAACGTTCATCATTTCTGCATTTGGGAGCCACCTTCAATACATATTCCCTGTCCTGCTGCAGCCCCAGTACAACTCTTCGGTACAACTATGTACTGCAGAAAGTAGGGCAGAGCCAGTGGAAGCGGGGAGGCTGGGGGCTGCTCCATGTGAGAAACATCTCCATCCCCCCAGAAAGCATCAAATAGAAAGTCCTGCAAGAGGATCCTTGCAAAGACTGGCTTTTTCCTTGACGAGTTCCCACTACCTATTATATACACTGCAGCAAGAAGCCACTCCCACACCTTCAGACCTCTACAGTTAAAGTGCTCTCAGTTAACTGGCGTTTATCCTAAAAATTCCAGAGTCTTTCCAGGCAGAAGAATTCCACATTATAGAGCTGAAAGTAAAATAAAGGAACATTTGCAGGTTGCTAACTAAATTGTAGAGGCAGTAAAGCTTATGATGGCTGCGGAGGTATTCCTGTATCAGGATCTTATGACTTTATGGAGAATACTCCCTAGACAAAAAAAAAAAAAATCTCATATTTGGTCTTATCCCAAAGAAAGGCATTTCATTTTATTTTAAGTCTGCCTTTACACACCTACTTTTCACTTATCCAAACACACATAATAAGTGTTATCTAGATCATAAGAAATTTGTTTAAATCCTGTTTGCATTTAAATGACACTAAGTCTATTCTAAAGAAGATGGCTTAGAGCACACATGGCTCTCTTTGAGAAATCAAGCCTTCTCTAAGCGTGAAGAGAAAAATATAGCCAGGAATTCACCATCAGAAGGCAACTTCCGAGAGAAGATGGGATGTGGATGCTGTAGCATAAATGCCCTTCTTTATGTAAGTGTGCATTGTTTTACCCAAAGCAATCCACATGTGAACCTTACACAAGACACACATGTCCTCTAACCAAAGCAGAGGATGCTGCTAGATCCTCTGCACCTTTCCCCACCAATTCTCTCTTGTGCAAGGCTGCAGGTCTGGCCATGGGTTGTTAGGTGATAAGAGCATGGCACATCTCAAACACCGTCACCGGCAGCTGTTAAATAACAAGTACAATGTCCACCGCCATACAGTCAACGTTGCTGGCCACTAATGAAGAACCCATACAGGCTGTTTCTTTTGCATTTCATCTCCAAGCATGAGAACGGGAGGAAATATCAACACCTCAGCACAAAGGACCTGAAATTACTTTTTTATGAAAAAAGATATCTGTCCCATAGGAGAAAGGTCTCCCAAAACAGCACAGCATTAAAATGACTCAAAACTATGTAATTTTTAGCAAAGGCCAGCTGTAATGAAGAAGTAGTGAAACCACAAAGAGAAAGGAAGACTTGTGACTCTGGCAAAACGTTGTTAGGGAATTTCTACTTATGGTGATTTCTCTTTTATATTCAAGCAATAATTTAGGGGAGTGGCACTGAAACTCTGACAGGTCACAAAACATTTCCTGACTTTAAGACACAGATCACAGGCATGACATGTCCCTGTCACAGGACTGAGCTCAAGCAGGTACTCTACCATTTACAAAAAATAATAGTGTATTTCGTATTTACCTTTAGTTGAATCATCTTCAATTGGTTGTTTGAACAAAGTGATATCCTTAAAAGTGCACAGGAACAAAACCACTTTTTCATGCTCATTTCTTATAGGTGCAATTTGCATGTAGAACCAAACTGGGGTTCCTGAAGCAGAGGAAAAGGTGACATTGGACTGTGGTGTAGCACAAACTTTCCCCAGCCCATACACAGAATACTTCATCATTTATAACACACATGTAGTTTAAGACCATATCTCAATATTTCTACATCTTCCAGATCTTTTATTTTTACCTTCTCAAAGGAAAACATCATATTCCCATTTTCTATAGCTTCATTACAATGGGGAAATGCTACCAATCTAATTAGATGATAAGTAGAGACAGGCGGCTATATAAATCTCCTTTCTGAAATAAAATATATTATTCTTCCCCTCTTGCTCCTGTTTTTTCCCAGCATGTCTCACAAACAGTGGCTGCAAGGTAGGAACATAAGAAAAAAAAAAAAACGGATGGACGGTATCTTTGATACCTTGTTTACATAATATGGAGCTATCAAATCCAAAACTGATGGAGTATATTGTCAAATGCTCCAAATTTAACACTACTCCATTATTTAAGAGGACCTGAGCTAATCCAGACACAGACTCTAAATGTCCTGTCAGGAGAAACGAGGAGATTCAATTTCCTTTTCACGTTTCAGGTCATACCCTCCACCTCCTCATTCCCCTGCCCACTAGAGCACCCTCCAATGCAGTTATCTCTTTAGGTTTTGAGATAAATACAAAATATTTTTCAAATCCTACCACTCATCAAATAAAGAGCCTAACAATGCTACAGTTTTGGAGCAGTTAGCATGGCTTTTGGTAAATCCTCACTGTTCACACAGGGCTCCTGCAGGTGCTCTGGAGCTGAAACTGGTCTTGTTTCCTCCTAGGCTGAAACACACACACAGTCCTCTGTGTACATGCAGGTCTGCTCTGTAAGGGGCAAAATCCTAAAAGACGTTAAGCAATTTGCTTCAAAACACTCTGTGCACCTGCATGGTCGTGAATGTCAGAGATGCTTTCCTTCCAGCAAAGCTCTATGCCCATGGCCATGTCCCCTCCCTCCCAAACTTGCACCTACACACATTGCACTATAAATGTTTTCACAGCCAGCTAATTACCTTTGGGATTTGATGTGCTTTCAACCAGTTGGCATAATGTCTTTTCTCCTGAGCTGTCTGAATGCCAGCCTGAAAGCCAACACATTGAGACAAGCCACTTGCCCACTGTTATCCCATGGGCCCCAGCGGCCCCCAAAGACCTCCTCTAATGTACTACATCTGGGAGCTGTGCCAGGAACTGCAGGATAGATGCCCAGAGGGCAATGAAACCCATTTGGACTAGGACTACTGTGGGGAAGGTTAAAATCCACATGGGTTCATGACAAAATTCAGCGTTGCTGAACTGGGATTAAACCAGTAACTCACCAGCAATAAACTGGAGAAGTGGGAGAGATGGGGGACTGCTCTTTGTGATAATTCCAGAGCCATTATGCTGATTACTTGATTAGCTCAATTCCCGGTTGCTAACCCAAGATAAAAGACTCTCTTCGTAACTTCTAAAACAGAGTTCTGCAGTTCTCTGGAGTAATACTGTACTTGCACTTATACTTGGCAACTCATCAGCACCATCTGAAAAGCTCTGAAAGTAAGTATGCAGAGTAACCTGTACAACAGCACTGATAAAAATCAGAGACAGAGGAAAGGTGGCTACTGCTGCAGAAGCACCAATCTGGGCAAAAGCGGGCAGGGGTTTCCCGAGCATTACCTACATATACATACATACGCATGCCTACATGGTTGCTGAATAGCTGGGCGGGTTGAGCTGAGGACTATATACGAGGGAATGCAGTAAAGCAGAAGGAATTTGTAACGAACTTTCAGGTCTGAACCTGAAACCTACTGGCTGAGTTAAAATGCCAAGGTGGCATGTGCAATCAGCAGTCGCGTGGATGCTGCCTGAGAACAGCAGCTCTTGAAGATCATCTCTGTGCCAAAGCAAAGAAGAATGGGAAAGCAACGCGAAAGTATCAAAATCTCCCTCTACCAAAAGCATTAAGGAATGGGTGAGAAAGAAAAGGTTGTGACACATCATCAAAAACACACAGCACCTCCAGACCTAGAGTTTGAAAATGCGGGTGGGAGGGTGCTCCGAGAGCACTGCAAGCTCCAGGCAGGGCAGAGGCAATACGCAGGGTCTCTGCAGGTGATGAACACAAGCCCTCCCACAGAGTAACTGTCTACATTTTGCAGAAGTATATTCATTCCAACAGATAACTATTCTTTATTTCTTTATCTGCTCCAATATTTAGCCTGGAGGATAAGCAGGCAGTTTCTTGAAGGACCTTCTTCTGCAAGGCTCAGTATGACAAATGGAAGGAAACCCTGGGCAAACCAGCTGCTGAACCGAGCCAAAAGGTGAGCGTATTAGCATTAGCAAGAGGTTGAGGTTCTGGGCTTTGGGTGACGGAGAAGGAAGCTGGCAACAGATGTTACTGACTCAAGCCTGAAAAGAAATATGAGGGCTTTTCCATAAAGTCCTTCAGTAATCCTGTATTACTTATGGAAAGTATAGGCTTGGACATTTACACAAAGGTGAAAATTTTATTATGGCAAATGCAGCTCAATAGATGTCTAAAGCATCATCAAGCTCCAGCAGGCAATCCACACCCGAAAGCAAAAAGCAACTGGCTTGTTAAGAAAAAGTCACCAAGAGAAGGCTTTCCTCTTTTTATACTTAAATAAAATAGAAAGGAATTTAGTTCAGGGCTGTCCCATGCTAGAGCAGGAGCTGCCAGCCCAGTTAATAAGAGAAGCCAGGGTCAGGGAGAGCACTGGGTTTCTGGGATCCTCTTCAGAAATCACACGGACACAGGGCGTGGCGGCTCTGGGCACCACCATCTGCAAAGACACCCAACACAAGTCTGTCCCGGGAAATTCCCCTAATGTGAGGGGATGTCCGGGTGACCTGCACAGGAAACAGGCAGAGAAGCAGAAAATCTAGAGAACAGACACATCCATATGCTAAGGAATCAATAAGAGGTCATTTGGAGGGCTCTCCTGGGCACCTGCAGAAACAGCTGGGCTTCCGAGCCACTCTTGTTTCTCTGTATAATTGAAGTGTTAACTAAAATGCTTTAAAGCACACAGAAGTGGAGAAATCTAAAGACATCTCCTACTGTTTAAGTGCACATACAGGAAGATTTAGTGTAAAAAGAGAAAGTGGAAATAAAGCATAAAGCATGTGAGTTTGTTTCAAGAAGACAAGGTATCTGGGATGCTCTCTTCAATGTCGTGAAAGGTTTATGTGAGTTTGCAGTGAAATGGGGCATTCAGGTGCAGTTAGCTCTTACCCGAGGCACACCGTTACCTTCCCTTACCCATGACATGCAGAGGAAACCTCCAGCCTCACCCAGCAAGGTGCTCAATGCCAGCACCAAAGTCCACCCGGGGCGGAACATGGCCTCAGCTACTGGGCTCCAGGCAGCTGAACCAGCAGGAAAGCTTCCTGACGCTACAGGAGCTCCATCCTGAACTGGGCAAGGAAAGCCAAACCGAAGGAGACAGTGAAGATTGCTGTTGGCTTGCACTTGACATGGTCGCTGACCCAGTCAGCTAGACTTGGTCTGCTCAGCATCGAGGAACCAGCTTTTCTGATGCATGTTTCATCTGACAGTTTTGGCTTTCTACATTGGGAAGACAGCCTGTGCCAGTGGAGGAGGCTGCTCATCTCCACTGACAACAGCAGGAATTTGAACCACCAGCCCAGCAGAGATGTCCACACTGTACAAGCCCAGCAAGAGACCACACAACAGTATGGGTTTTGCTTAGAATGTGCTGTAACATTGCTACGCCAGAAGAAGTACTACCCATATATGTGGCAGGACAGAAAACATGCTGGAGAGACTCATGGTTAAGACAAACTGAAGAAAATCTTCCCTGGTTCTGGCAACCTCCTGTAAACACAGTGCCACCAAAAGGAAGGGACTTGGGTCCTACATCTCATTAAGTTACAAAATCCCCTGGTTTGCTAATTAATCCCTGGGTTAGGCACCAAATTTAGTACTCTCACTAGAGCTCATATGTGTTGGTTTACACACCGCCGAGGCGCTGCTGGGAGCATCCACTCACAGCAGCCAGGGTCTGGGCTTGTGGAGACATGGGGGTGTTTCCTGAGGGATGTGGGGGAACCTCATTCAGGATTTCTTTTCACTTAACCCAGTCAGTTTCCCTTCAGGGAAACAATCCTCAAACTAAATATATTTTGGAAAGAAGGAGTCAGACTAGAGACAGCAGGGAACAACTATTCTTGGCAATCTGAACACTAGTCCTGAAAGAAAGAGCTCTTTTCTTGAGCTGTGGTGACCAAAATACCCATTTCTTCTCCAAATCTTGCCCCAAATTTACCCATATGTCAAAATGAAAATTTATTTTAGTCCATTATATACTTTAAATATGCATCACTCCCAACACCATACACAAATATATACATACTGTTTTTCTTGTAGAGGAGGATTTCAAAGCAGTTTGACTCATAGTTGTCGAAAGTCTGTCTGACTTTTTCAATGGTCTTCTTGTCTGTGAGTTCACCATACATAAAACTGAAAAAGAAAAAACGTTTCTCTTTTTTCTAGACAAGCAACAACTTTGTTACAGTCACCTTAAATGGCATAAGCATTGGAGATGCTATTAACTGACATTGACCAGAGTTTAATTATGATTTACACTTCCTTTAAATATTTAGAGTGTCACAAGGAAACCTACAATAGTGAGTAGCCATGACCACACTTTTACTGTAAATGACAGCAAATAAATCTACTGTAATATTTCATTAAGCGCTTTTCTGAGCACATCTGTAAGGATATATGGTTAGAAGATGAGCTGACAGCCTATAAAACCATTATTGCCACACCTGCAGGCCAGGAGAATATTGCTGTCAAAACAGAGAAAAAACTGAACAAAACCTCTAAAACCTCCCAAATTTTGTTAAATCCTCTTCAAAAGGCTTCTGGAGGAGGAATGGAAGCTACGACAGGTAAAAGCAGCTGGCTGAGTCAGTGGCTACAAATCTAATCTTGTCAAGATGCATCTGGGACAATAAGATAATTGGAGTCCTTTTACTAAATACCAGTTACAAAAGGAGGGAGGATTTAACCAATAAGAAGCAATTACTGTTAGTTCTCTCAAAATTCAGCACAGAAAGCAAGTGTATGAGTTGTCTCATATAGCTACGTCTGTACTACTACCAGGCATAACCAAATTCACCCTCATCTTCCTTACTGTATACTGCATTTCTTTAATATTTCAGTGAAAATATGGAAAACATTAAAATGCTTTTGGAGACTCATCCCTCTCCAGACTGAGAATAGAAAAATGTGATTTTAACTCTGCTATTTCTTGCCACTTGACTATCTCATCTTTGCATTCTTTTCCAGGTCAGACTTTCAACTGGTGTAAGCAAACCCAACCCTCTGACCTGACTATTGAAAGCCTTTGTAAGGAAACAGCAAGGCTTTTATTGTCATTCTTCCCCGGATTAAAAATAAGCGAAGACCACTCTGTGCAAATTCCCAGTTACAGAACTGAAGGAAAATGGAGCATGGAATAAAAGCTTTCAGACACTTGGACGAATGTACTTTTAATTGATCAGACTCTTTTTTTTTTTTTTTCCATTTTCTTTGTTCACAAACAGTTTGAGCTTCAGCTGAACCTGCAACAGACATCCCTGAGAATATGAAAGAGAAAAGCTATCAGTGCCTCTGTGGTTTCAATGCAGCTTCTCTTTTATTGATCAACAGGCCTCCAAAGGTTCAATAAACATTTATTTTATGTCTACTGTTCTGAAAGAAACAATAAAACAGCACAGTGGTTAGTGACTCGGCAAGCATTAAAATACTCAATGAAGGCCACACCATGAATCTTTTCTTTACACAGCCGACCAAGGGAGCTGATGGGGCTGCTCCCAGAACAAGGTGCTGCCAGCACGGGCGATCAGCGGGGCATCAGCGTAACTACAACAGCTGTATGCCACTACAGGCCTTTCTTCGCCGGTAACAAGGGAGAGCTAGTGATAAATGACGTGTCATAACTGCCACTTTTGGGACAGCAACGTAATGGAGACGCCATTATGGCGACCGACGTCAGGAAATGGTTTTACCAGGGCACAAGGCTTCATTAAGGCACTGCTTATCATTAACATACACGGCCGTCTTGAGGAAATGCAAACCACACCCTGCTGCTCATTTTCAAATGACCAGCCTTTCTTTCCCAAGTTCAGCTTATAACCTTTTATACATTTATATGTGAGATGACAACAAAAAGAGTTGGATTTTGTTTTTTTTTAAATCTATGCCTTTTTTAACGCACTGATGAGGTGAAGTAGGTTGCTTTCCTGTCTGCAAGACAAAATAAGAGCCGGCAGTTTTCACACAGCCTGTTGTACAGTTGAATTCTCTCTGGGTTTTTGGGGGGTTTTGTTTTGTTTTCTTGGGATTTAAAACAATGTTTCTCTTAGCCCTGAAGGAAAAAAATAACAAGAATTTGTTAAGTGCTTGACTCTACATGGCTTATAATACAGAAAGTCATCATTAATTAGTGTTAAAATGACAAATTGTACTTGGCGTTCTGACTGGTGGACGACACTGGTTAGTGCTGCTGAATACAATCAACTTTATGTTTTAAATTAAAGGCAGCTTACTATTGCAGTAAACCTGTAATACTCAAATCTTACATTATTTTCACATATAAAGAGACATTTTAAAGGCTTCTGAAATAATAAAAACATTTTTCAAAAGGTGATTTTTAACAGCACCAAAGAAACCTCAAAGCCACTAACTGTTTAAGTTATATAAGATCTTTGCTTATCACAGGTTTAATTTAATTTAGTCCGTCCTATTTTGTACACTTGGAGGGACTCCTACTTCTTCAGTCAATCACTCTGTCTTTTTCTGCCTCATGTTTTTTGTTATTTAGTGCTTGTCAAGTGCCTTCAGTGCAAACTGTACAAGACATAAATATCAAAACCATCCTGCTACTGGGAATCTTACTACCTAGAAAACAGACTTATCAAAGAGAAACAAGACTTACTGAAATACTCAGAAAAAAGCAGTCTTAGATAATTTCCCCATCTCTGAAACAGACCATTTGTCATTAAAGATGCTTGGGCTCCCACCTCCCTTTGAAAACATCCCTTGGCACAGAAAAGCCCCATCTGAAGCTTTGCATCGTGCCCTTCTGTCCTTTGTCAGGATCCAGAGCGGCAGCATCAGGACAGCGCCAGGTCTGCAGTGTGTGCCAGGGAAGTATTTAACAGCTCTTTGTGAGAAATTATCCAGGACAGAGGGCAGGTGAAGCAAATAAGGTATATGATCCTGCATCCAATTTACAGCTCTCATCGGAAAGTGTTGGATGAAAAGGCATCAATTGCAATGGACAAACATCTACCCAGGAGGAACAGCAAATGCAGATACACATCAATAGCTTCAGAACTTTGCAAGTTAAAGACCAGGCACCTTTTTCTAAGGAGAAGTGGTGCAGCTCCCTGGGTCCCACCGGTGTGGTCAGCAAGGTTTCTTTGCACAGCTTTGGCAGTGCAAGGAGGCCTTCTCACATACACAAAAATCAGGTCACAGAGATGACATCCCAGTACCAAATCTAACTTTTTTTTCAAGTCCAGCACATTGTACCTGCCATGAAAAATCCTATTTCTCTGAGCACAGTGGGAATTTTGCTATTAGCTTCACTGGAGCCAGGATTTCGCTCCCAGACTTTTTTTAATCCCGCTTGTCATGGCAGTAAATCAAAATAAGGGAGAGCAGAGATGCTGACCAGAGCACTGCAAGTGTTTTGGTGGAAATGCTACCTGTAAACAAATGCTTCAGCAAGGAGATCCAATTTCATCCCCCTGTACAGCTGGAAGGCAACACACAAACAGGGCCTAAAAGCAGGTTTCCTCTTTGAAAACAAAATCAGCAACCAGCTACTCCCAGCCCATCACAAGGCTCTCAGGTCCAAGGAAGGGTAAGCAAAGTAAAGCCTGGAGCAAATGCCAGGTGTAAAATGCCAGGGTAGGTCTATTAACCAGCCACTCAAAGCGTGCCTGCTCTCCCAGAGGTTTGAGGAGAATATGGAGCTTAACTCATAAGCAACAATATTAGAAAACACTGGTATTAGTTGCAACATTAAACTGGGTTTTAATGTTTTAGAACTGTTTATTCTTTCAACATATTCATGAAGACATACATTGTCATGACTGTGGGCAACTGGGCATGAAACAAGTGGTTTTCCTGCATGCTGGTTGATCTATCGGTGCACCTCCAGGCAAGGGTTTTTGCATGGTTAGTTGAAGATTGGAGGTGTTGCAATTGCAGATGCCCTGTTCCTCCTGGACTGTCAGCTCATTTTCATTTGGCACAGCAAAGCCTCACCAGTACACAAGTTCTTCCACCTAAAAATCCTGTGCATTTTAGCACTCATTTATACCAATTATTCTATATATCAGCCCCAGCTACACATGCAACTTTGGGTTCCATGTGCACCCAGAAGGAAAACACATTGATTCCCATCACGCAATATTCACATAGCCTGACTCCTAAGTACACTGTGCCTTTTATACAGCACCCATGAAACCAGGGAGACTGGCACTTATACTGAGGTATTTCTAAGTGTTTTTCCTGCCAAAGGGCACATTGTTGCTGATTGAAAACATGAGAGAAGCGCAAAATCAAAGGGATTACCAGCTTGCACAGGACTAACTCATTGCCTGAGCTGGAAGGAAAAAAATCACTCACACTTCCCCTGCATTCAGTTTATCCACTCCTCCCTGAGATCTGTATCAGCCAAGACCACCTGAGACTGAATATAATGATGATATATGAGCAGCCCCAATGTAGGATATGGGGTGAGACTGACAGAAAGAGGATATAGTGAATACTTGCTGGACTATCTAGGAGGAAAGCATGGGTGAAAGCTAATTTGAAAGCACTATACCTTATAGGCAGGGGCAAACTGACCAAATATTGCGAAATTTATAAACTGTCCTTTATCACACTCATGATCAGTAAAAACTAACTCAAATCAGGGGCTAAATTTACATTGTCTCTAGCTATGCATTTTTCTTTGGCTGGATTTTTGGCACTAAAAAGCTATAAAAACAGACCCTTCCAAAACCTGCAATAAAGGTGTCGCACCATAGGACTCTTATCCCATAGCACCTGCCTTAGAACAGTAAAGTAAACATTATCTATAAAACAATTTTTATATATAATGTAACTTAATCTGGGCACTAACATAGTAAATCTGGACTGAGAGCCTGACTCAGAAAATAATAAAACAGCCCCAGATATCAACAAACCTCCAATGACATTCTACTGAGTAAGCCCAAGCAGGCACCATTGGCCTTCAAGACTATTTTCCATTCCATACAGCCACACAGCTCTTTATTAGAGAGCAGCTCCAAAGACATTGCTCTGGAAGGCTACGCATTGCATGTCAGAGCATGCTGAATACCTCTCCAGCTCTCCTTTAATCTGCAAAGAATGGGATGTCTCCTAAGAAGCATGAAACACTGCACTGCATATATAACTCCACCAGCTAAGACCCAGAGGCAAAAGAAGTATCAGCCACGCTTTGAGTGTAGAGAGGCCTCTCCAAAACCCAGAGATGGATGTATAGAAAGAAGATTAAAGAAAAAATAAATAAATTTTACCAATTCCATTTTTCCACAATAATTCCTCCTTGAATGTACATCTGTATGATTCACCTGGATGATCTACTTGACCATGGTCAAAACAGGATCCTTACAAATGGTAACTAGAGCCCATCACATTCGAAAAAAGCACTCAGATAGAATAAACCTTCTGGCCCCCTCAGTATTTAAGGCACGGGGGAATCATCATCAGAGAGGTATTGCTAAACCTTCACTCCCTCAACATTTTCCTACAATCCCATCCTATATTTGTAATTATTTTAACATGCACAGACTTATAAAAGTGCTGGCTCACAGCAAACTTATACAGTTCAATATACAGGATAGCAGACAGCAAAGGCGAAAGCATGTATGTATATATCCAGGATGGCTGTGATAAGGCTGCTTCTTTCAGCCCTGCTGAGTGTATCAATTCTGTTGCTACTGTGTGAATGAATATTTCATTTCAGCAGCACATGCCCATCTCTTCTCCATTGCCCATTAGAGGGCACCTGGCTGCACAGCGCAACCCTGGATGCCCAAGGCTTCCTCCCCTTACTGGGAGATGAGAGCAACAACCACACATCAGCATGTGTTGCTTTTTGGAGTCAGCCATTACTGACATCCAAGGACAGGCTCACTGCCCACCCTGCTCCTGCCAGCCGAAGCATCAGCCAATGATCAGTATCTGGCAGCACCCGTCTTCCAGAAGTCACCACTGTAGGTGTGCAGCCCCCTCCTCCCAGTGCCCAGTGCCCTCCCAGAGCCGGTCACTCCCTGAACACAAAGGGAAAACCTACACAAACTTCTATCTCAGCCATTCCTTATTGTCTCTGTCCCTCGTTTACTTTGCTCACGTGCACGCACACGCATTAGGGATTTACTCTTTCCCCAAAGCACCTCCTTGTAAAGGATGCAGCAGACAAGGCACAGATGCATGTCTAACCATAAATCACAGCTGCCCATTCCTAAAAGACCACGAACAAACGGAAAAAGCCATAAAGCTGCAGTGCTTAGAGTAAATATATCATCAGCTTAATCACTCTCTTGGGAATAAAGATGCAGTTTGCACATTACTGTGCTCTTTGTGTGTGTGTAATAGCAGGGATCAACACGGCATACAGAATAGCCCAGCGCCTCCTGGCATGATAACAGGAGAATTAATAAAAATCTAGTAAAAAAAGTCTTGAAATATATTACCTAAAGCCCCGCTTTCTTTATTGGATCATTTGCTAGAGCACATTTATACTTATATTAGCCAGGATAAATTTCAACGTGCTTTACCATGTTCTGGATAATTTGCTGGTTTCATTAATTTAAAGCCTGTTTCAAAACTTTAATTTCTGCAAAACAATACTTTTCTTACATCAATCCTCTTTTCAAAACCTCATTGTTCTTCCCAGCAGATTATAATCTTAAAAGTGCATCAAGTGGCAGTGAACAGTCGGCATACCTGCAAGTGCTACTTTTCTGCATGACGTCAGCTCGATGATATCCAGAGAGTTTACAAAAACCGTCATTACTATAAACTACAGGCCAGTCCACAATCTGGGCATTTCCCAACAGAAAACTGGATTCTGAAAAGAGAAAAAGAGGAAGGGGTGTTATCAGTCGCAAAGTACATTTAAATCCTCTGTGTGTCACACAGCAGATGCGAGGTTATTCATCATGTAACTTCTATCGTGACATTTCAGAGGGAACTGAAATCAAAACAGGCATCAGAAAAGAAATCGTGATGAAACAGGATAACTCCTAGTAATGTAACTTCTTGTAGCTTCTTGACATAAGCACCAATGCTTTAACAATTTAGAAAGGATTCATTTATTCACAACATTTGGGCAAGGTCTCATGTTTGATTTTCATTTTATGTGTATCTTGAAATCAGCCTTAAATTAACTTGCAAACCGAGTTTTAAACGTTGAGCTGTGTGTGTGCCCAACGCTGATGACAACTCCCTTGCTTAAGACAAGTTAATTTTTCCTCCTGGCAGGTCCCAGTCTGTTTTGCAGGACACGGCAGCATCCCCGGGATGATGGACAGAGAGAGCCAGGAGCCGCTGGGGAGGGTTGAGATGGGCCCACCACATCTCCTGGTAATCCACAAGCCACATCACACCTGGGAGTGCAGACGTTAAGGGACCCACATGGAATTTCAGCATGATCGGGGAACTGATGAGTGCCAAAGGGACTTGCACATTGAAATAACACAAAACAGGTATTGAATTTCAGTGGCAGTCTATTAAAAATGCAAGTAGGTGGGTTTGGCTCATCCTGGCAACACGCATCCATTGCTGCCGATACAAAATATGGGCAGGGATTGCTTCCAGGAGGCTGAACTCAGGTTTAAGCATCGCTTCAGTCATCTGTTCTTTCCCCTCAGTGCCTACAGTTCATACGCACAGCCTGGCACCAGCACATTATGAGTTGGTCCTAAAACAGCTTTATTCGTTAGTTTGGAAAGATTCTTCCATCCCTGCTTTTAGCAAGGTGTTTCCAAAGAAGGAACTATACAATGTTGTGGATTTTATGTTCATCAACATTGTAAGCATTCCTAATTTTGTTTCAGAAGTAATATTCTCATTTAGTAGGAGTTCTCAAATTGTAGTCTTTGGAGCTTTCTTTACTTTTGCCTTTCTTTACTTTCTTTACTTTTACCATTAGTTTTCAATTTCATTTTGACTGCAGCTATGGAACTAAATGGTCCCATTCACTGATGCTAAAAAGGTATTAAAACATAGCTACTAACAATCGCTGCTGTATGGAAATTATAGGAAATGTCCCTTTCAGCAGTTCTTGTGGGAAAAAAAATTAAGGAGATTTTTACAAATTTGCCTCATAATAACCAAAGAATGGTTATGCCAATTACTTACAGACATATACTGAGGTGCATACATTCGTTTTCACATAAAAGTGGCACTGGGTTTGCATGAGCTATACATGCTCTCTCAGGGTATTTATGACTGTGACTGGATTGTACATTATGCAAACATTATTCTGTTGAGCAAGGAAAACATACTGGAAAAACGTTATTTCTTTTTTCTTCATAAACATGAATTTGGATAAAAATAATCTGGAGATTATTGGATTTGCTTCTATAGAAAAGCAGATTAAAACTATTTAAAAGCCAACCAATGTGAGAAATAGAAGTTTAGATTTTGTGAAATCTAACACTTTTAAGCCAGAAGAATTTATTTGAATCCATCACAAATATTCTTAAGCCTAAATGCCAACTTTAAAAATTTGCTCTCCCACACGAAGGGAGATGCCCTCGCTACAGGCAGCGAGAGACACGCAGTAAAGCCTGAGCATTACATAAAATCTCCCTGGCTTTTCGCAGCCCTTTCTGCACCAGGGACTCAGCCCAGCTTTCCTCAGCACAGCGCAGATACTAACACAGGGGACATCCTAACCTCCTGGAAACCAAAGGGTCCGCTGGAGCTCATCCGTCTGTAGTGATGTCCCCCCAACTCTTTGCATCTTCTCCAATTTGGAGAAGGGGAGACACCACCAACCCCCTAAATCCCCTGGGCTCCTCACGTGGCGGCCACCCTACCAACACCCTCCCCAGCAGCTGGAGAGGACGGGTGCGTAAACAGTTATTAATTTCCCATCCCAGAGGGAAACAACCGATATCACAAGTCTTCTGGTTAGATTTGGAAAGAGATTTCTTTGCAGGATTATCTTTCACCCAAGTTTTGCTCACATGTCTAGATACAATGGGCACAACCTGGGTGATGAGAGACTGCAATACTAAACTCACTCGTCACGGTGCTCATCTGGGTTCTCCCCAGAGGACCACAGTCCAAAAGCAGATAACCCTGCTTGGAAGCCTGCCCATTCAACAGATATAATCTTGCTTGTGCATTCCCACCGCGTAACTTTTTCAGGACAGTACACAGCAGAAGATATGTGTTGCAGACAGCAGGCAACATACAACATTTAATGGTTGTCTTCTATGGGTTTTATACATCTTTACACCTGAGTGTCTCAAAATACTTGATAAAGCATTCACTAAACTGATAAAATCCACCAGAAACTTGGGAGGGAACAAAACATAAAGCCAAACTATTGAAAGTGTTTTTTTTTTAAAAAAATCCCATTAAATCAGAAAAAAATTAGACACTATTAGTTTCTTGGTAGATACTAGTATTTGTAAGGTTAGATCAGATATATAATATATGTACTAGAACCTTGACCAGATATTAGAATATGTTTTCTTTTGTCCTCATTAATTTTCATGTACTTAATTGACTTTTTTACCCTTGTCTCCTAAGCAAATAAGGCCTATTCATCCATGCTCAGCGCACAAATATATATGTGTGTGTCCTATTCCAGATGACAAAAAAATCTTGAATCAACATTTACATCTTGTTAGAGACGAATGAATCTAACTGTGGGCACAAAGCCATAGGAATCCATGTTTCATTCACGCCGCTGCTCAGTGAGCAGCTTGCTAAAATTTAAGGAAGAACAGGTCAGCATCTGACCCTTGGGTTTTATTGTGTACCCAAGCCTCAGCACCCACAGGACTCCATTCCTACCCTACATTTTATCAGAAGTCATGTTATTTTCTCCATCCAAGACACATATTAAGTCTCCCCTATTTATAAAATTTCTCCAGATCAAAACTCCAGGCAGATTTAACTTTACATTAGCCAGTCCGTACCCAGCTGTAAATATCCAAGCTGCATGCTGGATGACAGGACATTTTTCTGGCCATCATTTCTTAAAATTGCAGAGTCCAAAGGAACATGGAGGAGTTTTTGCTTCGAGTCCCCTGCTGTGACTCTTTGTGTATTCTTAACATGTCTCAGTTTTGGAGCCTAACCTTGGTCAACAACAGACTCCTTAGTAGAGGATACAACCTTAGGGTTTCTAGGAGTTCTGTGTGGTTGGAGAAGAAGCTGCTTAATATCACATCACCACCACTAACCACTCATAAAAGTCCATTTCTGCAGTTACCTCCCTGAGGTTGGGTCCCAACAGCCAGTCCAGGACTAAATCCATCTGCACACCTGCCTTCCATATGTCTACAACTCAGTTACATGGTTTCCTCACTAAGAAAGGTCAATCCCAGTTGTGTCTTGGGTTAAGATTTCTGTCAGTCTGATTATGGCAAATTCCACTCTGCTCAATTTCCAGCTGGCTGCTTGAACCTGGCGTAAGAGACAAGGGTTGGAAAAACCTCATTTTCTCTCCATCTCCAGTTGCCATAGGGCAGCCTAACACCAAAGACAAGTCTGTTCCCTTCCAAACACAATTGCCTGCACGTTCCTCCTGGCCTCCTTTGCCAGCAGCTCCAAAGCAAGGACCCTCAGCGAAGGGCACATTGATGTCTCCCTGTGCCGACCTGCGGTGACTGTGGTGAAGTCCCGTAGCAGCCTCTTAGCACCAGCCAAGTCTTCATTCAAGCAGATCAGGTACAGCACAAGACAAGTGTGCTACAGACCTGCCTACAGGCTGCCAACTGAGTTGCTCCTTCCTCAGACACATCCATACTCATTGCATGCAACAGGGAGGAAGCACACCCAGACCGCAGCTCTTCACCCGATGGCAGCCCAGGGACATGCCCCACCGCTGTTGCTGCCGGCAAGCACTGGGCACACCTCCATCATCAAATCTCAGGCTCACACCTGGTCCTCCCCACCCCCTGATGGCCTACACTCCACACTCATGGGTTCATACCAAAGATCTTTTTTGGAATGAGCCAAAGGACTTTTACAGAATCAGTCTTTTTTAAAGCATGGGCACGAGCCCTGCAATGCCACCCACCAAGCACTGCCCGCCCCAGGGCAGACACTTTCTGCAAGACAGGCCCAGGTTCAGACTCCCTTCATGGGAGAGGCAAACCCTCCTTGCCTGCTTTAGTCTTCAAGAGATAAGACTGCTGTTTTGCACCTTCCTCAGAAGAAAAATAAAGGAGCCAACAAAGGTCTGCAAATTGCAGGGTGACGAGCATAGTAAGGACACCAGCACTGGGATCTCCACAGCTGTCTTTCTGCTGGATTCAATACACAAGCTAGTTTTTTTAAAAGAATATATTATATTGGAGGTATTTTCAAGGATAAGTGTTTCTTAACAGAGTTTAGCTACTAATACCTGGACAGCACCGAATTCAGATGCTATGCCTACATGAGAACACCCAAATTTAATCAGGTTTTAGGTATACCACGACTTCACTGAAAGAATAGTATCACGACAGGGATTGCCAAGGACAGCCAAAGTTACAGATGGCAATGCATAAATAGAGCTCGCATTCTGCAGTAAAGCATTGGTAACTAAAATTTGTGCAATATCTGTGGTGTGGCCCAGAAAGGAAAGTCTTTCTCTCTCCATGTACCCAATCTCACAAATATTTTACTACAGAGGCTGGGAATTAATCTGCTAGACGTTGGCCATTGCTGAAAGCAGGACAGTAAATCTGACAGACAAATGGTCTGATGCAGTATATGAAACTCCATGCAGCTATGATCCAGATTACCATGTGGTGATATCTCACACTCTGAAGCTAACTTCAAAACTTGCACAATGATTAGCCTGACACGTCTGGTAATGCATTCATCCTTGCTTGGATTTCTCCAGTGCACTGAAAATGCATTTCCACTTCACATTTCCGTAGAGATAAAGGTCACTTTTTTATTATTTCTAAGCTTGTCTTGATGTCATTGCCTGCACCAATCATCATCTCCACCCATCCCCCTTTCTGATATATTGCAGAGAGCCCAAACCACAAATCTGTAGGTTGTGTAAGTTCTTTGACTAGATACACCTGAACAGCATCTGTCTACACGACAGCAGGGAAGCAGGGCTCAGCCAGCAGACTCGCCTGTCTCAGAGTTGCTAGACTCCTCTTAGGAAGCCAGCAGGCTTTTTATTAGCTAATATAACACTCTTATTTACAAGGTTTAATACTGATGGCAATGAGTTGGGGTATTAGAGGCATACAGTTAGCAAAATCTGAAAATTGGAAAACAATTGAGGAAAACAATTGTTAAAGGCATTGTATTTGCTGTTGCTGCGCTTCTGTTTTGGAAAAAGGATCTTTTGTATAAAGGCAGCCAGCCTATGCTGTAGAGCAGCAAGCCTTTAATCTTACTCTATCCTGCAGTAGCTAATACTCAACACGGCACTGATCCTTGTTTTATTTAAAAAAAAAAAAAAAAAGAAGAAAAAGACCACAGTGTGCAAGCAAGTTTTTTTAACCAACAAAATGCCCAAAGCAGTGTAAAATTCATGTTATATAATCACAGGAGAGCAAGAACAGCTAAATCATTCCAGGAGATATGCTTAGCCAAGTGAGAAACGCTGTCTCTAATCATCTTTTCTCAAGAATGCTTGGGTACCACTTGTAACCAAAATTGTTTAAATCACCATTTCAGAATTCCGCCTCATCCCAACAAAACAGGCAACTAATCTTTTTAGAAAAGTCACAGTTGAAAAGATATTTTTAAAAAATGAAGGAGTAGCAGAACACAAGTAATAATTATTATAACAAGAAGCATCTATTCCATCTAGGAACAAACTCCTAACTCAAGCAACTTTACACAGAGCTGTCCTTCAGAATTACTGCCCTTCCACTGCAGAGCAAGCGCAGCCCAGACCCAACGGGGTCTGTGAAACGTCTGGAATTTGCCTTTTTTGCTAATGCTCTCTTATAAAAGCCCCAACCCACTTAAACTGCTGTCAGCTGACTCTCCTTAAAACTACACAGGGTCAGCATATTGCTGCAGTCTTGTTTAGACCATCTTAGAAAACTCATGGGGCTCCGCTGCCTGTGTGTGTTGAGGAGGGGGGTCCTAAAAAATGTTTTCAGTTTTTATTTTCTTTTAGCTCGCCTGAGCAAGTCTTGGCCCTGATAATACATATTTCTACCGGTGGTGCTTACAGTGATTCCAACTACATGCTCAAGGCGTACTGCATCCCCGCAGAATACAACAGAAAATCCTAAACCCTTTTGGAGGGCACTGGCCTCTGAAATCAGCCTCAGCGGGCACCAACATCCCTCCAGCTCTGGGGTGGGCTGCAGACAAACGGCTGTGCTTGGAGCGGCAACCCCCACCACCACTTTGTACTCCTTACTATAAAACCACATTGCTGTTTTCTAACAAAGCTTTTATTTCCCCGGTGTCTTTAAAGCATGCAAAACATCAGTGTCATCCAATTTATCCAGCACATTAAGCGTTCCTTGCCTGAAAAAAAAAAACCATCTCTCCAAGGACTAACTCTTTACGTCACCTTTCTGTACCACTGTTGGTTTTAGTTAATACTCATATTACAAAAATGCAAAGAGGACTAAACCCAGAGCAAGACGCCACCATACTGACTATGCTAAAATGATCTATTTCCTGCCCCGAATAAGTGCACCTCAAATAAAAGATAAATAATCCAGCATTGGCTGAAATACTAAATCCACGCGCAGTCCCTTAGCTGGGAACACAGCAGCTTTCAGCAATTTAGCAAGCAAGCTCAAGAAAAAAAGATTAGAGTCTACCTGGAATTTACCTCCTGAAAACTTACAAAATTAACTTTAATCATTCTGAACATGAAAGCCCACAAACAGCATGGTCCCCTGCCTTCATTGTGGCACAACTTCATTGACTCCAGAAAGACTTTTGAGCCAACAGGGACAAGAGACCGTCCCTAAGAGTTGCTCACGAAATGGCATTTCATACAATTCTGATCACAGGTTCTTCCCACACATTCATTTACCCTGGAGTTAAACTAATTCCTACCTATCCCGGCTACCTTTTAAATGCCACCAGTGAATATATTCTCTATTAAAATTATGCAGAGCACAACATAGATGTAGTGCAACTAAATTTAAACTGGAGCACACTTTAGCTCTCTCTGAAGGCACACAGGCACCCTCGGGGAGCAACCAAAAATCAGATTTTTAGCTTTATACAAATAGAAGTGCTTGATTCACGTTCCCAGATGAGAAAACTGTGGTAACAGTAGTTGTTCGGACATGGGGGCTCCTCTTGCAAACACTCAGCCCAAAGCTAGTCCTGGCTGCAGATTCACAGAGCCTGGCTGTCTCAAAAACCCTGTTTCGGCAGAGAATCGTCTGCCTCTCCCGTGCTCCCCTCTTTGTGCAAGTGGCTGAAGCGACACTACCAGCAGGACAGATCCCAGCCCAGTGCCGAGGTGCTGCTCCAGGCCAGGCTCCTAAAGGGCTATTCACAAGCCAGCAGTCGGACTCCCTCCGGCTGCCACGTGTGGGTGCAGGATCGGGCCCTGGCTAGCTGCGTTACACAGGGCTTGGTATTTAAAACAGCCAGTCACTGAGTGTGCTGATTAAAAATATACCAGACTTTTTTCTGAAAAACAGGTCATTAGAGTGCTAACTCCAAAATCTTCTTCTATTACTTAATTTCATCAAACCAGAAAATACTATTCCTTTAGCTTTCCAGAAGGATAACTTAAAATCCCAATTAACGACCGAACAGTACCCTGTTAAACAGGCTAATTAAATGTATTTCCACAGCTCGCTTAACTTCCTGACGTTATTCTTTGGCTGGATACTCCTTCCAACAGCAATTAAATAAAAATATAAAAAGGATGTTTACTCTAAAGGAAAAAAAAAAATCAATAATTTCATTTTTCTCTTCTCTCTCAGATTTAAACATTAACCTGGGAACGCAACAACTCTTGCAGTGACCTCTTGTGGCAAGCGCTCAGCAGCGCTCAAGCATCCCCCAGAAGAGAACGCCTCCTCTCCCACCGCCAGCAGTACATACAGAAAGAAATATTAGAAAGCAAAGACCCATAATTTACAAAGCAGCTGATCAAACCTCAAGGAAATCCAGCTATTCCTTTAGCCAACGATACGGCATTATTTTGGTTTCTAAATACAATAGCGCAGAGCTGCCATAACCAGTTGTTTTTAAAACAAAAACACATATAAAAAATTTTAGACTATGTAAAACTCCCCCGATTTCAGCCGCAGTCAGATATGCTTCATCTTTCTGCGTTCAGCCAACCAACTTGAAAAGTAAGGAAGGCAGGGTGCTTGCAATTAAAAACTCCTCACAAATGCCATCTAGTAATGCTTCTTAGTGTAAAATTCCACTTGGCATTGAATTACATGCCAGTAGGCCCCCTGCAGCCATAGAAACTGCAAAAGGAACCCTGTGCCTTTGACTGCCAAGAAGGCCTTAATGACATCATCTCCTTGGTTGTCCCTTCAGTAATTTCTCCACAGTCAACTGAGCTGGAGGACGGAAACTTTCACCCCCAGAGTCTATAGTGTCTTTATGTAGAGATTTAGGGAACTGCTGAGATCCACGTCTTTTGGAGGATCTCCAGTGACAGACATCCTGTAAACCTGAAGTAACTTGCTTTAAAGAACTTACTTTCTGCAGGATGTGACTTAATTTGGATCAGGTGAAAATGCAACTTGTTTAGTTTAGGGGAGAGAAGCCTACGTGTCTCATGTCCCATGGGAACAACGTTTTGCTACCCTGCCTGTAAGACATCAGGTACACTACATGGGATAGTCAGGAGGACAGGAGAGACAATGGACACTTATTTTATCTACAATACCAGCATAATAAAAACAAAAAACGTGTCTTAGCGCTACAGATGTGCCACTCATTTCCCTCCCCCTTCCTGGGTACCCTGCCTTGACAACACAGACACCTGTAACAGGGCTGATTGTTTCACCCGAAGTCACAGAGACCCAGCAGGGTGTAAAGCTCTGTCTGGAAGAAGTGCTTTGTAGGAACGTGTCACAAAGCTGAAAAAGACCAGGAAGTAAATGTTAGCTTCATTAAAGCTCATGGTAAAACTCCCACATAAGCCTTATGGAGCCAAGATTTCAGCCCAAGTGTCAAAATATATTTGTGAAAGACCTGAAAGACTCATTGTCCCGAGGAAGCTCCGAAGAGTTACTGCAACAGAAACGATAACCAGTAACGACTCTTATCATACAGATAAGACTATGTATAGTCTTCACTAAACTAAGTCCCTCTTCCAGACCATTAGCACACTTCATTGCATATTGCCACAAAGTCCCAGAGTTAACCTTTTCCCAAGCTCATCCTCTACTGTAAAAGCAAATTATGCCATTAATGAAAGCTTAATGCTTTTCACTGCTGTGAAGGGTGAGGATGGACAGGCAAGGCAGACAGCTTTCTCTGCCCCTGTGCATGTGGCTCAACTCGCCAGATCGCTCTGCACACCGGCCAGGTCCATGAAGCCCAGCCCTGGTCTAGAGACTTGCCAAGTCTGTGCCCATTGCGCCTCCACGATGCTGAGACGAGGTCCGTATCAGCAGGAGCTCTGAATGCACCGAAGGAGCAACCAGTAATATTAGTAATAATGGGCACAGATTGCTGCGATCATCTTCGGAGGGAACATTGCCCTAAGGAAGGCCCTTATTAAAAGCCCAAAATACTAATGGCAGTAAAAGGCAATCACCTTAACGTGATTTAACCCGCTGCTCTCACAAACCACTTCTTCTAGCTCAGCAGAACACCTGGTGTTCTTAAAATCCAGGGCACAGTCAAGGCTGTTGCAAGATTGTATCAATCTTTGTAAGCCTCAGATAAGACCTTTTGCTCCATGTATTTTCACTGTGTTTTAAAAGGAAAAAAAAAAAAAGGCAGAGTGTGCACCAAGATTACCCTGAAGATAGGTCTGTGCGTCCTGAGGGCTTGTCCCTCTTCACCAACTGGAGCAGTTGGTCTAATGACAGACCTCGCTTCTCCCTGCAGACTTTGTCTCTCCTCGAGTGGAGCACGGCTGCGGCGTGGGCAAAGAGCCCACAAAGTGGCTTGAGGGGTGCCATCCACCACAAAACGCTTTGGGAACCACCTGCAACCTGATGCTGTCCAAAAAGCAGAGTATGCCGCTGCTCTAAAATACTTCGCAAGCTCCAACGTGCAAAGTCACCTCCAAAAGAGAGGCTCCCTGGGCAGAGGGACACCACGGGACACACACACAACCCACGTTGCTTTGGCATTTGCTCCGTCTTCCCCAAACACACTGGCCAGCAGAGGAACGTCCAGCACAGCAGCCCAGAAATCCCACCCCTCCGTGCAGGGGACAGAAGAGCCACAGCCACCCCATTCCTTTCTGCACGGCTCTTTGATGCTTTGCTCATAGATGATTCACCATGAATGCTTTTCCCACAATTTTAACCTGACTTGTAGCCAAAGCTGGGGTGAAAAGGAAAAACAGAAAATGCGTAAATAATGCTGAAAACTGAATATATGATTGCTTTTAACACCAGGCTGGCCACCACACTAAGTCTGCGTGTCATCTTCCTACTGTGTCAATTCTGACTTTCCACATTTTAGAATTACTGCAATTTTGGCTATAAATTCTGTGATTCAGACCCATCTCTGGTGACTCCGAGTAATTTATCTCTACCTACATTTCATTCTGAAACCATTGCTTCCATTTCACCTGAAGAAGAGCCTATCTGCCCAAGTACCTGTCTAATTTTTCCAGCCATACCTGTTGCCTAATAGAAGATATTACCTCTATCTACAAACCTTCTCCTGGCTGTTAAGAAAAGATTTATGGTCAAGAAGTGCAATGGGATTGCATAAGTGTGAGAAATCTCAAAAGAGAGTGTTCTCTAACCAGGAAAGGTTAGAGAAGGGCTTTTTTTGCAGATGCTGAAGATGTATTCTAAAAGAAAAATCATCAGTCTTTCCTTCATCCCATTCCTCACCTTGTCAGTGAAAAATCTCTTGGAAACTGGTGAACCCAAGTTCAAAAACAGAACCCAGCACACAGTCAGCAGATCAAATCCTTGCCTTCTACCGAGCACTGGCAGGAGATACTTGAACCAGATTTGCTCTGTTGGATACCATTAAGTTCAGATTAAACAGTGCTGAATCCAATGAAATTTACTATTTTTATAAAGGACAAATAAGGTTATGTCCTGGATGACAAAAATAAGAACTAAATCATGTTTCATGGCACAACACTGACTACTTACACGAGTTAAAAACAAATTCCCCACACGCTTGTTGCTTTGCTGTCCAAAGGGGCAGATTTGGCTCTGTAGCATCATGCTCAGGCATCATCAGGGGCAGAGAAAAAGCAGAATGAATAACCAAATCAGCATGATTTACGCTCCCAAATTAGACCAGGTTCAAAACTGGAGAGAGATACGTGCTTTTAAAGTATAACATTCAAAAGCCTTCTGAGCTTTTCCAGGTTTTGGAATCTCAAAGGTTTACTGAGCTATCACCAGGGAGGACGTGTGATTTAATCAGAGCACGATGCAAAAGCATGGCAATCCCAAACCCTGCTCCCAGCGCTGCCACCATGACCTTGGGAAAACAACTGCGATGCCCCGAGTCCCCATTTACGCCACAGTTCTAAGAACAGGTTGGGAATGCCTCTGTGTGTCCTCTTCCACAAGGAGCTGTGAAGTGTAATTAAATTCCACCCAGCGCTTTGAAATTGTCAGAAGGAAAGTGCTATATCAACCCCTATTAATTAAGCTTGCATTTAATATTCTGGTAAATAAATACACTATTGCGGGAAACTAGCTCTTTGTGATCGTGCAGCTACAAAGCTTGACACAGAGCCAGCTGCCGAACACAGGTCAGCATGAAAGGGAGGAAGCCCCCCAAAAAGGGTCGATGGCTTAATATAAGGCTGGCATTTTAACACAAAACATTTTAAAACAAATCCTAGGTCCTCATCTCACTCCTGCTCCTGGGAAATTCAATGAATCACTAATTCACTACCTGCCATCAAAATCAACTTCACGCCAGCACACCAGACCACGTTAGCGTGAATGTGAGGTAAATCCCGAACCGAGCAATGGAAAGGTGGAGAGGAACACTTTTCAGCCCGATTCCACACCACATTACCGTCTCAATTAATAATACATGTGGCAACTTTTCTCAATGCTCTGCTCTGCCCTCCTTTCCCATTCACGTCCCCAGATGCACGCCGGCACAGCGGCGCTTCCGTACGGCAGGGTCGCCCTGAGCTCAGGCCACCCAAGGAGCTATCTTTTAGCAGATGCAAAGTCGAGGTCTCTTACCAGGCTTCACTTGTGCAAACACTCATATGTTTCAGTAGTTATGTGCCAGCGCAAAGACTATGTAATAAAAGGAAAGTAACTAGCACAAGACTTGCCCAAAGTGGCATCTACATTAATACACCAAGAGAGACGGTGGTCGCCAACCACATTCTAACTTCAATGCAGCTGTACACAGTACTCTCAATCAGTGCTTTCCGCTGGAGGAAAGGGTAAAATTAACCCCAGCACCAAGGAATAATTTGATGGCCGTGCAGTCCTGGACGAGTCCTGTAAATATTCACCTAACAGAGGAGCTGTAGATGAGCAACTGCAGGCAGTTCTTTATATATTTGCTCAACCAGAGGATTGCCATCGTCCAAACCACAGTCACTCCCTCATCCCCTTTCCCAGTACCTTTGCCACAGACTTTAAAGTGTCACAGAATTGCAAAGACTTTGAAACCCTGAATGTAAATGTTTGCAAGCCCAATTATTAAAGGACTAAAGAACAAGAAGAACGGGGGAAAATATGATGCGACGAGCGGAGAGGATATTAGAAATATAAATGATGACTACTTATTTTCAGAAGCTGCTCACAAAAAAAAAAAAAAAAGAAAGAAAGAAAAGAAAAAGCTACAGTTCCCGGTACCGGTAAGGATGTAGGAAGTGAGGGGGGCCAGGGAAAGGGCCGCGGAGGGCAGGCTCCGGCGGGGCACGGCAGCCCCGCACCCCGGGCAGACCCCGTTCCTTGAAGGCGCCGCTTTGGCACAGACCCATGAGCGGGGCAGCGGGCGCGGCGGCTCCGCGCCCCGGGGACGGACGGACGGACGACGGACGGACAGACAGACAGAGGGAAGGATGGACGGATGGGTGGATGGATGGGTGGAGGGGATCTCTCACCGCTCGAGCGCCGGACGATGTTCTCCAGGAAGGTGTTCTGCGGTGCCACCAGCCCTCTCTTGCCCCCCGGCATCCTGCAGCGCCGGGCTCGGGGGCCGGGGGTGCGCGGCGGCAGCGGCGGCGGCGGCGGCGGCGGGGTGGGGGGGCCGGCGGCGGCGGGTGCGCCCGGTGCCCGTGAGTCGCGCAGGGGCGGCCGCGGCCGCTCATGGTAGTGGCGCCCCCGCGGCGGCTGCAGCGCGGAATGGGGCCGCGCCGCGCACGGCGCCGCCGAGCGCCGCCGCCCGCCTCCCCGCCAGCCCCCCCCGCGCCTGCGCGCCCGCCCCGGGACCGGGGGGGGGGACACGGCACCGGGGGACGCCGGGGGGGGAGGGGGGGACACAGCGGGGCGGGGTGGGGGTGGGGGCGGCGCGGAGCCCCGCGGGGGTGCGCCCGGTGCCGCGCCCCGCCGAGCGTCGTGCCGCGGCTGTCCCCGCGTCGGGCTCTCCGGGACACCCCTTCGAAGTTTTGCCCTGTCCCCCCTGAGCGAAACTAACCGAACAGACCCCTCAACCCCTGGGTCTTCATCTGCACGATGGGTTTGGGGGGTTTTTAAGGCAGCGTTCCCGTGGGTTTTGGGGAAAACAGCCGGCGAAATGCTGCGCGGGGTAGTGGAAGGTGCCTGCATTTTGCCCACAAATGACAACCGTAGAGTGCAAGGTAACATGTAAAATGCCAGCCTTGTACGAAGCCATCGGCCTTTTGGTTTGGTTTTTTTTTTTTGAGGATTCCTCCCCCTCCCAGTGAGAGCAGCTGTCACGGGGAGACAACAGGAGGCAGGTTTGGGGCTGGAGCCCTCTTTTCTATCGCTTTATTCAGGACCCCGCTCTACCGTGTCGCTCCTGTGCCGGAGCCCCAGAGGCTCAGCTGAGTCAGTGCAGCGAGGCGCCACACGCCCATCTCTGGGTAAGCTCTTCCCTGCTCTTGACCCAGTCGCCTTTCTCCCTCCAGCCTCTTCGTTACTCGGACAGTGCCTTTAAAGGTACGGGCAGTGAAATCCTGGAAGGAATTTCTCCACCTATTGCTTCTCCCTCTGCTAATTTTGCACGCTGCTACAGGCTAGAAAGGATCGTAGAAGGAAACAAGAGAAAGAAAATCGCTGTTTGTCCAGGGCAGAGCACATTGCGGTGCGCTGCGTGCTCCTGCCGTAGTTGGCACAAGCAGCAGTTCTTCTCCCAGCAGATATTATTCCACTATGGAAAAATCAATTATTTTTTTTTCCAGCTTGTTTTCAGCACCTCCTCCTACCTGTGCTTGGGTCTTGGTCCAACAAGTCACACCATGTTCACCTGAACTCCTCTGCTTAAAGTTAAGCGCATGTTTAAAATCTCTACCACACCAGGGCAGTTGTAGGAACAGCTCTTTCAGTCTGGGTGTCAGGAAAAGGTCTGGTTCTGCTTTCATTTAAACAAATGCAGATCAGGAGCAGCTCCATTACAGTCACCTTGTGAATGCTGATATAAAACGAGCCTGAGAGGTGAACTAGACACTATGTGTCACTCACTCACTGGTTCCCCATGCCCCAGCTCTGAATTCTTCAGAGCTTTCCTTAGAGTGGTGTGGTTTAAAAGATGCTCCTGCTGAGCTCTGCCCCAAATACAGGGAAATTTGGCTCCTGGTAATTGGCAGATAGACGGCAACACCTTCATTTCTTTCAAGTGAGCAGTAGCCATACAAAGACATATGTGCATGGACAAATACTGTGTGATTGATCTGTCTGGGCAGTGTTGCCAGGAGCTCTGCTCCCCAATTCCTTCTATTCCACCCAATTTGAATTCTTCTACTCATTTCCCATCCTTGTTTTGAAACCTAGATTTGCCTACTTACGCCACCCTCACACCCACCCACCCACCCCCCCGCTGCCATCTTTTGATTAATGCATCAAATCCCTTCTTGTTCACCCTTTTTACTAAACTTCTCCATTGTGGTGCAGCAGTTGTGCCCAAGAGTCACTCCATCCTCCTGCTTTATCTCCTCAACTTCAGGTCTCACTGTTAAGTTTTGCTGCTCTGTTTCCAGTGGCACTAATTAAACAATAGGTTATGGAGCAGGACAAGTTCCTAAAACAGATATCTGGTGGGGTAGAAAGGGCAGGACTTCTGGTGGGATGCTTGCCTCTACATCAAGGTAGCAAAAAACTCCAGAGAACATCTCTTTTTTTCCCTGAAATGCTGGGTGAGCTGAAAGGAAACCTTGAAAAGAAGAGTCTGATAAAGCAAGCAAACTGGGAACAGCAAAGTGACTCTTGTCTTCTTGTGGGGATCTTCAAATTGTGCTTGGAAACAGTGTCAAGCCACCACGCAGGAAGCTGTCAGAAGGGTTCGAGGTCTGTGTAAGTAGGAAAAAGGCAGCTAAGCAGTTTCTTTCCAAGTCAGAAATACCCCAGTCTCAAACAGCTATTCTTAAATGTGGCAGAAAATCCACTGTTGTTCAGAATGCATTTATTTTTTAAGCGCAGAATAGGTAAGTCAACACAGTTTGAATTTTAGGGAATTAGTTAGTTGCTAAAACATTTAAAAAAAAAAAAGTCTAAGCTAAATATAATGACATTCCTGATGGAATATCAGAGGATTCCCAGTCCCTCTTTCTTCCCAGCTTTCAAACTTTATTTCTTTAAGCAAAGAAACTAGCTTACCTTTCCTTAAAGAAAAAAAAGGCTAAAATGAAATAAGCACATTGCTGTACCAAGGTAAAAGAGTAATCACAATTCCTTCCTCTTCTGCTTCACCATTTCTTTTCTTCTGAAATTTGAAACACCTGCTCGGGGTGATTTACCTCTGTACTCACATGTCTACAAAAGGCACGACAGCCCCTATCTACCGAGCAGTGGGCAAACATCAACTCCCACCGCAAGTGGAGACAGCGCATGCTACAAAGTTCAGCTGCCTCTGGTGAAGAGCTGGCCCTGTGAATCTAAACTTAGAGGAGAGGGCTATTTTACTTCAGGGACTATGAAACATTTCAGAATTGGTTCTTATCCACAGCACAGAGCTTTAAATCTTCCATGAATTTATGACTTGAAGAATCATCACCTGGGTCTCAGGGGGCTCCTAGAAGAGGAGGGAGGCATAGGCCAGCATAAACAGGTCAGGCACTGATCCGCCCGATGGCCTGAGTCATTAAAACATACGAGCTGCTGAGACAATTCACATTGCCTTTGCTTTCAGTGTTTGTATGTAATAAGGTGCGTCAGGTTCCCTGGCACCGCCTTGGGCACCCAATATGACCCACCCACATAGGTCTAAAAATATTGTGAGCAGAACTGAGTGATGGGATACCCTTGGCAAGGCTTAGAGCTGTTTTCTAACCCAGGTGCACAAAGAAACATAGAATCACAGAATGTCCTGAGGAGGAAGTGACCCACAAGGATTATCATGTCCAGCTCCTGTCCCTGAGCAGGACAACCCCCAAAATTCACACCATGTCTCTGAGGGTGTTGTCCAAGTGCTTCTTGAACAGCGTCAGGCTTGGTGCCTGAAGAAGACTTCCCATTCTAAAAATCATAATCAAGATGACCACAGGCTTTGGTTATCAACAACACCATTTGTACAAATCGGTCTATGAACTCCAAAACTAGTGAAGTTTACATTCCAGTGGATTTGTGTCTCATGGCTTACAGGAATGTTGCTGAAACAAGGGCTCAAGTGGGAAACAGATCCCAGAGGGAGATGTTTGAAGCATGCTAACTGCAGGAAAATCAGGTGGGAGTTTGCTCCTTGGATGTCAGAGAATCTGCACAGAAGAATGTGACAAAAAAGACTTTTCTGCTATCTGTGAGGCGAGGTCCTTAATAAATCTTTCTCCATGGTTAAAGTACACCTGTTGTCAGAAACTGGAGGGGGACAACAGGTGAGCTCGTACTACAGATTTCTTCTCCTCAGCAGGGAGGACTACAAGGTCAATTCTCTTTTGATGGCTCCAAAACACTACCAAAGAAGCGGGCACAGGACTCATCAGAAATCTGCAGGAAGCAAGCATCTCTGAGCCCACCGTCCCTTTCACCATGCAGGTGAAATCTGAGTTCGAAAATTACTGAGAGGGTGACACCAGATCTGCTTTCACATGCGACAGTATTTCTTCATTCTGTTCAGACAGTAGCCTTCAGAAAGGAGGAAATACCTCTGCTCATAGCAACAGCTGATAATACCAAGAAAGAATACTTAGGAGAAAAAAAAATATGTGGGGGAGGGAATAAATCATAGTTTCTTTCCTATTTTTTGTCTTTTGCTTCCTCTCCCATTATAAATTTGAAAAAGTGGTGTGACTGACAGGAAATCAATAAAAACTGGATGAAAGTTATTGCTTTTGGTACAAAAAATGATGGAAAATATTGATGAAACCTCAGAGCCAAAATACTTGCTGGTATCTGATTTGGCACCGATGAGAATTCTTCATTCTTTGTTGTGTTGCACAAGTAAGTCTGGACAACTAGACCTGGAGGTTATGGATCTCCTGTCCCTTAGCCCTTTTGGCAGTCCAAAGCAAAGGGATGCAGGACTTACATGAGGGAGCTGCATTCCGAGAAGGTTCGATAGCTGAGTCGAGCACACAGGAATTAGGAAGAATTAAGGCTTCCTGTGTATCATGCACCTAAGATGCACTCAGGATGGTGCTCAGTGAATGGCTGAGTCTTTCCCCTTTATAATTCTCATTCAGCATGGCCCTGTGCCACATTCCTGGGCCACCAGCCAACCTCTGCTGAAGCATGGCATGCTTAATTTCTTCATGGTGCTCATCACTAATCTGCTGGTGCGTTGTAGGCATCAATGAACGGTCTTCTGCGTTTTACTTTGTCATATAGGGATCAGACAGAAAACTGGGACACAGTGAGATTAAGGTCAAAATCATCTGGTAATTCATAGCATCTAACCTGAGACATCCAGGATCAGATAGCAGAGAAGTCCCACTTCAGTCGAAGGTTGCATGTTTAGCGTCTAGTGACTTCAGTTACAGTTGTGAGAGCAAAGCATTTCTCCACATCGCAGCCTGTGCATTTCCCTTGAGTTTATGAAAAACATAGGAAGGACAGGCACAGGGAGGCGCTAGGTTCGAGGGACTTGGACAGCTCCATGGAAGAGCTCTGTAACAGATTTAATAATTCCAGGTCTTGTTTGCTTTTAACATGAGACTTTTTCTAGATCTTGCCTTATTACTTCATACATTTCATTTTCTTGAACAAGCACACCAAAGGTATTAAAGGCCAAAGTTGCTCAGAAGTTGGAAGCCGGCAGGGGAGGTGTATACACACACATCCCCCACTATTTCATATACGTGTAACTGAAGACTCTGCTGCAGTGAATAGACATAAGGGCAGAAGCAACCCAAACATCATATAGTCATTGCATCACTTTAAAGTACTTAGAAACCCCACCTTTACTTTTCCACAGGCTTTTCTTAAGCCTGAATCTGACACTTAGGAAAAAAACCTTTAAAATATTATCATTTTATTAACATTGCTTTTCATATTCCTTCACCAGCAAAGCCTGTGATTCAGTTACCATCAGGCCAGCTGTGCAGTCACAGGGAGCCATTAAAGCCTCTGAAATGACCTAAAATAACACCTCAAATTTAACAGCATCAAAACTTTCAAAGTCCATTATCACAGCACCACGCAGGTGCTGCAAGGTCCAAACCAAGACTCCTGTGGACTTTCTCGCTGGAAAGAAGGGAAATGCTTACTTTTCAAGAGTAGAGAGCTCATATTTCTAACGCTGCAAGGAAACCATTACAGATGCTGCAGCACATTTATGGGTAAAGAAATATACAGTGATAGGAGTGAAAGTTTTCATGTCTTTGAGACTTTCAGGAGAGAAAAGGTTGGAACCTCAACTCCTACTTGGAAAGGAGACAAGGAAAGAGTCCTCTGAGTTAACCTAAAAACCCAGTAAGACCAGTACCACAGGATGGCAGCTTACAGATGCCCGAGAAGCAAGGTTTGGGACAAGGGTAGACAGGGCATAGTCCCAGCAGTCAGTGGTGTAAATGGTTGGTGTCCAGTAGGTCAAAAGGGTGCGTGGAATAAGGGGAGGAAACATTATTGCAGTATGAGGACAGCAAATGTCAGCACTGAGGTTAATCACTGGGGGCTCTAACGAGCCTGTAGCAACTTCCCCTTCCAGGGTTTCTTCCTGAGAAATAAGGTGATAGGAACCAATAATTTATTGCCAGACTTTACAGAGATAAATCACCGGATTAATTACAGAAAGCCAAGAAAAACAGACTGATGCCCTTTTCCTCTTGCCTTTTTTTTTTTTAAGGGGAAAATATATCTACCCACAAACAGGTAATGCCTGAAATAACAATCATGTGACGATGGGATTACAGAGTATTCCTGTGTTTCAAAATCCTACTCTTGGGGTTTTATTTGCCAATAGCTGAATCATCACAGAAAAGATTCAGAACAGGAAACAATCCATGGTTATATCTTAGAAGTGTTTTGCATTTAAAGTAGTGTCCAGCTAAGAACACCTCACAGAAGTATCTTCTGTTTCTCTTGGCCTTTCTGACTAATCCTAAGGTCTTCATAGCCCCCCAAAATCCTTGCACGCATGCTCTGGGGAACTCCTTAACAGAGGCGAGGACTGCACAGCCTCACAGGTCCTTCCTGGGCCCAGTTCACAAAAAAGTGCTTTGACTCCAGGGTGCAGGGCTTGTGAGGGTCTTTGGACTACTTGAACCAGCAATAAATGCTTGACACTGTAGGGGCAGGGAACTAAAAAATAAATGGTATCCTAACAACGGAAAGACGTATTTTTTCAGGCAGCAGTGGGTAACAGTCTGGATTAAGTCTAACAGAGGCCCCAAACAACATGATATCCCCCCTTACACCTCCACAGGTCCTGCTCCCACCAGTGGGGAGCTGGGATAGTATGAAATGAATAGCTGCAAATACCCCTCACTCTACTTCTCCAGCCATGGTCACATGAGGAGGACAGGAGGAAAGCAAGCACCCTGATGGAAGATGGAGCCATTTTCTGCATCAGAGCTGTTTTTCAGGCTTCCTGCAGACTCAAAGACATGGATTGCTTCATATGCTATGATCTGACCATGTTTCCAGGCTTTTTGGGGGACTCCCAGGGAAGAAATTTTCTTTGTTGAAGAAGTGAAAGCTGAGTCTATAATCCTGTAACTCCAGGAGCTGGGGCTCTAGGTCTGATCTCAGCTCTTTTTTTCATTGAATCTTATTCCTTCCACACTTGGTAGCATACACATGTGGAAAGCAGCCAGGAAAGTTGCACTGGCAGGAGGGACGACAGACCAACCCAGCCACCAGTGGTGCTCATGACAAAGGCTGTGGCAGGCAGGACAGTCTGAGACATACCATCACTTTATTTTCCTTCCCAGAGGTGCTACAAGTTCCACTGGGATCCATCTTGGGGCCGGTACTCTTTAATCTCTTTGTAAATTACTTGGATGCAGGACTTGAAGGAATGCTAATTAAGTTTGCTGATAACACAAAATTGGGAGGAGCTGTGACACTCTCGAGGGCAGAGAGGCCCTGCAGAGGGATCTGGACAGACCAGAGAGCTGGGCAATCACTAACTATATGAAGTTTAACAAGGGCAAGTGCCAGATTTTACACCCGGGGCACGGCAACCCTGGATGTATATACAGACTGGGGAATGAGAGGCTGGGGAGCAGCTCTGTGGAGAGGAACCTGGGGGTTCCGGTCGATCGCAAGATGATCATGAGCCACCAGCGTGCCCTGGCAGCCAGGAGGGCCCACCGTGCCCTGGGGGGCATCGAGCCCTGCGTTGCAGCCGGGCGAGGGAGGGGATTGTCCTGCTCTGCCCCGCGCTGGTGCGGCCTCACCTCGAGTGCTGTGGGCAGGGTTGGGCATCACAGCACATTAGGGTAATAAAGCTACTAGAGAGTGTCCAGAGAAGGGCCACAAAGTGGGTGAAGGGTTTAGAGGAGAAACTGTACAAGAGCGGCTAAATTCACTTGGTTTGTTCAGCCTGGAGAACAGGAGACTGAGGGGAGACCTCATGGTGTTCTGCAGCTTCCTCGCAAGGGGAGGAGGAGGGGCAGGCGCTGATCTCTTCTCTCTGGTGACCAACGACAGCACCCAAGGGAATGGCAGGGAGGTGTGCCAGGGGATGGTTAGGTTGGATGTTAGGAAAGGGTTCTTCACCCAGAGGGTGGTGGAGCACTGGAACAGGCTCCCCAGGGAGGCATCACGGTACCAGCCTGACAATATTCAAGAAGCACTTGGACAGTGCCCTCAGAGTCATGGTGTGAATTTGGGGTGTCCTGTGCAGGGACAGGAGTTGGACTCGATGATCCTTGTGGGTCCCTTCCAACTCAGGACATTCTGATTCTAAGTTATTCTCACATCTGGCACCTCCTCTGGACCCTTTCTTTGTGAGAACCATGTCAGGTTCTAGACCATCTTCTGAAATGTGCAGGAGCTACAGAAAAAAAGCCTTCTCCAGAACGAAAAGGCCACTGCGTTCACCATATTTTACTGTTATAAGAATGCCTCTGTGAACCTGAGGACTGTGCACCAAGTACACTAGAAAAAAATCTCAATACTTATTGGCAGCTGCAGCATCGACATAAGTGGATGCCATTAAATTGTCCTAAAAATTATGTACTTAAAAAAAACACACACAAAAAACAAAACCAAAAACAGAAAAATGCATTAAATACGTTTGCTTCTAATATAGGCAGTCTAATCTAAGCATTTTATATATTTTGGGTAAAACACTTAAACAGTGATGCAGTTAAAAACAAGGGGTTTCATTTTTCTTTTTTATTTTAAACCTATTTATATACACTTGTTTATAAAAAAGTCTTTGAGAAGGAAATTACTTACACCAGGGCTTAGCTCAACTGCAAGTCTTTTTTTAGAAGTTGTCGTTAGAACTCAGCAGGGGGCTAATTACTGAGTTTAAACATACTTGTTAAAACTTGTGTTACTGGAAAGTGAGAAAGTTTTGGCAACAAAGACACTATACCTGCATGTACATGTATCTACATGGTTCAGTTTGAGCTAAAGACAGGCAAAAAATATTGTTCTGTAGTTTGCACACTAAGACAGAACATTTGAGCTAGCAAAAAAATCAGGGTAGAACCCATGATTAGAATCAGAATCATTAAGGTTGGAAAAGACCTCTAGGATCATCTAGTCCAACCATAGACTTAAATCCTCTTATTACCAGCCTGATGCTTCATGCATCTACCCCAAACTCCTTTTCAGGTAGGGAGAAGGATGACACCAGATGCACGTCTGCACCAACCCTTGCTCGCATATGCTTTCCCATCACAGAAAATGGTTTGACACAGAAACCTTAATTTCAATATATGGTACAGCAAAACCAATTACCTATGGATGCATCACATGACAGAGGAACTGACCATTCATGCCACTCTGGAAGGCAGCCGAACATTGCCCCTTCCACACATGTTATCCTTCCTGTTACGCCTAACTGCAATAGGAAAAAAAAAATTAGTTCTGAGTCCCTTTTCCTAACTACTAAGGCAAAAGATCTGCAGGACAACAACATAGATTCCCCAGTAAACATCTAATTAAGCTAAATATTTTTGCACCAGGGAAGTTTTCTGCTGAGCTCAGTGCTGATGTGTCCTATGCAGAGCTTAGCTATGCAGGCTTAGGATGAGTGGTAGTGGGCTGCCCGCATTTTCTTCTTTAGATTAATTCTGTGCAAGTTTTCATATTGATTTTCACAGAAGCAGAAAGAAGTCCTTAAATTGGTATGTTTATAATAATGACTTTTCAGAGAAGTTAAAAAACTTTGCACAGAATCACATTTTTTTTTAGTGCTGTTAATCTCAACCTATCACCTCACTGGCAATGTTTTCTCACATTTTTATTAGGATTTGCTGCTGGCTTTGCAGAAAACATAACATAGGTGCAGAATCTGCTGACACACAAACCTTTAATAACAAGTAACACAGCTGCTACTCCAGCACTTCTTTGGAAAGCGGTAACATCTTACATGACTAATTGATTGGCATGGAAAAGGTGTCCCTAATTTGCTCTTCTATTGGATACACAGAATAACACAACTCTTCACTGACACAAGCAGGTCCAACAGATGAGATGCTGTTTAAAATGCAGTTCAGTCTGAATTAAGTATTGAAGGACACTAAACTCTGCTTTATGAGCAGGAAGCATGTGCCAGGGCATTGATCAAGCAAATTTCAAAAAACCTTTCTAGATGCTTCCCTCAAGACTACAAACATGCCAGATAAGCAATGTAAGATAAAACACACTTGTTTTCACAGTGTTTGGCCAGTCTGAATCCTACAGACCTTGTACTGCCTGCAGTGCCTTTGGACTATGGAAGAAGTCTTAAGATGTGGTGTCCCTCAGAGTCAAGTGACTGCAGCTGGAGCAACTATGGGACCCCTCCTGGACCAGGACACACATCCCAGCACTCAAGAGACCAGAGCTGTCACCACTCAGGGGCTGAAACTGCAGATGCTATCATGCATCTCTAACCATTCCTCAAGACCTTCTTACTGCTCTAGAAAAGTGCACAAAAGTGACAAGAGACCTGCACCACAGATATCACAACTGCTTCTGAATCTGGCACAAAATGAGACATTGAGACCCACACATACATATAAGCACAGGGAACTGCTTCTGAGCTTGGGCCAGAGCAACCCAAAGCCATCTGCAAGCAAAGTTGGGGTTTAATTTTGTTACTTGGCCCCTGGGCTCAAGTCAGACCCGTATATAGCTCTCCATGATCCATGCTTTGGAAATCCCAACCAAGAACTTTAAAATGCACTAGCATACACCCACAGCAAGCTTTCAGGCTTTGAAATTTTACACACAAGTTGCACTCTAGCACCATCCACTCACTGATGCAAGTACCAGGCTGCAGGAGATGAGCGGTGCAAACTACAGGAAAGTTATCCTGGAAGGGCAAAAATAAAACTTATTCCATGGCTGGTAAGTAGTTCACAACACAGATGCAGAAAACATACAGTGGGGAGGGAGAAGAGAGGTGGGGAAAGAGATGAATATGTGAGCGTTCTTTCTATTGATGAATCTGATCCAGCCCTCTCCCTGGCTAATGACTCTACTTTTTCAAATTAGAAGCTGCTCCTGTGTTGAAGACTTGAATGGGAAATTCACCTCTGAGCATTTGGACTTCAGTTGGAAAAAAACCCCACTGTTAACATTAAGAAGATAGTCAGATACATGCAGAAATAGGAGGAGATTTCGAGAGGAAGCTATTGTAGCAATTACCTTTTAGTAACTTTGACATCTTTAAGTGTTCCATTTACTCATTCAGGCAAACCTACAATCTGATAGAAACAATTAAACTAAGCTGCTTCTTAGAGTGCATTGAAAGGAGTCTGGGCTGTCCTCATGAGGATATGGCACTTAAAGGAACTGTTGGTGAGCCCATGCTCTGAGATGTCTCCCACAACCTGTTTAATAACGCAGAGCTGTCTGTTAAGATCCAACAAACTGGGCAATAGGCAGAGGTCAGAAACACCAGGCAGCAGCATATTGCACATGCAAACATTCGTATCCCTCTTGTGATTTCCTCCAGCCAGCAAGGCTGAGAAATGCTGCCCTCTGACCCATACTCGCATGCAGGGCACCCAAATGGAGCCAAGTCATGCCCCATCAGAGAGTGGTGCGAGGGTGGTACAGCCCCTGCTCCGAAGATCAGTGGGGCCAATAAGTACATCAGAGCAACCCAGGCGTTTGAGAAGTGCCACGACTAGGCACTTCCCACTTCCAACAGAGCAGTTTGGGGTTAGGCACCCTGGGGAAGACACTGATTGAATGCACTTACCATTAGGACAACTGCCTGGGAAGTGTCCAACCCTCCTTACTTAAGGCAGCACCTAAAGAGGCCTGCCAAAAACTATGCCTTCCCTTGTCACCTGCAGGTTTGCAAAGTTATAGCCATTTTTGTCAGGCAAACATGCTTTATTTATAAACTCTCTTAATTCTGCATGGCCCTGCTACAGGACTGGCTGTTTGCAGTTGTATTCCCTTCACCTTCGTTCTTGCTAGATAAAAATGAACAAGACTCCTCTTGCCTTTTTTTATGACAGGGATATGAGGAGGACTCAGGGGAAGGGAGACACTGTGTGCCACTGATGCAACTAGAATTTCTCTTCTCCGACTGTGGGGGACCAGGAACTGCTCACAGTGTCCCAGATGCACTGGCAGGCAGAAAGCTCTGCAACTGCTAGAGGCTGTTCATTTGTTTACTTTATTTCAAAATCATAACTGTTATTTTACTTTGGAAGCAGTTAAAGTTGTTAGGTTATGTAAAACCCATTTTAACATAAGGCAGGTAATTAAATCAACTTTTTGAAACTTGAAGCGTCTGTACATTTTCACCAACAATTTGTTTTGCCATTGCTTTATGAAAGCAGTTCTTTTCAGCTGTATCACCTAATTATTTAACCTCTACCTCCTTGATCTAGTTCCATATTTCCAAAGGCAGCTCAAGTTAACTAGAGATTGTAAAAATCACTTCACCTAGAACACTTATCCTGTTGCTTGGCTGTGACAAGAGTGCAGAGCAGGCTACAGCTTTCCAACTTCATGTGCAAAGAGAAAAAAAGTTGCTTCTACTGTCAGCGCTAAGATATAAAAAGCCACATCTCCCTCAGAATGTGTATAGGAATAGTCCCACATACAGGAGTAAGAGTGGTTGTAGCCATAATTATCTCTGTAATAAATATTACTTTCATTTTTGACAACCGCAATTTGTGCTTGCACTGTAACTCCTCACTAAATTCCTTTGCATTCAGTAATCAAATAACTCAGGGCAAGGTTTCTTCCATAATGAAGAGCAGCAGTTGACTGTGTACTGCTAAATCTAATTTCTATCAGAAAGATATAATTGCAGTGTTACTTTACTTTCTAGTTAGAAAACAGAAAATCATCAATAGAAACAAATTTGCACCAGAAACACGTTTTTCAAGCGCTTTTTGAGCTACAGATCACACAAAAATCATCTGGATCTTAATCTCACTTATCTTCATTTCAAAACAGACACAAGCTAGAGTTAAAGAAAACAGAACAGACTTACAGAGTTACTAAATGTTCTGGAAAAACAGAATCATCCATCTTTTGTAGGATACAGGATTCCCATCCTGCTGTTTTCAATCAAACAACTTTGAGATTTTTCTCTGCTAGGAGTAGAAATACACATTTAATAAGCATAAACCTAATGCCCCCTGTTGGTTATGTATAGCTAAAAACAGTCTCTGCATGTAGGGATGCCTGCATCCCCGACTGCTAACAAAAGCATTGTACAGAACATTTAAAATATTACATGGGCACAGAGATTATACTCCAGATTCACCTGGATGCATTTCTCACCTCCTCTACAGGCAAGGAGGCATATCCTGGTACCTGCAAAGCTTCTGTGTCTACAAAGCTAGCCCTAATCACAAGAGTGCTCTGTGATAACCTGTCTTGCAGGCACAAACACTGCACATGGCAATCAGAACTCATATAGCCTAGGGCCTCTGGGTTACCTGTTAGAGTAAACCAAAATGCTAATTGTGGGTCAGGTATTTAAAATAAAAAATTTCTGGAGTTTTTATCTTTTCCATAACACATTTCAGTAGTTTCTGAGGAGGCACCCAAACTGGAAACTAACAACATCTTCAGCTGGGTTAAGTTTTCTGAAGTAATTTTATCCCAGATTTGGAATTGCCCTTTATTAAAAAAAAAAACAACCCCAAGAGCAAATAAACAAAAATGCCCGAAGTTAAATGAAGCTTTTTCAACAAAAGATTATTTGGCCAACAGCACTTTTTTTGTTGACTGAACGTTGAATGAAGTGCTTTGCTCGGCTTTGGACAGCAGAAGACGCCAAGAGACTCCTGTTACCTGCAGTCTCAGGAGCAGTAACAGAGCCAATAATCCTTCAGAGGTGAGAATCACTTCTGCAGGTGACAGGAGGTTGCTTGTACCCGTCTCTGTAGCTTTGCCTTTCAGCAGAGATTACTGCCAGCTGCCCACAGCTGAACGCTACCTGCCCCTCCTAGCTGGCAGCCACGTCCAGAGGAGGGTGCCAGACCCATCCTCCATAGCCGGCTGGGCGTCTGTCCCTCAGAAAGCCACCGCTCAGTACAGAAGTAACAAATAGCTCAGACCTATGCAACAGAGCAAAATGCAAGGACCATTTCCTTGTCTTGACCTGGAAACAGCATCAGAATTGGAGAAGTACAGCACGAATTACCATCTTCTCACATTTTGCTGCGAATACTGCCATTAAAATAGTTACATTTGTGAGGAGTGCTATGCTGTCTCCTGGTCTTTGAGTCTATGATGCTAGGCTCTGGGCCCATCAAAAAGGAAGCCCAGAGCTGAGTATCAGCAAATGCCAGCCTCCTCGTGGAGATACATCTGGTCTACACCATACAGATGGCTAAACTGCACAGAGCCTAAGTGACTTTCAGCATTACACTGTGAAACCACAGTACAGTCAGGAGCAGGAGGTTTAAATCCCATTTCATTCCCTTACCTTAGCTCCTGGAGTAGCTGCCTCTCATTGAGGGATAGCCTTGCTGCTGTCTTCAGGTTAGAAACATGCCAGTGATATCAGCATTAGGACGGACAGGGATGAAATAAACTGTTTATGAAATGACAGAATATTGAAATGCAGGGGAACACCAGGAGGCATTCCGTGACTGCTGGTAGCCCAGCAGATGCCTATAGCTGAGCAAACATGGCGGGGCCCTTCGCCCTTTCCAAAAAAAAGGAAAGCAATCACATACTCAAATGAACCTCATCTCCCTCAGCTACACCACACACAGCCAAAACCAGTACCTTTGGCTTGTCCTGCATAAAGGACAGCAGAGCTATTTCTTGCTGCTTGCCTTAAGCTTCCACACCTGGCTGGCAGAGCTGCTCCTCACCCATGCTGCGTACAGCTCTTCTCAAGCCACCCAGTTCACCTCGTGCCAGGCTGTAAGCGGCATCCATCCACAGCAGGTCCCTGCGGTGCTGAAACCCTTGGGCACCCAGGATGAGAGCCTGTGAGCCCCCCAAGCGCCACCCACCCCCTCAGTGCCCTGCTGAGTGACTTGGTAGTGTCACCTGAGACCAGAGGCACTGAAACTCCTCCTGACTATGAAAGAGCTGTGCCTCTCTGTGTGTCCTCAGCAGCCATCACCAGAGTGACATGGGGACGCCCTCCCTGGGCATAAATGCCCTCAGGAACTCCGTAGGCTCCAGCACCAGCTATGCTGCAATGGGACATGCAGCTGCTGCTGCACTGGCAAAACCAGGCCCTATTTGTCCAATTTTTATTATTTGCACATCTGGCCCAGGAGAAGGGTGGGTTGGTGCTCACTTGGTCACCTGGATCTCATCTTACCTAGATCAGAGGGGCAGCTGGTGCATGTTTTGATATTGCACCCTGGAAGCCAATGCCTGTGAGCAAAGCCTTGGAGTACCCACCCTCCAGTCACCTTGGTCCTCTGCTGGGCTTGGCCAAAGCCAAATTTCTTACCCAAAGTCTCCCAATTCCTCATCTCTGGCATAGCTGAGCTGTGCCAGAACCATAAATGATAAAACATACAGGTTCCTTAATTGCAACAGCACACGGAAAAAGACGACATGACTGAAATTATGATATAAAACATGGGCAAGATAGAACCAAGTTTTCATAATTTCTTTGAGTCAAATCCAGCAAAGCCTCATCACTGAAACGATTTTGCAATATCCAGTTGCTCCTTCAACAAAAACAAATGTAGTTTCCTCTCTGCCCTTAAGTTGAGAGCATCCTACATTAGATGATTTACATTATATGACATTCATTAATGAAATACAAACCCTATCATTAATTAGCCAACACTGTTCCTTTGCTGGTTTTGACATAAAAATACCTCTACTGAGCCACTCTGGAACTAGCTCCTGAATTATTTGGATAGAATTAAAGTGTTACTTCAGGGTCTCTGACAGAGGTTTGGGGATCATTTGCTCTTTCTGGCACTGCCCCCCCCACCCCCCCCATCATTTTAAAATAAATTTAGGAAATCTCATCAGTAATAGAGAGAGGGGAGGCAGAGAGAAGAGTATCTGGATTTATCTGTTAAAGTGTTTTGTGTAATCCAGTCTGACTTTATTCCATGCTGGGAAACCTGATGTTTATCTTCATATGTAGTCCTTTGTGACCCCTAAGACCATGAAGATAAGAAGAGCAAAGCTTTTAAAATAATGCAGTGTCATATCTCTAAAAGATTCCTGTAAATCTGCTTTGGAGACTGGAGGGAGGGAAGGAGAATCCAACTGAACAAAAGCTTTAAAAAACACATGTGCTACACTACGACTCTATGTAACTGCTCAACAAAACCGGAAGAGCAAAGAAACACCTGCAAAGCAGCACTGCAAATGGCATGTGATGCAAGAAAACGATAAACTCTTGCAGCCTTTAAGGTCATCCAGTGAAATGCAGAATGCTCAAAGTCAGCTTGGCTCGCTCTCCACTTGATTTGAATTTCAAACTGTGATGTACAAAAAGCTTTGTCTCAATACAAGGTTTTGAAGTCCTGCAGGACTGACTGCCTGGATGCTTTCGCTTTGAAGCTGTCTAAAGCTTCTCCTGTCAACACTGTTTCACATTAAAATATATATTCTCCATTGCAGCGCTTAGCAAATAGATTTTCAGCTGTTCTATTTCCACTGGCCCCCCCACCCCACCCCACCCCTCCCATCAGATTGTTTTCTTCAGGCTCCAAGTATATGCAGATTTAATGAAGAGATCTTTAAAAAAAATAATGCTTTCCTTCAAGAAAACAATAAGTTAAAAGCCATTTGTTGTCTCCTGCTGGCAGATTTTTGCCAACAAAACCAGAAAACATAATATAATCAGAATGATCTATGCTGTAAAGGAAAACTATCTGCCTCTTTTAAACCGTTCTTTTGTCCTCGTTACATTAATTTCTAACACTTAAGTGTTTCCATGATTTCAGCTTCCCAAGCCCAGTCCCATGAACTGAGCACAAGAAAGCAAGTGCACATGATGGTTACCATCATGGGCTCTGCTGCTTCCCGGAGCCTTGCATTTCAGGCTCACTGCTGGGTCCCAGCCCTCACCCGACACCAGTGCTCCCTCTGCCAGGCTCCAACAGATCCCTCATCCTCCTGGCTCACACAGAGTATGTTTGCTTTTCCCTCCCTTTGCAGCCTTTTCTTCCTCCCTCCACCTCATGCTCCTACCCATCCCATTCTCCTTCTGCTTTCCTCCTTTTCATAACCCAAACTCCCAATCTCTTGCCGCTTAAACTCTTGTTCTTGGACTTAAATCCTCCACCTGCCACTTCCAATGGTGGAACAGATTCAGAACGGAAAAACACAATGGATTCAGAAAACAGCATTGCAGCTGAATGAACCACCAAACTTAACCAAGGTGGATGTTTTTCCAAAGGAAGAAACACATTCCTGCCTTTCATGTTGTATATAATGAGTAATAGCCATCAGGATCTGAAGATTATTTTTACCTATCACCAACTACAAGAAGATCTTAGACATTATGTGTTTTAGAAATGTAAATACACCGAGATGATTCATGAGCTGGCATAATCAGACAGGTCAGAAAGTAGCTGCATCAGTGAGGAACACCCTTAAAAGAGAGTAGAGCAGCTGTAACCACAGCATGAGCAGGTGTCTCCAGTTACTTCATTGCCGTTGCTTGGGAGGCTGAATTCCACCCACTAATTGAAAAGCAAATAACACACCTCTGCTTTTAATGAATAAGATTTACTAATCCCACCCTGTGTAGTTCAAATAGCAACTCAATGTAGAAAGTAGTAGCTCCAATTCTTTTTATTCAAATCTTCTTCTATGTTTTCCTTTACTCCACCTACTTAATTTATTTCTCAAATCCTGCGTCTTAAAGTCACCCTTATGTTCTGAAGCCATGTTCATGGTAATAAACCCAGAAAACCATACCCTGTAAAACATCCCTTCGAGATAACAGTGAATAACCACATTGCAACACCCCAGACCTGAGGGGGCTCCTAGTCCTTAAGGGGTTTGTCACAGCATCTTCATGATCTGGTTCTCTGCTGCCTACTTTGCATGCTCACCTGCTATTCCTCCTCTCTTCCCCTCCCATAGTCCTGAAAATGCTTTTTTTGTGGCTGGCAGGCTGTGCTAGGGTTTCAAAGGTGAAGCTCTCTTATTCTCGTTCCCCAGCTGCTGAGACGGCAGCAAGGTCTGCTAATGCTATTTGCTGCTGAAGAAGGATCAGCTGCAAAATGTATTTCTGCTTCCTCAGTCTCCAAATCCAACTGCAGACCTCCTCCTCCTCCACCAGCCTATCTTCACATATGCCTCTGCTTGCTCCACCCATCTTCCAGAAACTTCTCTTCATCCTGTTTTTCTTATCTCCTCTCTAGGAAAACATCCCTACACCTCCTTTTCTTCATTTTCCCAAATCCCATTTCAGCTCCATAAACCTCCCCACATGATCTAACCCCTCCCCATCCCCTGTCCTTCGTACAGTAGCTCCACTTCATACACAGGACCAGAGCAGCACCCCTTGTTTCTCTTTGGTGCTATAAATCAACTTCCACTCCCTCTCCCCAGCACTCACATATAACCTGCCACCCCTTTGGAGGTGAAACAACACAACTGCTTGTAGCACTTACATCCATCCAGCAGCTCTTGGTAGGAATCATTTGAGCAGCTCTGGTTTCTATCCTCTGAGGTTTCTTAAACTGCTTCCCAGCTTTGATTAACTTGTCAAGCCCCCAGACTTGTATTACTCCCTATTCCCTTGTTAATGCAGCTTACTTACTGCTGTTAGCTTTTCACAGCTGCTTTGCATTGTGGAGGCATTTTCACTAGGTTCATGGGGATATCTAAAGCTTTTCTCTTCAGTTAGGAGGCCCCAAATAACTCAGACCCTGTGTGCAAGGGTGATACTGGTCTATGCTGATTTTCAATTTCCTCCAGTTTTCTTAGCTTAGAGCATTTCAGATGGCAGATTTTTGAGGAATTAATATGAATGTGGAGCATAAATAAATTCTGCCGGAAATTTACCAAGCTCCAAGACACACGATGTCTTCCACATTCCTGCAGGACATCTCATATTTCTTACTGCTTTCCCAGGCTCTAAGGGACCAGTATGTCAAAGACAGCACATGATTCTGCCTGTGCCATCGGAGGCAGAGGCTGCGTACTGCTTCCTGCTGAGTGGCTCTCTGTAAAAGGATGCAGAAGACCTGAATAAACAATAGAAAAATTGGTAAACTTGCTCGGAGGGTGCTGGTGAAAAATTGATGTAGCCTTATTTTATGTTCTTCTGGGATTCCTCAAGCCACTGCCCAGTTCAGATTAATTTAAGATATTTGTTAAGGCAACATGTCTTTTCATGTTGTAGCTTCCTTTTTTGAAAGGTGATTTGATTAAATGGTTTTTCACTTATCAAACTTGAAACTTTGACTATAAAATTTAGAGAAAGAAAAAAAGAAAAGTGAAACAGAATAATGTATAAGTTCATTTAGACAGCTGGGATATTTTCCAGGCAGGCTAAAACAAGACAACATGCAAATACCCTACTTCAGTTCCATCGATGTGAACAGGGCTAATCCAAATAGCATCAGGTAAGGGTAAGAGCCTCTCAGTACTGTTGAACAGGATTATGTAGCCTTCTACAGAGACATCTTTTCTTTCTTAACAAACAGCTGGGTAATTCTTTAGCCAAATTGAACCCCCATTGAAGCACTACCAGTGGGGCAGATGTTTGTCCTGCCAGTGACTGCACCAAGGAGCTGGAGAAGCACTGGCAAGTCGCTTCAGCTGGGGATCACCACGTCTTGGAGGTCCACCGAGTGTTTCTAATCTGAAGTTTTCCAAGACTGACATAGCCTTATGATCCCATATAAGTGCTGTAGCGGTCTGAAATGTTTCTTTAAACTTTCCACTGGACTGCTGCTATCGCATGCTTCTGCACGCTCACCTGGTCCAAACACTGCGTGTGCCAGAATGGCACTTGAGACTGAGGAGAAGGACACAGGGATGTTCTGATTCTCCGGCAGCAGTGAAAAATGATAATTTGGGCAATCTGATTAAATCAGATATATGAAACTAACCTATTGGTTTTTCTGCCTTTGAAAGCAGGTCTCTCAAGGAATTTCATCAAGAGAAAGTCAAGCCACAAATGAGCTCGTATGACCAGAACCAACCACAAATGGTTTACTGCTCTGCTTGTTATTTGATGAAATATGTGAACCAGTATCAAGCTTTTCAAGGGATTTCCATGAGGTTTTATGACATGTCTTTTTAATTTTTAATGATTACTTTCAAAATGTAACACTTTCCAGAGTTACATGAGGGGTGTACCTAACTGCACCACCTTTCTGTTTCAATACACCCCATTCTTTTTATGTTTCACATCCAACCTTTGACATGCAGATTACCATATCAACAAGCTGGGCAAGCAGTTTTATTTTCTGTCATGATGTGGAGCCAAAGTAGCTCTAAAAATCAGCCACGTTGCTGCTGAGAAACATGTTAGAAACAGCAACGCTGTTGTGGTTTTATGACATGGAATAAAAACATGAGGACAAAAAACCGAGGTACTACCTTAGATGAAAGACCCAGTGTCCTGTTTCCAACACTGGCTGAGAACAGGTGTATGAGAAGAAATACAAGGACATAGCAGGCATATGAAGATATAGTCCCAGGTTACTCTGCAAAGCTGTGATATTTTGCAGTCCAGGAGCTTCCTAAGCCAGAGGTGTTTTCTCTGCATTTAGTATCTACAGGCAGCTTCTTCTTCCATGAGTTTTTGTAGCTGCTTTTTGAACACTGAGGCAAATATCTGAACCAAAAGTTTTGTTTGTAATAGCTAATCTAAAGGCAGCAGCTGCCATCAAGGCTGACTCTAAGGAAAAAAAAAAAGCATAATAAATCTCATTATTGATGCACTTGGATTCCAGGAAAACAAATTGAACCATGCCAGAGAGATAACTCTTACACATATAAATAACAAGGTGTAAATAACAAGCCTCTTTCCTATAGCTCCTACTGGCAATTTCCAATAAAAATCTTTGAGCTTAATGGGAAAATAAAATCCCGAAACCCCCCAACAATTGCAGACAGTTTATTATGGGTTTTAGTTTCAACAAAAAAAGCATCCCATTTCAATCAGCACTACCAAGGTCTATCTCATAGGACAAAAATATCCCATAGAAATGAAGGTTGTCAGAGATATCATGTCAATTCATGTTTCCCGATATTTCTTCACTGTTTGTGAAACTCACGTTCCCAAAACGAACAAATTTTGTGTGGATCCCCAAAACCCAGGTAACCCACAACTGCTGACTCCTCCTGGGACAGCCACTGCACCAATGAAATGCAATGAAATTGCCAAGGGCAGCTGAGCATCTGGCATGGTTGGGCTCTACATTTCTTACCTCACAAATGCTGCGCAGCCCAAACAAAGTTAATCTATGCCTGAAAATACCTCCTTCTAATTGTTTTCCCCTGCCAGAAACCAGCTGATCAAGAAAAATCTCTATGGGTATATTTTCTCTTGATCTGTATTTAACCACAGAAGCATATTTCTACAGGAACATCACTGTGTTTTATAGATGGGCTGGTGCTGCCACAAGCTTTTCTCATTATTGCTTCCAAAAGCTTATGGTCAGAGCCAACCACAGCTTTTCCTGTATGAGCACTCACAGCTAGACGTAGACAGACGTTGCTGTATGGTATGGGATACATCCTTTCCAATCTGTGCATTGTTTACTTTTGCAAATACAAGCCTTCTGAAGGGATAAACAACTGGTTTCCCCCTTTTGCAGCTGTATAACTCCAAGCCTTTACACAGATGCATCCTTTACATCTTGTTTCAAATGAATTGGCAAACCTTAAAGGGAAACAATACTTTTGGCATCTCTGAATCATAATGAAATACTTCTTTTATAGACATGCGGCTATCTGATGACTTTAAAGATCGTTGTGGTTTACTCTTTGATCATACACAGAGTGCAGACATAAACTTGAGGTAAGAGTTTTCGTATCAATTCCATGTAAGGAAAGAGGCCACCCAGAAGGGCCAGCTGAGCCTTGGACCCTAGTTTTGGAGAACAGAAATAAGCCTTATTATATGATATTGAATTATATTATATGATATTGAATTATATTCTATTATATTATATATTAATAAAGGAAGAGTTATAGACTCAGCTTTCACCCTCGGCTCCCTGGAACCTCTGTTCATTAAAGGATCGAGCCAGTACATAACATTTCAATGAGACTACATTTTTCATATTATAATAATGTTACATTCTTATTCAATGCTTTCTTTAAACTCTTTATTGTGTTAGTCAAGCTGTCATTATTAGGAAGACATTAGGTTATTGGTTCTGCTTTTGAAGCAAGACAAATTGAGGAATTATTTTCTTTTATTATGTTACAAACTGTCTGTTCCCAACTAACTGCTGCTGCCTTTGCTGCATGACCCCTCCTGCAGGACCTGTGCTACGTGATTTTGGCAAGCAGGAATTGCAATAGGGCTTCCATGGCCCTAAAATTCACTTCCCTTTTGATTTTCATCTTTGTTTTCTTTTGTCATGCTTTTGATGCCTTTTAGTTCCTGAACAACCCCTGTGGAGCCAGATACAATCAGATGGAGAGCACCCTCCGAAATATTCATCAGGCCATTTCCGCAAATGACTGCTTGAAGCAGGACTGAAGCAATGTGTTAAATGCTTATTTTTGTATGAGATCCCATCACTACTTCTAACTGTGATCCTGAGCCCCGTAAAGGCCATCTGTGACAAGGCAGCAAACTGACTGCTCAGCTCCCTTCCTTCAGTGAAGGTCTCTCTAGTGGAAACCTTTCAGCCTCTCTACCTGGCAGCACTGGTTAGCACACAGCATGGAGAGATAACAAGTGCCACTTGTGGGGACAGCAGCATGGCTCATCCTCCCCACCAGCTCCCTTTATTTGTTCAGCAGTAAAATCTTCAAATCCTTTAGGATGTAAGCCTTGACTAACTGAAAGGACTGTCAACACAGCCCAGGGTGGGGGCAGCTTCTCAATCTGCGTTATGGTTCATCTGTACAGTCTCCCTGGAAACTTTTCCATCACATGAGGGGGTGTTGTTCCACCCAAAGGTCCTTCGCATCCCAAGTCCGTGGCAGGTGACCTTCCCGCATGTCCCTCTACAGAGTTCAACAAAGCCCAGAGGGGTCGGGGATTGGTAGGACAACATCAGGTACTTTGCAGGTTCAGTGAATAATACTTGACCTCAGGCTCTCCCAGGGCTCACAGCTGAGGAAGACCTTGGGGACCATGGCCAGTGTCCCATTAAAGCGTTTTCTGAGGTCAGGGAGGCCAGAAAAATGACTGCCAGTAGCTATGGCATGGAAACCTGCTCCAGACTTCAGCAGGAGGGTAAATAAGATACCCAGAAATGGTGGAATTTGGGGAATTTTCAGCCAATTTGGTGCTGTTCTCCAAAATGGTCTTCAGGTGATTTTTGTCTATTAAGTGTTTCTGCCACAAACCCTCAGCTAAGCACCCAAATTAGGGAATAGGTTACACCACTTGCCTAATTAATATATGTAATCCAACTATGAGACAAAGCATACTCACCACTGTGACTGAAGAGATTAGTTTTGAAAATTTTACTCATACAGGCAAAATTCTATTTCAGGATATTTGAAAAGAGCCATGGGAAAAAGATACGCAAGTGTATGTCACAGGATGTGAAAAAAAAAACAACCCACATTTCATCCAAACTGCCTGTTGGGCACAGCGTATTTCACCATCTTCCTAAGGTAATTTTTTTTTTTAAGTTTTCTCACACAACCACAACAGAGCTGTCTGTGCAGTTTTACACAGATCCCCAGTTGGTGAAAGACAGTGTGATCTACAATAACACTGTTTATGTTAATGGAAGATTTGGCTCAAGGTGTTAAAACACTTACTGCAGAGAGACTCACAGATCTGTTATAATTACATTTTATCTACTGATCAAACCTCTTACTGTTCCCAGTGCCTTAATTAGAAAACTTGGATTTCTTCCAGGAAGAGATAAACCAGTAGACAGATGGGCAAAAAAAGAATAATTTAACATTTCCCTGGAGAAATGACAGAGAAGAAATCATTAATAATAACCAGAATTAAGCAAAGATTAAGATGTTCAGTAGCCATTGTTCACAAACGAAATCAGACACACCAGAAATAGGCACAAGCCATGTTACATCCTTGTGTACTGGGCTGGTCCCTGGTGCCGGCTCACTAAGCTTGCTCTCACCCAGGACCAAATAACTCTTTTTACCGGACTTTTGACACGATTTACATGGATTGTTCAAAGGTCTGGTACAACACACCATCGGGAAATTTTTCTTGCTATTCCACCTGAGGTTTTACCTTCTGATCATCACAACTTTGGCTTTAAAAGCTCTGTGACTTGCTGGTTGCAGTTTGCTACACTATAGGAGTTTACTAGTCTCCTTGCGATAATTTCTTCCATTCTTCAGCTGGGGATGGAAATCAAACTGAAAGTAACACACAGGTAACTAGTATTAATCAACACAACTTCCTTATACTACAAAGGGCCACCCTGAGCTTTCCTGTAAACTAACGTCAAGAGGGCAAAGAGGCACCCAGGGATTTTGTAAAGCAGAGTTCCCACAGAACCCTTCTTTCAGTGGTGAGGGTGTTTGGGGCCCAAGGACCGGAGCACCAGGAAATCTGTTGCAAGTCCTTTCCTGGATGTGTATCTCACACACACACTGTCGGCTTCCAGAGAAGAACTTTCTGTAAGGACTTTGCATGCATATGCTCACAAAACCCCAACCTAAACAAAACACTGATCTGCCCACACTTTTTCTACTCCATGAGAGGCCAAGAGTTGTAATGCTGCACGGTGCTCAGAGGCGGAAAGGACATGCCAAACTTAGATACGATGTTGGCTGCTTCAAGCAGCGTGGTATGGGATATACTTGGGCTGGTGGCTTTCAGTTTGCTGCCCAGGGCCTGCAGGTTAATTTTTAAGGGGTCAAAAATAGCAGAAAGAGAAGACTAACATTAGAGCATTTAAATGCACTTTCACAGAAAAACTATAGGAATCTGTACATAAAAAGTGCTGAAAAAAACCTGTTCTTGAAAGGCAGCATAGGAGTGTTCCCTATCCCCATATCAAATCCCTGAAAAAAGCCTGAAGGGAGGAAGATGAGGGTGTGTTGCTCTGCAGTCTCATCTTCTCTCCTTGCCTGCCCCCTCCTTCCCGGGGGAACTCAGTAAGCTGAAAGGAAGTTCAGCCTGTATCTTACCAAGATCCCAAGCACCAGCCAAGAACATGATGTGCATGTAGAAAATAGGGACCGAGAGGGAAAATCTCCCCTGTACCCCCAGTCATCGGGGGACAGGTGGTGTCAAAAGTTCCGTTCATTTGTATGAACTGGTTGTTAGGAGACCTGCCAAATAGCATGCAAGGCAATAATTTCACTGCTAAAGTGGTCATTCCCTTCAGTGTAAAGCAATTAACCAAATCTGGACCCTGTCCCTGCACAGCACCCAAGCTTGCCTCTTCCTGACTTAATTCGGTCTCTCCTTTTCTTATTCCCAGCACCCAGTACAAATTTGTAACTCACATTTCCTGGAAGAGTAGAGGAAACTACATACCTTGCTCATGATAAGTGACAAGGCAGACACGATTTAAATACAGATGTTTTGAAGATGCTGCATCAGAAGCTTTTTTTCAGAAAATCAGAGTTAACTCTAAAACCATCTGGAACTTTAAAATGAGCACAGATTTCCCAGTTATATCATTACAGTTTTAAAAATAGTCCTCTACATCAGAGGCAAAACAATTTACCTGCATTATTATTCTTCATTAGTTGTATTACTAAACCACTCAGGAGCCTTAGCTGTGAACAGCAACCACCATGAGCAAGGCTCTGTACAGATAACATAGGTAATTATCTTTGGACCTGTTTTTGACATTTATAGAATTTGAGCCAAATTCATCCCAGGAGCAACACAAAAGAAGCCAGTGAAATAACTCCCCGGGTCAGTTTAGTCCTTCCCCTCAAATCTTCAGTCAATACTCATTTATTTTCTTAGACACATTTCCCCTTTTCCCCTTTTAAACACATTCTGGCTCAGACACCACCCTTTAGCATTTCAATATATCACAGAATTTCCTTTTAAACTTTTTCCTATCCAGCACTCCCTCTTGGTCTTCACAGTGATACCAACTCCATCAAAGGGAGGAAAAATGAAGCAACGCTTTAGTCCCAGCAAACAGCTTGCTGCCTGCCTTCATGAGGCATCTAATGGATTTGTGCCCCCTGGCAAAGGAGAAGGCTTTAGTTTTCATGTCCTTTGTAGGTTATTGTGGGGCTGTGCATTTCTCTGCCTCCACAAAACCAGAGAGAAAAGTCCCTTCAGTTTTCAGCTGTAGATTGTCAATTTTATACCATAGGTACCTTCCTAAGCCAGGTTCAGAGGGCTAGCAAACTGCCAGCCTGGATTATAGATGGCTTGCCTGCTCAACTACCAACATCCCTTAACTAGGCTTGATTTTAAAAACTCTATGGGATAGGGCAAACCCAATTAACCAAGAAAAAAAAAAGTACCTTTTCCTCCCATCCCTTTCATTGACTTAGGATCTGGGTGAATATTCTCTCCCATGTAGGAAAGATTACACATATTGCAGCTTTTTCAACAGCCTCTTTCATAACATAATTTGCTCAGTCACCACTCTTTCTGCATGGTCAGTGTCAATTCATCATCTTCAAGTAGAATTCCATGGCTGATTTCTGTTATTTTTTTGACGTTTCATGTTGTCAGGGACAGATGCTTCCCTGAGTCCTTCAAAAAGTGTTGCACCACTAAATTAGCAAGATCAGGTACCAAAACAGAGGAATCTGTAAACCAAAGGCTGTTCAACAACCCCAGGGTATTCCTAAAATCCCAGTCGTGCCGGTGCCACCATGGCAACACTCTGTTATTGCCCACTTTTACCTTACTTTTATTTAGATACACTCTTAGGATGCAAGATTTTTTTTCCTCATTCAGGGCCATTTTATCAGCCACAAAAGAAGAAGGTGACTGTGTATGTCTTGCAAGGTATCTTCGCAACTATGGTTAAAAGTTATGGTTATGTTAAAAGCTAAAATAGATCTTGCTATGATCACAGTCATTCCCAACCACGGGGACCTACGCCACTTCTCCATTACCAGGGAACAACAGGACATAAGAATACTGAAGCCAGTAACCCTGCTCCCACTTAAAGCAGAGGATTGATTTTTCCAGGTTTACCTTTAGGTCCCGTCCCCATGAACCAAGGTGTGTATATGTTGCAGCTGACCCCCAACCATTTATTGCACACCAGTATACTGATAGGTTTTTCCAAAGGACTTTCCTTTCTCTATACTTCTAGTGACCCTACAGTCAAATCTTCCACTTTTAAGTACTTTTAAGGGACAAAAAGGGTATACCTAACACAAATGAGCTGCAGTCTCTCCTGTGAGCCTCCTTTATATTGTCTCTCATACACCATGAACTTGGCTGCAGTTCCTGTTCATTACGTCTGCAGACACTTGACAGAGAGCTCTCAGTAATGGAAATATTTGGAAACTGGGCTTTGTGACCATCACATTTTTCTGCTGACTTAATTTCTGCTGACAAAATACTGAAGGAACGAAGAAGGGATCTGTCTTAAATAATCAGGGTATTCAACTTGAGAACATAATGCAGCTGCTTTAGTATTGAGAAAAAAATAATTATTTTTAAATGCTTTTGCCTGTAGAGTGAAAAAGCACTGCAGAAAGGCAGTGGGAAATTAAGCTAAATGCCATCAGCAAAGATTACTTAAAACTCATGGCACAAAGGAAATGAGGCGATGGCAGAACTAAAAGAGGGATTTGATCACTCCTCAGCATAGGTTTACCCTCTTCATTGTCAGTTCAACACCTCCAACAACGTACGCAGGCAAGCTGGCCCAACAAGCTCTGAAATGCTCCTGCTGGCAGCTCTCAGGAGGGGAGCTCTGCATGGTGCAGTTGATGTCTGCTTATGCCTTACTCATTGCAAAGCAGAGGCAGCCCAAAGTGGACTGGTGGGGTGCAGGTAGTGCCGGAGGGCACAGAGCAAGAGGTGCCAGAGGCTGGTGAGGAGACGGACACAGTGGGGGTGGCCAAAGGGAGAGGGCATACGAGTTTTAGCCATCACGGTGGAAGTGCTTGGTGCTTGGGAGTAGATGGGTGAGGAGAGAGACAGGTCTTCAGCTCACATAAACCACCCCACATCCACCAACTTCAGCACAACCTCAGCCCATCATACCACTTTAAACCAGGTGAGGACCTGGCCCCAAATACTCTTCCATGCATGACCTAGGAGGGCAGATTTACAAGCAACAATAAGAACATGACAGACACAAACCATGTACATGTCTCTCCAGGGGCTATACCAGAAACGTAGTATGTCTGTCATGCAAAACTGTGCTGCAACCCAAGATGAAATAGCAAATAATAATGTTATGTTCTTCAAATAATTAGTATGAAAGCAGGTAGCTCCTTTCTGTTTGCTACAGTAAGTAAGAAAAAGGGAATCCAGGTTCTACTATGAGATAAAAGGTTTTGTCTGTGATTTTTTTCTCTATACAGATAAAACTGATAATTAGAAATAGAAATGTCTTTTCAATAGCTTTCTTCATTTTGTAGGCAGTAGCCCAACACAGTGCAATGTGTGCTGTAGTTAACAATGCTAGTTTTCACTTTTTACTCTGAAATTACAATGTCAAATTATGGGATTGATCCTGCAAACACTTAAATATGTCACCGCCTTCAGGAATTCAGTCATCCCTTTTTCTTTAGTGTATTGACTTGTATGTCCATGCATAGGACCTACATTTCATAGCAAGGGGATAAGGCTGAGCCACAATCCTACGCTATATAGAAGCTTTCTTAAGAAGAAGCACAAACACAGTGCCTGCTCAGTGTTAAATGAACAAATATTTTACGTGATGTTACACATCAAGGGTGTTAGAAACTGAAAATTGTTGTCACCGGAATGATGGATTTACCTAAAGTTTCATTTTATAAGCTGTGAGAGACACTATAAACACAGATACAAACTAGGAATGGTACACTTGGATTTAAACATTTTCTCTCTTAAACGCAAAGACAGACAAAGGGAAAGTTATAAAGTTATTAATTATACAGGTATCTTCTGGATTCTCTGTTCTTTTGCCTTGTGTTCTCATGTTCTGAATAATAAAAAGGATATAGTTATCAGCAGCAAGAACAGGATAGTTTTCTTAAGGGATGTTTGTGCCTAACGTAGCTTATTGAGAAAGTTTATATAAGCATCATGTCCCGGTACCTAATCCACCAAAACAGGTCAATAAAACAATGCCAGGAAAAAAGAAACTTTTTTAAAAATAAGCTGTTTGGGAAGTTAATACATTTTTTATTAAACTATAGGGTTCTTTCCCTTTTTTGAGCACCAGGGATTAATGTGGATATGATCGAAGCTACATGTTGTATGCTGGCCCTTCAGTTCTTTCAGGCCCTCAGTGTGTGCTGGAAAAGGAGTTTGGCTTTTCCACGCTGGGAGATGGACATCTGTGCACCAAGTCAACATTGTACTTCTAAAACACCAAAATACCAGGAGCCAAATACCCAAGTGTTTGGATACCAGCGATACGCCAGTGTGTGAAATCCTTGTCTGACAGCTGCTTTTCTCTCTGCAACCTCTCCTGACCAAGCCACCACTGCTTGGCTCTCCTCAGTCCCTGCTGCTGCTACGCACCCATGCCAAGGTGGGACAACGCTACATGCACGGCCTCTTCCTGCTGCCTTGTTATTGCTCTGAATGTTCAGTTCCCATCACTGCCATTGTTTCTGATTAATCCTCAGGATGACTCAAAATAGTTGTCATAATGCAATATCATTTCGCTGCTTCTTCTCATGAAATCACTTGTGTTGCATAGCAGGAGGGTAGACAGAGTACCTCTCCCTTCTAACAGTGGAAAATGAGAATCTGGGGAACCATAAAACTGTTATTCTGGAAAGAGAATAGTGCAAATTATTAAACAATCCATTTATAAACACCAGGAGAACAATAAAGTGCTTAAAAAGCCAGAGTGGATGCGTCAAGAACACATTGTACCAAAACCAAACTCATTTCCCTCTTTGACAGGATGACTGGGAAAGGGGAAGGTGGTAGATGTTGGATGTCTTGATTTAAGTCATGAGAAACTAGGAAAGCATGGTTTCCAGGAGCACCTGCCTGCAAAAACGTGTCCCAGCAAGTTGTCCTCAGGCAGACAGCACGTGTTCCCACTGGGCTTCTGACATGGTCCGTCCTGTTCAGTTGCACTCAACATTTCCATCTATCTTGTTAATGATAGAAAGTAAACCTCCAGGAACATGCAGGTGGCCTCAGTTAAGAAGGTTGTTACCCACCAAGGAGGGCAGAATGTGAGTGCGTGAGTGTGATGTCTGGTCAAGCAGAGGCCACAGACAAACCAGAACCAGCTGTGACCAGGCAGGGGCAGGAAAGGCGATGCTGATGGGGAAGGGGGTGCACTCCCTTACGATGCTTATAGAGCTATGCCAGACCAATGATGCAGCATCACCTACATACCCCTAGAAATATATCTTCTACATGCCAAGGTGTAAATTAGGGTAAGCTGTCAACTTAATTTGCAATTAATTAGTGACCTAGTCTGCCTTTGACTAGCTTCTCTGGCACCCTCAGAAAAGGAAACTACTGAAAATAAAAATTAAAAAACCCAAGCTAACATTGGCTGTCACTAAGATCTTATTTAGGTTGACGATATGTCCGCAGCCTTGTCCCATGCTGTTATTTATTTCAGAAAAGACAACAATAAATATATGACTGTATGTTCAAAGAAAGTAACAGCAGCTGGTAACATTGACAAGCAAGCTCCGTTTTCCTGTTATTTACTGTTGTACAGAGGTATTGATAAGACAGCTAGAGGGAAGACACACATTTCTCTCCATCTGCTTTATTATACCACTGTAAAGCACAGCATGAAAGGCCTCTGTAGAGTCAAGTGGAGAAAATAGTAACTAGGTTTGATATAAGGAATATATTTAACTTGCACTTCTTCCACCCCAAACTCATCCCACCATCCCTTTCAGAAAGGTGGTGTCACATATGGAAAAACTCTGCCAGACTTTTTTCTCCTCCTCGTCTGAGCCACAGGACAATTTGATGCCTTGCCATGGTGCCATGGAGCTTTCAGTTTCCCTTCCTATTTTGGGGATTTATTAAAAGCAAACTCAGTCAGATAGATGAGGCAGTTCATGGGATGTCCATGGCAATGGGGACCCCTTTTCTAAGAGGGGAAAAATCTGTCTCCTCTCCAGGGAAGATTGTCTCAATCTGCTAGAGCTCAGAGCAGTACAAATCTCAGTTAAAAGGCTTTATTCCTGTGCAGGAGGGAAGGCTCTTCAGCAAGAGCTGAAATGGGTATCTTTGGTGAGACGGTGGAGCAGCACTGTAAGCAAGAAACCTCTGAGTCCTTCCTCCACCCAGTCTCCCCACGGGTCACCTGGGTCTGCATTCAGAGGTAAGGGACAAAAAGCTCAATGCAGCCTTAAGGTCCAGGGATTTTCTATAAGGGTCCTCTGGGAAGTTTGTCCATTGGGGGAAACAACAGCAGCATGAGCTGGGACCCCTGCCCCAGCCCTGCTTCCGCATGCAGGACAGGAGGATTCAGCCACCGGGTCTCCTCTGCGCTTGTCTTGCTGGAGGGAAGGACACCTGAGCTGTCCTGCAAATAATAAACCTCAGCCAGGACTTTTGATGCAGTTGCAGACTTTAATTATACTTTTCAGCTTTCATTTTCCAAGTTTTATTCACAGAAAGAAAAATATCATTATCCTCATTCCACAGTTACAGAATAATAAAACTACAACAAAGCGTAGAAAACGTGATGAGAGATCATCTAGCACTGAGGCAGGGAGCATCCATGGGTAACCCAGAGTCAGTGTGAGGTACCACTGGGGCTGCTCTCTTTGCTGTGTTTCATGTCCTGCTCTTAAAGGGGAGTAGCAAAAAAAAGCAATGCTTTCCCAAAAAGGACCGCTCCCCATTTAACAGACCTGCAGGCTGTGTTTGTATGAGTAGTCTCAGGGAAGGTAGTGGAACGTCTTGTGTTAATATTACGACCACATTTTTCCTTCATATATATTTTTCGCATGTTAGAGATAACACCTTAGGGCACTGGAATTGGAAGAATTCAGACAAATCTGCTTGCTTTCACTACTTATTCTCCTAGCTCCCTTATTCAAATATTAGAAGAGTCAGTATCAGCTTTGCTTAACATCCATATTCATTTTAATTTCACGTTCTTCTTCCCTCGCCCAATGTCACATTGTTTGCAGAAAGAATTAACCACAGGCAGGCCAAACAGGCTGTAGAGCAATGAAGATGTTTCTGTTCCTGTCACTTTTCAAACTTGCTCTCACTCACCGCAAAACCCACAGACTGAGGATTACAGAGGAAAGAAAAATTAGTGGCCACTGCCTGATTGTTTGTAACAATCATTTCCTACCATCAGTTCAGTTTCTTACCCTTGTCATATTTTGATTAAGAGTGTATTGGAAACAAAGGGAATCTCCAGAAATCCTCCTCTCTGCTTTCCTCTCAGGTAGATTACCTACAAGAAAGGGAGCAACCATCTCCTCCCTGTGCTGGCGTGGGAAAAAATGCAAAATGCATCACTCAGAAGGTTGTTAAGCACCCTGGTTTAGGCTATTGCTCTGTTAAAAGTCTTTTAATGACCACTAGGTGGGGAGAGAAACTTAGTCTCCCTAACTCCCTGGAAAACGTATAAGAAGCGCAGCGCATTCTCGCTCCAAACCCACAGCTTTTAACCTGACCTTTTCCCTCCCTCAGCTGCAGTTGATGGTGGGAACCATGAACTAGATGTGACCAGAGACAAAGAAATCCTTCAATATGATCTGCAAGCTTCATTTATGATCTGTAGCTTTTCTGAGCTCTGTTGCAATCCCTGGGATATCGGATCTTAAATCTGTTGATGGTCCAGGAGTGAGTTTAATATTGCACATGGGAAATGTTGAGCCAAAGTAACTTTTAGGGGTAAGTTCCTTACTGAGAGATTTATTTGGCAGAGGGATTTGGGCTATTGTTAGTTTCTTTGGTTACTAAATAGAAGGTACTTAAAGAAAGAATTGGGTTTGCAACTTGAGAATGCCAGGAAAGAAGGATGAAATTCAGAAAGTTTAAGAAAGACAACTGAGGAGACAAAAGACATTAATTGTCTCTTCAGTCACCTCAGAGATGCTAATATTACCTATTTCCAAAGATTCAGGCACCTAAGCTGTCACTAGATAAGTACTTACAGGGGTGTCTGAGGTCTTTGGAGGGGTGGTTCTCTCTAAGGAGGTATCAATCATTCTCCATCGGCAACACCACAGCCAGACCCCCAAGTCAGGCACTTTTATGAATTGCATCCCACTAGTTGGCATGAATCTGGGCCTATGTCTACATGCTGCCATTGCAGAGTACTATGGACCCTAGCGCTGTTAGCTCTAGGCAGCAATACAGGCAACATCAGACTTCAAAAATTTCCAATGGCGATAGATACTCAAGCAGTGAGTTGATGAAGGTGTACTGCACTGTAGTAGCTAGTCTCTACTCACACCCAGGTGGCAGGTTTAAACCTAGACTGGGTCTGTCTCTACCACTCCGCATCGCGGACATGACTGCAACGTAGACATGTCCTCAGAAACCCAAACTCCTCGTATTTACTTTAGAAACAGATCCAGAAGCTCTCTTTCTCACTTGCAGTCTTAGCTGAGAACTACAACAGTACCCACAAACAAGTGTGGTTGCTATAAAAATTATTTCAGCCTCTTAGTCACCTTTCAGTAACAAATACCTTGAGAGTACTTGGCTTCAGTTACTGTAAATTTCTCACTTCATGCCTGGTAGTAAACAACATCATCCTTCAAACAAGATGTGAAGGTTGCCATGGAGCTCCCAAATCTTTTTGGTCCAGGAGAAGTTAATGTTTCAACTATAACATTTTGACGAGGATATTCTGTGTGGTCTTTCCCCTCCACATTCTCTGATAGAGGGATCATTACCTATGACCAAATAAGAGATGTACTTGGCAGCTACCGCACTCATCTGCCAAGTTCAGTGTAGTGTACTTCCAAGAGGAACATCTGGCTCTGTAATTTTGTTCCTTGGCAATGCAGCTGTTGTCTACATGGCTGGCTATCCCTCTCTGCAGGCAGCTGTGAAACTGCATTACTGTATGCTTTGGACACAGATTGCTGCTTTATGATGTCTGGATGATCTTTGTCCCTTCCTTCATCCCAAACTTGCCTACACCTAGGAATGATTTTGCTTTGCAAATGAGCGCAAGCTGCAGTCCCTCAAATTACACCTCACTGCAGATGGAAGCAACCAGGGAAGAATAGCAGCATGGGCCTATTTACCTACTCACCAGAATTTGCAGCAGGTGTTAGTGAGCTGAAGACCACTGTAAGACCACTTGCAGTTAACAGGCCCACATGATTATATATGCTGTCCCCACAGAGTGTGAGAGAGAAAGGAGCTCCTGTCTCAACCACAAGCCATATTATGGAAGCTTCACTAAGATCTTAAGTAGATCTGAGACAAAAACTAATGAGTTTTCAAGATAATTTAAATGGAAGATTTATCTTTTCAACAATAGTAAAAATGTAGGATGTACAGATTTGGGGCCACCACTATTAAATCTGCATAGGGGGAACACAGCATTAACTACAGTCCTTCCTAAACACCCTGACAATTTACATGGTGTGTTACCTAACTGTCCAGTGCATCCAAAGCTTTTCAGAAACCATCAGGGTTTTACTCAAGATTCAGAGGATAAACATCACAGAGCAATGGCCTGAGGCCAAAAGAATTAGAGGTTTTCATTTATGTTGGAGGAGAAATTCCTAGGCAGAAGAATGAAGGTATGAGCTGAGAACAGGTGAAAATATGGGTAGTAGAATGGATATCTTAAAGCCACCTTCAGAAGATGGGGGGAGGGGGAGAATGAGCCTTGCAAGGGATGTGTGAAACACATTGGTTAATGTTATACAGTATCCACTGTTGGATGGAGGTTCATACTGTACAACGTTGAGCTGCTAGATAGCACTGAATGATGCTTTTGTGTTGAATAAAGCCCTCTTCCATGCCAAAGGGGAAAAAGATGAAGGAGGTGTTTGCAAAATAGGCAACAGAGAAAAGGCAGAATAGGGTCCAAATTACTGAAGAGTAAAGAATCAACATGGGGAGGATGGAGTCCTGCATTAGAGTAATGAGATCATGACTGGAATTTGGGGCAAAGTCAAGAGATTCCCTGTGAACGAAGTATCTTCTGATGGAGCATTTCAAGTGTGTCAAGGAAAGGATGAAAGGACATCCCCCTGCCCAGATAGATCATACACTGGGTGAACATTGCCCTCAACTTGCATTAAGGTAAAGGACCCTGAGACAAAACAACACATGAAACCAAAATTGTAAGTTCACCATAAAAAAACAATCCCCAAACTTGCATTTTCCATGGCCATCATCACAGTGTCTGGCCAAAAAAGAGATAATTTGAAGTGTCCAAGCATTACCATGCAGCAGTGTGCTTACACCAGAAGTGGGCAGAGCAGGAGCAAAGGGATCACAAGAGCACTGAGAAGAGTTTTTCATGGAAATGATAGAAAGGCTCACTTCAGAAGATGAAAAAGTTCTCCATCAGCTGATGAATGAAACAACCCTTCATTTTAAGTCACTTTATACGTGACAAGGCAGTGTCTCCTCAGGAAGAGTGATATTAGGGGTGTTAAAAGTCTCCTACCTACCTGTTCCCCAGAGAGTAGAAGTTTTGATAGACCATGATAACAGAGCCCGGTAGCTCAAGGTGACACAAATCCTGCTTTTAAATTGCAGTGTTCCCACTTTAAATCTCCATGTTTTTTCCATCAAACAGTTGGAGCGTTCCCCAGGATTCAAACTGCAGTTGGCCTCTGACGCTCAGTATAACCTTTTGAGCAGATAAACCCACCATTTTCTGACAGGTACAGCTGAATGATTGTTACAGCTCCCTGGTGATCTGCTATGAAAACTAGTGTCAAATTAATAAAAGCCTTAGCAAAAAAGTGTCAAAGGGTCAGGCACTGCTCCATGTTTGGGGCTGCTAATTACAGAGTGGGATATCACCTGCTGGCACTCTGCTCAACAGTACTCTTAAACCAGAAAATGCCTTCACGGCTGGATGCAGAGGTCAGCTGTGTGAGGAGACAGAAAGCGAAGCAAATAGCTTGTTAGGGTTTGAAAGCCCAATTTTTCCCCCTGCATCATAAAAACAAAGCTGTATATATCCACAGTGGGAAACAACAGCTGTGAGCAGCTGCCTATTGCGAGAGGTAACCTCATGGTTATGTGAAGTGTCCTGCCCGATCAGACGTGTCCTGCTCAGATGTAAATGTGGTTTCTGTGCTCTGGAAGGCAGAAGAGGTGGGATACAGTTGTGCAACTGAGAAGATCTCATAGCTATATTGTTATATCCTCTTGGGTTTCAAGCCTATGTTGAATGCACTTTTCTCAAAACCCAAGATTTGCCAACCTGTTCGTTCCCAATTTGATTTGTGTCAGCTGGGAGCCAAGGGAATTGCCAGCCAAGGAAATTTAGTTGCAGGGAAGTGTCCAGACTTGGACTTTGCCCCTTGGGCAGCTGGTATGCAGCTGGTGTGAGCCGTGTGATGCAGCAACTTCAAATCAAAATTCAAGCCCAGCCAACAGGGATGGTCTCAACAGGGAGAGGCAACAACAGGAAGTTGAAAGAGCTGAACTAAGGAAAGGCCTGTGTGTCATCTGATTTTCATTGCTTATGTCTATACAGTCTTTGATACAGATGGGTCGGGCGGGGGAATATACTTTTCCAACCGACATTTTCAGGCAAACATCTTTGCTGTTTTGGAGAGACCCGGAGGAGTCCCAGCCTGAGCCCATGGGTTGTCTGCCCTGCAGCTAAGTGGCACCCGGAGGACAGTTTTAGCACCTTACACTCAGTCCTCACCAAACACTGCAGAGTGACAGATCCCACAGCAGGAAAATGCTATAAACAGCTAGTCTCACCCTGGTCTTGCATTCAGAGCAACCTGCCCTAGGCATATCACATGACTCGAAGGCATTTAACTTAACAGGAGATAACCACTGATTTATGAGTCAAGGGCATGGGGTGTTATTTCTAGCAACATCACTACCTCACACGTCAGCTGGACAACCCTTTCCCTTCTGGTTCCCCTACTGTCATTTGCACCTTTAGACTGCAAATGCCATGAGGCCAGGGCTGCTGAGTTTCTCTGTACCTTTGTACAATGCTTAATTTAACAGGGACATGTTTTCACTGCGGTCTTAAAAGTGCTGCTGAACACAGATGCCAGCACAGGGCAACTGGAGCAGGGGCCACGGAAAGTGGAGGGCAATTAAATTAAGATACTTTGAAAACATTGATGACAACACAAACCAGACCTTTTACTGAGATAAAAAGCACTAGTTAGCTTTTTCCTTGTTTCCACAAGCACGCACTCACCCCAGTTCCTTCAAAAGTGAGGCAGGCAGTGACATGGTTTAGGGCTGAAAGGCTGTTGCTCTGCTATTCACAGCATGACAAGTCACAGACATATCTGTCACATGAACCCACTCTCATATGATTTCCCAAGGGACTGTTTTCCAATTCCCCTCACCTCAGTGCAAATTTGGAAAAGAACTGATAACTGAACCTAGTGAAAAAAGTTGGGAAATCTCATGGGGACAGATTTTCTGAGGAGCTTGGCAGCTCCTTCTCTGGGAAAACCAATGAAGTTTCCTCTTTTTTTTTCTTCTTTTTTTTTTTTCTTCTGTTTTTTTTTTTCTTTTTCTTTCTTTTTCTTTCATCAATAAGCAAAATATGGCCCAAGCTGGTCTAGGTGAAATTGAAAGAGGTATTGAAATACGTGGTGGTAATCTGAGCTATACTTCCAATCTGGTAAAAAAATTAACAGTGCTCAAGACACCTAAGAAAGAGGAGAAATGTATATAAGCACCATGTCATTGTTCAGATGTTTAGTGAATTGCTTTAACTAGGGGTTATTATTTATATTATTTATCCAGTAACTAACAAAGAAAAATTGGTCTCAGTGGCCATTTTGAAAGTGGATGAAGGTCTGAAGATGATCTACAGGAAGGATTAAAAATCACTGGAGCATTTCAAACAGTGTAATGTTAACAGGCTGAAATGAAATGTCTTATTCCTGATGTTCCTTTGCCACCAACGAAACAAAGAGAGCTCTCACCTGTGACAGTGGGAAAGACACAACATCTTCCAGGACTCCAGTGCTTTCCCTTGGTATGGCTGAGACATGGCTGGTAGACCTGCAGAGAGGACAGGAAGGCCTGAAATGCTTTTGGAAGCCATCAGGATCTTTGCTATTGCATACCTAAACAGTGCGTGCCGCATGGGGCTCTCAGCTTACCTGATGACGGCGACAAAGGCTGGTGGGCTCCGGCCCGGATGTGAGGGCATGGCTGTGCTTCACCATCATGACAAGCTCTGTGGCTAAGGCATTAAAGATTAAATGCTCTGGGGGTATGATTACGGAGCGGTTCCTGCAGCACTGTGCTCTCAGGCTGCCTGGATGCTTGAGTGGAAAAAGAAGTCGTCAGTCTATGACAAAAGGAAGGCTTCACAGCTGGGTCCCCTGACAAAAGCCAGTGAACATATGGTCATAGGGCTCAGATGAGCACAGCAGGCCCAGGGCTTTGGGAAAAGCTTTTCCAAGAAAAAGTCCTACTGGGTGATGCCTACTGAGAGCAGCCTGTGTCTCCAGATCGCCTGCGTTAGTTAAAGCACGTAAATTGGGGCTGTTCTGCTCCTGTCACCGATGAGCAGAGTCCATCAAAGAAGTCTGAAGTTTAAATTACAGATGCTTATCAGCTGCTGGCTGTTTTCAAGTTAGTTCCTCTAATATTTTGCTTCATATGTTAAATAAACCCACTTGTTTCAAAACGTCTGTTCATCTCCATATTGTACTGATCCCCTCCTGAGAGAAGACACGGAGGCCTCTGCGCAAAAGCCACTTCCATGGGTGAGGAGGAGAAGGTACATGCTTCTCTGCATATCCAAAAATGTAGATTTCATCCCAGCACGAGCCAAATAATCAGGTCTGATGCCTACAGCGTGCAAATCAGAAAGACAAGAAAGAGAATGGATCCCCCGATCGCCTCCTAGACATTTGCTGTAACAAAGAAAAACCTGTATCTGATTACCAAGCATGTCATGAAGACAGCAAAGAAGTTATGCTGGAGTCAAGCTCAGTCAATAACAGTTCACTGGGAACTGATCCCCGTATTATTCACTGTAGTTGTAGTCTACAACCTTTTTGTTTTGGTAGAAACAATGATATTCATGAGATCCTAATGATAGAAAAGTCATTATTTCCTTTGTGACTAGAGGGTTCTGTACAAATTCCTGAGGCATGCTGCAGTGCTGGTCCTCAGAGGTACATGTGGGAAGAAGCATAAAAAATACATATGCATGGCACTTCATTGTACATTGGGACAGAGGAAGAGGTCAAGCTGCATGGTGTATCTGACCACAGAATCACAGAGTAGCTGACGCTAGCAGGGACCTCTGGAGGTCATCTGGTCCAACCCCCCTGCTCAAGCAGGACCCCTAAAGCCAGTTGTCCAGGGCTACGTCTGGACAACTTTTGAATACCTCCAAGGATGGAGACTCCACAACCTCTCTGATGCATTACAGGACCTTTGACTCCAATGAGACTGTGGAGTTGAACAAGATTGGAAATTCTTGGGAGTCAGCTTTGCCCGCCAAATCTCTTGAGACATCACCGTTGCAAAATACACTTTAATGAAGACAGCATGGTCTCAAGTGCTTCTGGATATAAGGAAACAACCCACAGGGAGTCCTGCCTTTTAATGGCAGACAGTGGAAGCAAACCCAGAGAGCTCTGAGACAGTGGCAAATGTGCAGCCAGGCTCATTTTACATAAATGTGCCACTGTGAGAGAAGGGGGAGCAGGGAAATGGAGCCCTGACCCTTAAAAGCTTTGCGGGGCTCTATTACTTGGTTGCAGCAGAGTGCAGAGCAGAGCACCATACTGAAGCATTTAACACTCACAGTTTCCCAACGATACACTATGCCTAAATTTCACAAATGGCCACTGCTAAATAAGCAGATCGTCCTCCTGAGAGATGTCAGTGCCCTCTCAGAGGAAGAATGAGCCAGGCAGCGAAGAAAAAGAAGAGGCACAGATGGGTGAAAGAGTTTCTGGATCAGCCTGAGAGAGCCAGGAACGCCTACTGTGGCATGTCTGCAAAGCTGTGACTGCAGCTTATGCCACATACAAACCAAACACATTAGCACAGGTACATTAGCAGCTGTGCTACCTGCAGCAAAAGCTCTACTGAGCACTGCAAAGCCTGCACAGACCTCTTGGAAAATACTGGGGTATACGCTTCAGAGAGCATAGGAACACATTTTCTATGGCATGAGCTCAGAGAGCCCAGGCTGTCCTGGAGCTAGGTGCAATTTGTAAACCCTTCACAAACAGCTGAGGAGGGATGCGGGGCTGTGCTAGTGCCATTGGGTCAGTAACATGAGCCTCCATGACAGAGAGAGACTAAGCCACCGAGACCTGCTGAAGGTGATGGCATCTGGTTGTCCCCCCTGCAGGGAGCTCTGGAGAATCACTACAGACACCCCCTGGAGCTCTTACCTACCCCTCTCCCACAGCTCAAGGTTCTCGATATGTGTCTGATAGCTTTTGGCCACAAGAAAATCTTGGCATGCAGTTCATTAGGGCAAAAAGATTACCAGCCACTGAGCTGAGTTATCAGCCCATCC